>NC_091929.1:29916294-30242961 GCF_041260155.1 Ptychodera flava
AACCTTGATGACGACACTGACACTCAAACCATGACAGTCGGTAAAGATGGCTGCCCAAGTGTTCGCCTAGTCAACCTTTCACCAAGTACAAACTACAATGTCAAGGTCATGACCGTATCTGCAAGGTCATTTAGTATGGAGACAAGCACTAATTTCTCCACAGGTAGGTTTAATTTACACTTGAGAATCTCTTAAAGTACCATTTATCAAATGCAACTGAGCTTCAAAAGGTCTCTGGAGGGCGCCCTTACTATATTAACCAATGATGGCCCTGCTCAACTGTAGCCCATACCTGACTCTTTTTTATGAGCTGTACAGCCAGTGGTAGAAATCAGGCAGGGGGACCAGTCTAATGTGTATATTGCACAAGTTTTCTGAGAAATAGGCAGCTATAGAAACTGTTATCATGACATACACATCTCCAATGTGAAGCATCAATGACATACAACTTCATATTTTCTCTGTGAATTAGGTAATCAGTCGTCGGGTTCTCTGTACATTGGTGAAATTACCCCAACCAGTTTAGAGGTAATGTGGAGCGAAGTATTATCTTCATTTGAGCAGTACTTTGTGACTACTACTGACTTGGATGGCTCGTATTTGAGCAGCAGGGCTTTCCTCAAAGAAGCTGAGAGAAGACTCGTCCTCCAAGGCTTGACACCTGGACATCGCCACAGAATCAAGCTGGACACATTAACAAGTGGTGAAACACCTAACACTGAGGACACAATTGAACAAGCAACTGGTAAGATATTAACCTGTTCATCCCCCCCCCCCTCCAAATTCACTGTACACCAGTCCACAAGCACTATTGATAACTTGGGCTTTGGGCAAAACCTGGTGATGGAAGGGTTTGTCAGTAAATGGAATTTCAGGTTTGTCCAGTAATTGTTTTAAACTCCTGAAGCAATATTGCTGGGATAATCGATACTCGCACAAAATACTGATATGGTGTATGATGAAGTAAATATACACATTATGGGGAAGTCACATAAATAAGAGGAAGCTGAGTTTGAAATTAAAGCCAAGTAGTTATAAAGCCTGTGAGATTCTCTAATCAGGCTTTTGTTTCTTGTGAGAAAAACTGAATAAGATTATATATAAGTAGATTTTTAGGACCTCTGGAAGCTTTTTAGGGCCACTGGAATGATATAAGCATTGGCTAACAGTGCGAACTTCATAAGTAGTCTACTTACTTACTTACTTACTTACTTACTTACGTACTTACTTACATACTTACTTACTTACATACTTACTTACTTACCTACTTACTTACTTACATACTTACTTACTTACGTACGTACATACTTACGTACTTACTTACTACATACTAACTTACTTACTTACATACTTACTTACTTACATACTTACTTACATACTTACTTACATACTTACTTACTTACATACTTACGTACATACTTACTTACGTACGTACTTACTTACGTACGTACTTACTTACATACTTACTTACTTACTTACATACTTACTTACATACTTACTTACATACTTACTTACTTACTTACGTACTTACATACTTACTTACATACTTACGTACTTACTTACTTACATACTTACGCACTTACGCACTTATTTACTTTACTCACCTACCTACATACTTACCTACTTGCTTGCTTACCGTTTTACTTACTCAGTTACCTGCCCACTTACTTACTTACCAAATTACTTAATAAAAGCAAGGAATCACATGGTCATTTAGTTGAAACGACATCTGATGTCACAAAACAACTTTTAATATTGACAGCTGTAGCATTTGAGATGTATGATTTGCAGAAATCTGAGAACCTACTGATTTTTGTCACTATGGTCTCGTTTTCACAGAGCCTCTGCCACCAGGAGACATAAGTTTCACCGAGTCCTCCAATACGACCGTGAACATCACATGGTTTGATGCGCCAGGGTCGTATGATGGCTACAAAGTGTGTTACGGACCCACTGGTAACGCGCCAATTGTAGAGCTTGATGGTGACTCCAATGAACTTGAACTTTCCCAGTTGAATCCCACTACAGAGTACATTGTTAGTGTGTCAAGTTTCAAGACCGGTGGATCAATGAAAGTCTACAGTGAAAAGAAAACAACATACATTAAACTGAGTAAGTCCTCATGTTTGACAACTTTTTTGTTTGAGCAAATCACAAGAGAAGACAAGAAATGCGTTAAAATTTGTTTCCTTATCAGAAGCAATGTAAGAAGGTAAAAGGCTTACAATTCACTGTTTATTTCATGCTCGTAACATCATGCAAATTCTGTCCTATTTGCATTGTAGGTGAGGGTACACCTGGTGACATCACCATTGAAGACTTCACCGATTCAACCATCACAATTTCTTGGATTGGCGCTACTTCAGCTGAAGTGACCGCATACACCGTCAGTGTTCAGACCAGCGGTCAAACAAGCCTCCATACAGTGGACAATGTTGCCATTGGCACTGAGCCACTGACCTACACATTCACTGGGCTGCAACCAACAGTTCTGTATGTGGTCAAAGTGTCCTTGCAAGGAACTCTAACAGAGAAGAGGGCTCTACAGAGAACAAGTGAGTAGTTAAGCCAACATAATTCTAATTGAATTTCATTCAAATGTTCTGATTCAAACAATCAATGATTTGAAGTTCAAATAATTTGAATTTTGGAAATTTGATATGTTGAATCTTTCACTTTCTGATTCAAACAATCAATGATTTGAAGTTCAAATACTTTGATTTTTGACATGGCAACGATGAACTTTGGCATTTTGAATACTGATTTGCAGGCAGCTTATCGTATCAAACCCTTTAAATTCATTCCTTTATTTAGAAGACTGAACCCTGTAAGAGTAGCCAAAAGATGTTATGACAGCAGAGATTGTTAAATTTTCTTCTTATTTGCATTTTAGGGCCTGGAGCACCTGGCTTGATCAATCTGCTGCAGCCAACAGCTGTAAGTATTCCCATCTCGTGGGAAGCAGCTGCGGGCGATTTTGACAACTACGTGGTCATGTATTCAGATAACAGTGTCGCCAACGCCCCAGACACCACAGCCGGTATCGTCGACTCATCCACTCAAACTCTGACCATAGAAGACTTGAAGCCAGACACCGAGTACCAAATCAACGTCTACGCAAGATATGGAACGGGAAGCCGCGCCATCCTTAGTGCGCCCTCAGGAACTGTAGCAAGAACTGGTAAGTCAGTGGTACCAGAGATCACACAAAGGGAATTAGAGACAGACTCATCTCATTACACTTGTTTTCCCATGTATTATTCTTTCTTTGTAATTAGAAACTATTCAAGTTTACCAATATCTACCGATGAAAAGGTTCAAAAGATAACAACACTTATTATATTCTGAAGGAAGCCCTGAAGTAGAACTCCAATATTCTAATTGAAGAGATTCATTCAGAAGATCTCAAAGAACAGAAAGAAAGAAAGTGAACAAATTAATGGCATCTTAGTGTACAATTTGTGAGGGAGTTACCAGAGTGATCTTGAAAGCAGTCCCAGTTGTTGAGAGTGCTCACTACATAAAACAGATATTATGTCTGTATATCAGTATGTGACATTAATAATTCCCTGATAATGAGTGCAAAACTATGGTTACCTTTTTTAATGGCGCCTTTAATTAATGTTCAAAACACAAAGTTTCATGAGGTCGTGCCATGAAAATATCTCTGTGTTTCATAAAAGACATGGCATGGGAATCCTATGGGACAAAGTCCCTTAGGAATCCAATGGAATTCCCGCCCCCTAGATGTTCACTTGACTTTGGTGGCAGTTCCCGTATGTATTCTATTTGTCCTCCTGAAACCCCATTGCAATATGGTGGGAAAGTTTTGCAGTCCATTTGGTAAACCAATTGGGATTCATATACAATGTATGTGTAGCTAAAGATATTTATAAATGTAACTATTTCCTTCCAAGTACGAAAGTATCTTTAGCTATAGGAATCGTAAGGGCTCAGTACATCAACGTGTTGGACTTGTAAAACTGGAATTTAGTCAGTTGGCGATTAGAATATCATGTTGTGCCCTTGGACAAGGTCAAAGCATTCTTCTCTTCATTTTCTCACTTGGTATAGGGTAATGGATTTCACATCCCGTTGTTTTCATTTGCCTTCTTGATGATAGATGAAATAAAGAAATGTTCTATTTCTTTCATCAGCTTTCGTTCAGCCCGGATCCATAGTAGTCGTTGATGTAACCTCCACAAGCGTGGAAGTGGTATGGGGAGAGGTTCCGGCAGCGAGTGGATATTTCCTGAATCTGGATCCCCCACATGGTGGCTCCGTGAGTTATCCGTACTTTGTGACGGGAGAGTCTACAGGATACCTATTTGATGGCCTGACTCCCGGAGTCAAGTACACCATTAATGTGAGATCTGTGGGAGGCTCCGGCACACCAACAGACCAAACTATTGAACAACACACAGGTAAGGCCACCAAATTTTTATGAAATGAAACTTTTGCAAAAGATGAGGTAAAAATAAAATTTTCGATTTTAAAAAACTACCTAAGACTGAAAATTTTTCTTACTTCAGGAGCTTTAAGGTGAGCCCCCCACAAGTGGTAGATCAGAAGAGAATTGTACAATTTTGATAGTCTGAATATCTCTCCCAGCAGCGCATTCTACCTTAAGGAGTAAATGATATTTATTATCTGTTCTTTAATTTACAACTGTCGTCTAAGAAACACAGTATCGCTAATTCTGAATATCTGTTTCTAATGTAATGTTTGTTTTCAATACGTTTGTTTTTGTTGTCTTCAGAACCTTTGGCGGTAGATGGAATTACTGTAGTGAACAGCACTGCGACCGACATCATAATAACGTGGACACCAGCAGCCGGGGAATTTGATTTTTATGAAGTTTCACGAAGCTCGCCTGATGGTCCATCAGTCATTGGTGGCATTGTGCCCAAGGACGACGAGCGCAGCGTCACCTTCCCATACCTTGATCCTGAGACAGAGTACACCATCTCAGTTGTGACAGTTGTCGGTGAGGGCGCCCTTCAAATGAAGAGTGCCCCCTACAGCATGGCAGCAAGTACAGGTACTAACTTCTAAATTCATATTCAGTAGTGGCAGTTAACAAAACTTATGTCAAAAAAGTTGTCCAACATTGAATTCTAATGTTTTTAGGTGGGCATTATATATCTCAAAGAACTGTTAGGAACGAGGTGGGCAATTTTATGGGCAATTTTTAGGGGTACATTTTACTCCTTGACCCTTTGAGTGCCATAGTTAATTTATATGGACTATATAAAATATAACCCAGACATTTTTTTCAGATCCAGACAATGTTTTTTAACTTTTTCAGAAATTTTATTCATAAATTGTAGTTAATGAAGAGTAATGTAAGTTTGGTCCAAAAGTATCAAAAAAGTACAGAAAAAGTCCCCAAAATTGGTAAAATGTTGTGTGGAAAATTTTGGTGGGAAAAAATTACAGCAATTAAAGGTTAATCAGCAAGCTATCAAAAAGGCAAAATGGGTTCATAGGATAGGGAATATAGCTTGCTTGTTTTGGGATTTTGCCAATGGAAGACGACAGAAACATTTAACTGGGAGGGCACTGGTATGCTATTGTAAGTGGGTAGAGAACAGGGGAAATTTTAACAGGGAGATTTGAGGCAGAGAGATTTGGAGAAAGCTTTAAAGTTGGAGGTGAATAGCTTTCTCTTTTTGTTACAAATCTTTACTGTTGTTCAAAATATATGCCAGGTTACAATGTGTCAAAATCAGTGTGTTGGCTGGCCCTGAGTTCATTGTCAGCCTTTTCCAACAGGAAATGTACAATTAACAGTAAAGTATGAGATCTATAAGAAGACTATGCTGTTTTTTTATTAACCACCAATCTAAATATCAATAACCAAAACAAGTGTGGATTTACATCTCATGGACAATACAAGTTATACAACTAATGTAAAATGTTTTCTGCCAATAATGTACTGTTATGCAAAGACACCGCCTCGGTGTATTTTGGTTCAGACATGAAAAATTTCTTTGTCCATGCTTGACATTCCTATCGTATTTGACATACTCCATGAAAAAATAACCTTGAAATAATTTCCTATCATATTTCTCCATCACTTACAGTTGGTCTGGATCCATTGGAGGTCATCGTTATCAATTTCACCACCAATGCCATTACAGTGTTGTGGGGACCAACAAACAGGACTGATGTGACCGCATACCTTATCAACTTGTCGCCAAGCGACGGTGCCCAGTATCCAGTTGCCGTGACGGCAGATTTAGAAAACAGATATGACTTCACAAATTTGGTACCTGGCAGAGAGTACACCATTACTCTTGGTGTTTCTCAGTACCCTGATGAGAATTCCATCAATCAGAGAACAGGTTAGTCCTTTCAACCTTTGAACTTTGACCTTCCTTGTGACCTATGACATATCATTCAGAGATTTAGCCCCAAAGACAGTTCAAGGAGATATGGTAGTAAGAGCCCTGGGGACAGATGCTCATACTCACTAATTTGTACAACACTTTGAAGCCTGTCTAGTAACTTAAGTCTTGTTTTTTGTGAAAATGGAAAAATTTTGTTGTACATCGTGGGTAATTGTCCACTTTTTGCACAAAATCTGAATGATAAAGCTCATATGGCTAAACTTATTCCAAAAGGGTGCAATTAAAAATTGGTTTGTAACGATTATTCACTAGCTGTCCTTGCAAGTGAACTTGTGTTCAGATAACACAGGTTATGGTACACCTTGATGAATTGATTCAGATATTTCGTAAATCAACAAATAGTCCTTACGTGACAAATGCCTTCAAAATTAATATCAGAATCGTAAATTTCCCAAATTGATTTACACCCAACTCAGTTTTCAGTCCGAGAATACCAATTTTGATATGCAGTATATTGGTGACAAGATATACTTGTAAACTGGCCTGAATATTGTCTGGTTTTTCCAAAATATATAAAGTGTATGTTTGAAATCTCCGTTCTTATCTAGTGCCAAACCCACCTGAGAATCTGAGATCAGAAGATGAAACTACCACCTCAGTGACTGTAAAGTGGGACGCCCCAACGACAGGAGACGTTGACACCTATGTCATGACCTATGACCCAGCTGATGGCCAGACCAGCTCACCTTTGATCCTCAGTGCGGGTACCACCGAGCAGGTCATTGAAGGCTTGACCCCAAGCAGCTCATACAATGTCTCGATAAAAGTCGTCTCTGGTACTGGACTCGGCATGACGCAGAGTGATGACGTGACCACGGAAGTCACCACAAGTAAGTTAGGGATGCTCGTTGGTTCAAGAATTTCCAAGAATTTCTGTATGAGGATAGAGTGTACCTCATGGACAGCTTCACACGATTTGTTTCACTTTTTTTTAGTTTTTCTCTGGTCTCCTTTTTTCGTTGTCACATTTGCAGCATGTACGGTAAACAAAGATTTCACCCATCTTATCAAATCTCATTTTTTCCCACATTGGGTAAAGTTCAGAGACATTGTAATACTTGGCCAGAACTTTGCAACTCAATCCTTGGTTTTTAAAGACTTGATTATGAACAAGAATTGTTTAAAGTTTCCCAGGAGAAAATTTGAGTACAGAGTTAAAACTTTCAGTTTCAAAGTGTGTATTACCTGGTTCACCCCCAATAACCTGTAAACAGATCCACAATGACCATTGTTAACAATGGGTTTGGGGTCAAACCATGGTGGTGAAAGGGTTAACATAAACTAAGGAAAACGTACACTGCCTTCGAATTCTGACAACTACACAATCTTTGATCTTTGCTCGATATTAAAAGATTGTCAGTGAGTTCATGTGAAAATTAAAGATTCAGTTTTTAATAGAAGTAAGCCAGAGATTGACAGCCAATGTCTGATAATTAAAGGTATACTGTCACCTGTTCCAATTTTGCCACAGTTACCATGGACAGAGAAAATCTAACCAATCACAGATTTTAAGCGGGTGGCTGCTTTTAAAAACAGCGCCCTCACATGGGCATTTTGAATACCGAAGAACGCCCCTTTGACCACATATGGGCATATTTAGATTACAGGGGACTGTATACCTTTAAGGTTTGTAATTGTTCAAATGGTAATGTTATCAATTTTTTAAATTCATACTTGCTCAATATCTGAATTTATTTGACTCTTGTAGGCGCTGCTGGCCCTGCCGCTGTCATCATCAAAACCGTGACGACAACAAGCATTGACATTACCTGGGGTGCTGTTCCAGAGGGCATTCCATTCGATGGCTACGTCATCAGACATGAGCCACCAGATGGCAACCCCAGCACTCTGCCTCTGCCTGCAGATGGCGCCAGACGAGTCACTTTCACTGGTTTGATGCCTGGCAAGCTGTACACCATCTATGTCAACGTTCAGGGTATTCCAATTGAGGGATCTGTCGAACAGAGAACATGTAAGTGTCCATTTCACCATTCTTGAAATCAAATCATTTAATATTATTCTTTTCTCTTTGTCATGTTGTCAACTGTAATTATCCTAACCAGATATCTTATCCTTCTTTTGAACTGAACTGAACTGAACTGCTCTGTGTTGTATTTTGTAGTTTATAGATTATGAGACAACTATTGTGAACCTACCAAACTTAGAATGTGATTACTTTAAGGCTAAATATCTAACAAAAATATCACTTTTTATAATTACACCACTCATATTGGTTTGTAAGATATTTTTTCCAAATCTTTCATAATCATTGTTGCAATGTGAATGTTAATATCAACGTTTTACATTAATTTGCATTTTAGTGCCGAATGCACCTGGTGCTATCAGCATCGACAGCACTACATCGACAAGCTTGACCTTCTCATGGACCACCACAGTCGGAGATTTTGATTACTACGAAGTCAGTTATGCCGAAACAGGGGGTGCCACCATCATAGCTGGCAACATCGACAGCAGCTTAACCAGCTACACTCTTGATGGTCTGGACTCTGACACCACCTATGACATCTATCTCTCTTCTGTTAAAGGAGGTGTTGAAGACAAAGAAGTTAGTGCGCCCTCTACTGGCCAAGGGACCACAGGTAATTTTGTATATTTCAATATCGGAAGGATAAGATAAAGCTTAAAGACTATCAACTTGTGAAAGAAACGCTGAAGAAAACACTGCTATTGTAATATCACAATTCAGTTAAGAGTCGTATAAGGTCACATATTCATAGGAATCTGCTTATGCATATCATATTCAGTCATTGAAAGAATCAGTGTTTGATTATTAGAAAGTTGTAAACATCTTCTGACACTTTGCATTTCTCAACTTCAGACGCCGTACCAGCCGAGGAAATTCTGATTTTGGAAGTTACCACCACGAGTATCACCATTGAGTGGGGCGAAAGTGAGAATCCATTTGCGACCAACTACGCCGTACTTGCAACACCACTGTCTGGCGGTGATACGTTAACACACGTCGTTGAAGTCGGTGGTGAGCATAAGTACACATTCACTGGACTTCAGACTGGCGTGGAGTATAGAATTAAGCTGCAAATTGTAGTGTCATCTGGGGAAGGCTCTGAAACAACTGTTTCTCAGTTCACAAGTAAGTTCTCGTTAGTTGTGTATTATGTTTTATTATTTGATCCTAATTGCGGATAATTAATTTAGTTTGGATAAATTACGATGCTTTACTCAAAACTTTGTCATAGTTGTTTTGTAAATACAAACTTGTTTGATTGAATGTTAAACCTGGAGTAGATCATATGCCAGGTGTGTTTAACATGGAATTTTCTAAACCATGGTATTTTGTGTTCCGATACTCTGAACACACGTTTGTTTGCTGATGTCATCACTCTTTCAGTCTGTCTGTCAGTTTTTGTATAGCCTGTTCACGCCCCCCCCCCCCCCCACCAACACCCTATGAACAGATCTACACTCACCATTAACAATGGGTTTGGGCCAAACCATTTTGGAGAAAGGGTTAACAATGGATGTCTATCATGTTTCAGAACCAAGTGCTCCAGGAGCGATCACCATAGGAACCGCGTCACCGACTGTGTTGCCTCTCAGCTGGGAGGCAGCCCCAGGTGACTATGAATTTGTCTACGAGATCTCCTACGCTGCCAATGGCGGAGTCATGTCAGTTGCTGACACCGTTGGCAAGGCGACTACTTCCTACAATCTTACCGGATTGCTACCAGACACGTCCTACGATGTAAGCATCGTCACAAAGGTCGGCACTGGTGAATCTGTTATGGAAAGTGATCCAAGTACTGCCACCGGACACACAGGTAAATCCAATCAGTATAGCCTTTCAGTAACCTCACCCCACATAGACATAAACTGCCCCCCTTTCCATAACCCAACCCGGCATAACCTATGGGTTACCTCACACCCAAGTCAACCAAGTTCAACATACCCAGCTCATACAAAGGTAAAACATTTAATGGGCCACCCTTTTAACCTAAGATACACAAGTAAATCTCACAGCCCCCAGTAAATCCAGTGTACCCAACAAGAAACAGTGAAATGTATAGCCTTCCCTAACCTTACCTTATAACTCACCAAATACATCCTTAGATCTTAGGCCCCCCCCAATCTCAAATATGACTTGCTGAAATTCTCCGACAAAATATAAAGACAATCTGCAATTAAAGTAGTACGCGCCTCAAAATTGAAAAGGTAATACTTTGTTTAAACTTTCCTCAGTGAAACTTTAGGCAAGTCCCTTTGGAAATTGAGAATTACAAACAGCGGTCGCCATGCAAAATTTAGTGCCCAAAATTTCTGACACTTGAAATTCAAAATGGCCGCCATCCCAGTGTTAACACTATGGAGAAAAAGTAAACTAATTGAAAACTTTATTCCCTCCATGAAAATGAGTAGTATGCCAATAACGCATTGCAAAAGTTTTAGTCTGAATAATTGTCCCAGAGGTGCAACAAAGGAAGAAAATGAACTGAATACGTAGACGTGTGTCAATCACTCTAGTGTCTGTAGACAACCAACATGTTCTACAAGATTACACTAAATCAAAACGTCGGCATCTTTAATATCTTTCAGCAATCATCGTACCTGGTGCCATCATCCTTGACAGTGTGACTTCCAGTTCTATTGAGATCTCATGGGGAGGCAGTGATGAAGCCAGCGGCTACTTTGTTTCCCTGGATCCTGCGGATGATGGCAACACCTACCCAGAGTTCCTGATTAACTCTGTCACCAAGTACAGCTTCAGCGGCTTGACTGCTGGAAAAGAATACACGTTGACAGTCAGTTACACCAATGCACCGATTGCCGATGCCGTTACTGCAGTCAGAACAAGTAAGAGATAATTCCAAGCTGTTTTTAGTTACACAAATTCAAGAAATCTTCTGGCAGCGATTCTTGATCTTTTGACTGACTTGATGCCATACCATATCAACTCAATTTTCTCCAGAAATTTTAGTCCAAAAAATGTTCAAGCAAACCGTAAATGAAGTAATGGTATGTTTGGAATTTCATAACTACAGTTTACTGAGTAAGTGAATTTGCTAACTTCTCTAAAAAGGCCATCACTTTTAGAATGATATCCAAGAATAAGGTCAGATGCTGACCACTGCAATTAAAATAAAAATTTATATTTATAATAAATGTATAATTTGTAAGATGTGTAAATTTTTTTAAATATATAACAAAAGATGTTACAAAAACACATCAGTGAAAGTGTTTTTTCTGATTTTCCTGCACAGATCCAACACCACCCGGTGCTATCACTATTGACAGCACTAACCCAACTGAAGTAACCTTCAGTTGGATCGCTGCCACGGGTGATTTCGCGAACTACGAGATTTCGTACATGCCCGATGGCGGTGTTGAAGTGCCGGTAAGCGTGGTAGAGTCATCAGTTACGACGTACACCATCAGCGAACTCAGTCCGAGCACAACGTACCACATCATGGTGACGACCACCGTCGGATCTGGCGTGGACCTCCTTAGAAGTGTGCCAAGTGAGAAAACGTTTACGACAAGTAAGTCATGGTGAAGCTTTTACATTAGTGGATAGTTCACTCTGCGTTTTTCAATAAGCTGATAGGGGTTGTGATATTGTAAGCATCTACTGTGTCTCACACACCCTACCCTATGTGAGTGAACCAGATACCAGAGGCTAGGAAGATAGCTCAAGGACATTACTCTAAAGCAATATTTATACTAAGATTACAGCAATGTTTTTTAAAGTATTATTCAAAAGTATAAGTATTTTACTAGGTTCAGACAAAGCAATTATTTTGAACAAGACAAACCGTTCAGATCAATACCACTGCAACACTGAAGAAGACTTGGCCCGTACTGGATAATTTTACAAATTGACATTATTCTAGGAGGTCCAGCCATTTTAAAAACTTGCAGGAGGCCCCCTAAGAAAACCCCATTGTTTCCATTTTGAAGGTCCAGCCCAGTGTGCTCTACATACTGCTGCAACACTGTATATTTTCATGTATTTCTTACACTGAAGGAACTTATTATAACCATTTATTGGTATGTTTTTTTCTCATCCAGCAACTATTCCTGAAGGTGAAATAGAAGTGCGTGAAGTTACTTCAACCAGTATTCACATCCTGTGGGGAGTTACTGCCCAGGGCGGTGCACTCGGCTACCTCCTTGACATTGAACCTGCCGATGGGGGTAGCTATCCCAGGGTAGCGCAGCTGGCTGAGTCGTCTTACACATTCCAAGGATTGGTGCCAGGCCGGGAATACACCATAAGCCTGACTGTGAGCTGTTTGGTAAATGTCGGAGACGAGATCATCCAAGCCACAGGTGAGTTACAAGATAATTATAGAACATTAATCATATTAGTCAAGTCGGTTAAATCAGTAATCAACTCTTCCCATGGTCTTTCTCACAATAATATTGGAAATTTCACACGATATACAAAAGTCTAGTTCTGCTTGCATTTCAACATGATGTATGGAGTTGAACAAGAAACTCTTCTTTTCAAAGACAACACAAACAGTTGAATCACATCCAGGATACAACTGACAAAGCTTTAACCTGTTCACCCCAAATCCCAGTAAACAGGTCCACAATCACCATTTGTAACAATGGGTTTGGGCCAAACCATGGTGATGAAAGGGTTAAAACCTTAATGCCTCGATAAGAAAGGATAAAAATTTTCAATATTCAACGAGTAACCAATAGGCTTGGCCTTAATTGACGTATTTATTGATTCAAGTTCTTTCTTCCTTTTCTGATTTTTCTTCTACCCTAGAATTCAAAAACTACAACACATAAAACTATCAAACTTCCAGGGTAACAAAGTCATGTGAGTTCTTGTGCACCTGACCTTTGAAGTTTCAACAGGTCACATGACTTGGCGGCCATATTGGATTTATATGTTAAAATCAACATATGGCTTATCTATAATGCATTTCAATAGTTAAAACATTTAAATTTACATTTTCAGAACCAAATGCACCTGTTGCTTTTGCTGTAAAGAGTCACACACCAACAACCATTACGGTTGAATGGACAGCTCCAGAAGGTGAAGTCACTTCCTACGTCTTGTCCTACACCGATCCAAATGGCCAGCTGACTACGGCCGGAACTATACCAAGCAGCAACACTGAGTATGAATTCAGGGGTCTGGAACCTTCCACGGAATACACATTCACTATCAAATCCAAGGTGGTGTCTAACGGCAATGATGTGTTCAGCCAGGAGAGAAATGTTGTCCAGTCAACAAGTAAGTGATCAACCAATCCTGGAATCTGTTACATATATTACACAATGAACAATTTTGAATTTACCAATCCTGGAATCTGTTATAAGAAAAATAATTGTCAGCCTAGGAAAACTATGCAAATTCAGTATTTCCAATCTACTGCTTTTATGGTCAGCATCAAGATGCTAGACACCCTATTTTGTATACATTATACAGAATTATGGTAAACAAATGGTGAAGATCACCTTATGCAACTTTGTTTATAGTTATAATCTTAGAAACAGTCAGTCTATACAAAAAGGATCATAAGCTTGATTTTTTTTTCTGTAAAAACATTTCAAATACTTTTGTAAGTCTCTCTTTCATTACAACATGTCGACTTTTTACTCATAAATTTGCAGCAATAATACCAGCAGGTGACATCATAGTAGGCGAGGTCACTACTTCAAGCATCAGCTTGTTATGGGGAGCCAGCACCGATGAGGATGTAACTGGATATCTGCTGACAATCACGCCCTCTGGTGGTGGCAATGTCGTCTTCCTTCAGAGGGAGACCAATCGGTACACCTACCAGGGCCTCGTGTCCGGAACCGAGTACACAATCAAGGTTCAGCTGGCTGGACCAAACACGGCATCAGAAGTTGTGGTCCGAACAAGTAAGTAGAAGTGTGAAGTTTCCCTGGTATACCAGTTGTTTAAAATTATCACAAGGCGTAATTGGTGATCCTTAAGACTGGTTTGGTTGCCCTGTACACGATTTAATGATGCACTAATAATGGCATTCTTCTTGTCCAGTTGAACATCAAAACAACAAAGTTAATAGTCTAATTGAAACGTCACATTGCTTGACCTCTACTGGGTGGATTTTCTGTCTCCTGATGTCATAGTCATAATGAGAAGTTTGTCGTGAAGTTACATGAGCAATGCATCTCAGATTTGCCTTCATATTCCAACTTTTTTCAAACTGACAACAAACAGCAGCTTTTTCCAGAATGATGCATCCAGTTAGTTTAGATTAAAAAAGAGACATTCTATTGGTCTGGTTTTCGTCAAGAAAACTGACTGCTTCTCTCAGGCTAAAAAGTTATTTTTTTATTGTTTATGTTTCCATCTTGTTCATGGGCTGCTTCTTTAGATAGAAATTCAGGGCCATGCTGTTTTTGAATTGCCAAAAGTTTCTTTGACAAGAATCTCAATTTGGCATGCAGTTATGCAGAAGCAATTTTTCAGTTCCAGATTGCCTGTAAAGGCGCCCTGAAAACTGTTGATTTAGCTTGAGTTCTTTTGACATTTCTTTCTTTACCGGAATATCCACTACCTTATTTATCTCGATATTCATCATTTTAAGAAAAATTTACCTTAGAATTTCTTCACAAAATTGTTACTAATTGTTTTTTTGTTCTGTAATTTTTCTAGGACCGACACCGCCTGGTACCATAACTGTTGACACTCAGGCAGAAACCACTCTTGATATTTCTTGGGACGCTGCTTCCGGTGACTTCAGTGTCTATGAAATTTCTCTGGAATACCCGGATAGTTCTGTCAAAGTCCTGGGAGTTGTCAACAAAGACAGCCCAAGAACTTTCCATATTGAGAATCTCAGGCCAGGCACCTCATATATGATAAGAATTGTCACACGATTTGGAACTGTCGGTGATTATGTGAGAAGCGAGCCATCTGAGCTAACCGCCAGTACAGGTAAGAATAGCTTCTGACTCAGATTCAAGCTGGATACTCTTGTGATGCAGATCCAAGCTAGATACAGTCTTGACTCAAATCCAAATAATGTTTTTTGCTAGTGATTCAAATGTAGGTTGCTTGATATGTAAGACATTGAAAAGTACAAAACTAAAAACTTTGATGAAAAAATATTATTGTCATCAACAGGACAGATTATTTGAAATTTTGTAGACTGCACCAGATTTAGTGAATCTAAGAATTTTTAGTATTAGCATCTGTCATGATTATAGCATCATTGCTAAATATAGGCCCTGCTTTATAACATTTGCTGCTACTAAGAGAAATTCTGACAAAGTCATTTTGTAACTCTGTGCATTTATGCACCTTGTCGTGGTATTCTGTACTTATTATATTTTTATGATTCAATCCCAGTATTGCTGTAATGTTGCTATATTTCTTAGCCTTATTTCAGAAATTCTTATCCAGAATTTCTCATAAATACTTGTCATGGCCAAATGCTTTGTTAGTATCAGAAATTAGCGATATTCTTTCAAGTGTTATGTGTCTCTGCCACTAACATGAATCATCAATATGCTGGCGTGGCACTCGTAAAGAAAATCAGTTTAAATGTTGTTTGATACATCATTTTGTTCTTTTCTTCCTGTGAAACAGCAACCATTCCACCAGGTCAAATTGAAGTTGTCGCCGTAACAACTGACAGTATAACTATCCTATGGGGAGCTACTGACAATCAGCAGGCAAATGGCTACATTCTCCTCCTGACACCTGCAGAGGGCGGTAGCTACCCACATTACCTGACGCTCGACACCATCACCTACACATTCCCTGGTTTGACTCCTGGAAGGGATTACTCCATCACTGTACAGATTGCTGGACCCAATGTCGGTCAGACTATCACCCAACAGACAAGTAAGTTTTTGAAGTAACACCATTAAGGTAAAATGCATCTCAGGGACAGATTTCCAGACTCAAAAGTATTTACAATTAATTTCTAATCTACCATTTGTTAGAGCTCATTTTAAAGCTCTTGGAATAAGAAAAATTTTCCCATCTTAATTTTTTGAAAATCAAAGATTTAATTTTACCCACAGAGTTAATACAGGGATGGTGGCCATTTTGAATTTCAAATATTGGTAAATTTTAGGTAATTTGTTTTTCTTGTACCAAAATTTGCATAGTGACCCCTTATTTTCATTCTTGATGTAGTGAGATTGTGGTTGAAAGTTTCATTGAGGAAAGTTTAAGCAAAAGTTAAAGTCTTTCCATCGAGGTGCATACTACCTTATTAACACAGCTCATTTTACAGCAAAATATGCTGCTTCAAAACCATATATAATACCAACTGTTTTTCAATTTATTTAATACTTTGTCATTATTTTGAAAAATTCCTTTCAGAGCCAAACCCACCAGGCAGTGTAGCTGTGACCTCAAGCACCCCGACATCGCTTGATATCATCTGGGAAGCTTCCATCGGTGAATTTGATGTCTACGAGATCTATTACACTCAGGTCGGACTGCAGCAACAGTTCCACAGCACTGTCAACAGCGATGTCAACACAGTGACCATTGACAGCCTGATACCAAACACAGGCTATGTCATTGAAGTGGCGTCCAAGAGCGGCATACAGAAGAGTGATTTTGCATCTGTAGAAGCCACCACAGGTAAGCTACGAGAGACAGACATATCAATGTGAACCCTTTCACCCCTGTATTACTACACATGGATCAACCCACGCTTTGGAAAACGAGGGGAATGTATCAAATTCGGTGAGAGTGTTTCAATGCTACATCCATTCCACAGTCGTACACGATCATCAAACACTTGACCACATATTTTTTTGTTGCATTTCTTCTATCGCGCCATTTGCATGCATTTGACTAGATATTTTTTTGCTGCATATCCTGACTGATATTCACGCATTTAGCCCTACATGTCTTCTGAGCCTATCGGACAGCTATTCTCAAGTGTGTCTGAAATTTGACTAGAAATCTCCATGCTGCACATTTTGTTATTCTGACTGATTCCGACAGTACCTTCATCAGCTCAATGTCTCTGCTTCACATCATACAAGAAAACGTTTTTCCCACATGTCAACTCAGACATGTTTTCTATACATATTAGTTTGATTAGTATCCTGTAGTCGAAAGAATTAGTGTGTTTGTTAACTTTTCATTTTCTTGTTACTTTTTACTTACAGAAATTATTCCAACAGCGGAGATTGCCCTTGTATCAGTTTCAACTGATGAAATATCCATCATGTGGGGAGGTGCACTGCCCAACACCAGTGCAACAGGCTACTTGGTGTCCATTGACCCATCGGCTTCCGGACCACGCTTCTTGGCGCTGGATACCATTGAGTACAGCTTCACAGGCCTTGATGCCGGCGTGTTGTACACCATCACACTTGATGTTCTCAGCTCAGACTTTGTGGGAACATTCACTCAAAGAACAAGTAAGTCTTACCTCTCCTTATAAGGCAGAGTTCACCTCAGAAATAATCGTTAAGAATCATTCTCATGGTGACAGATTGTTTTATTCTCAAAATATCGAAAACTTGGGTCATAGTTCTTGTTTTGAGACCTAGCATGCAAAAGTAAGTTTCTACCATCTTAATTGTTCTCATGAGAATTGAGATCCATTTTTTTCTGTCATAGTTATCATAGAGACTTTTGGAAACCAAATATATGTTAATTCAAGGGAATTATTTTCTCTCAAACACAAATTTGCATGTTGATATGTCAATTTTTTGTCATATTGATGAAAGAGAAAGAATTGCCTTGAGCAAAGTATGCATAAAGTTTAGAATGTTTATTTTCAAGATTCAGTACGTATGACTTTGACTGTTCATACTGGAGTCAGCTTTACAATGTTAGGATGTTTCCATACAATTTATTTGCCAGAAACATTTATTGTGCGTATGTATCATAAATTTGCGTAACTCATTTTATTTCACCAAATTCATTTGCAGAGCCCAATTCTCCAGTATCTGTAACATCTGGCAGTACCACAGAGACTTCAATTGATATCACTATCGATGGCCAAGCTACTGGCAGCTTTGATAAGTACGAAATCTTCTATGGACGGGATGCCAACGAAGCTATCTATGCCGGCTCAATTGCATCAGATGCCGCAAGTTTTGATTTCACAATTGGAGGACTGGATCCAGATACTTCTTACAGCATTAAAGTTCAAACCTCAGCTGGTAGTGGTGATGATATTATGACAAGCGACCCATTCACTTTGACAGCTTCCACAGGTAAGCATTGATCTCTAGACTGTTCGTGCTGTCTTTTCTTGAAATTTAGACGATGTTCACTGTTACAAGACGATTGTCTGTGCTGAAAAATCGTTGTGCTATTTAGAATGGTGCTAATGACCATGATGATGCTTGGATGATGGTGATGACCATGATGCTGGCATGATGGTGATGACCATGATGCTGGCATGATGGTGATGACCATGATGCTGGCATGATGGTGATGACCATGATGCTGGCATGATGGTGATGACCATGATGCTGGCATGATGGTGGTGATGACCATGATGGTGATGACTATGATACTGGCATGATGGTGATGACCATGATACTTGTATGATGGTGATGACCATGGTGCTTGCATGATGGTGATGACCATGATGCTGGCATGATGGTGGTGATGACCATGATGGTGATGACTATGATAGTGGCATGATGGTGATGACCATGATGCTTGCATGATGGTGATGACCATGATGCTGGCATGATGGTGATGACCATGATGCTGGCATGATGGTGATGACCATGATGCTTGGATGATGGTGATAACCATGATGCTTGGGTGATGGTGATGACCATAATGCTAGCATGATGGTGATAACCATGATGCTTGGGTGATGGTGATGACCATGATGCTGGCATGATGGTGATGACCATGATGCTGGCATGATTGTGATGACCATGATGCTGGCATGATGGTGGTGATGACCATGATGGTGATGACCATGATGCTGGCATGGTGGTGATGACCATGATGCTGGCATGATGGTGGTGATGACCATGATGGTGAGGACCATGATGTTGGGATGGTGGTGTTTTAGATGATTTGATGATGTGAAATTGATAATTTGATGAAGATGATGATTATAATGATGATGATCATGATGATGATGATGATGACAATGATGATATCAATGCTGGCAATGATAACGATGTGATTTAGATGATTTGTTAATAATAATGCTGATGATAATGGTTATGATTGTATGATATTGATGATGATTACAAAAGCCTAGAAATGTAGAAAGTTTGAAACTCAAATATTTACCAGATTTTACCTCAACACGTAAAACATTCCTACAATATATTCAAAGGCCACTTTTTCCTTATTACAGTCACTTAATTTATGTATCTACAGCATTGGGAAAGTCATCATTTTCCCAGAAATATTTAGTTGCATTGAAACTAGTCACTGTTTTAGCAGTATTCTCTACATTCCCAAAGTCATGACTAATTTCCATTCATCTTATTGACCTCAGTTGCCCTTGGAGCTGCCAACATCGTTGTACTTGACGTAACAACAACATCCATCAGTATCGTATGGGGACCAAGTGCCCAAGGTGATGGCTACTTTGCCATAGCAGCCGCAGCAGGAGAGACCCCAAAATACGCCAGTGTTCCTCTAGGAGGCTCTCCAAAACACCAATTTACGGACTTGACCCCCGGCACTATGTATGCCGTCACAGTTCAAGTGACTGGAACAGCTGTCGCAGTGACAATCAATCAGAGAACAAGTAAGTTATCCAATATAATTGAAATGCTTTCCTCATTATTCTCAACAAATTTTGAAGTTCAATCAGAAGTTTTTACAATTATTATGTTATTGAGTCTGTCTTGATAAGCAATTATCTGATGAATCTTGTATTTTATTTAATTATTTCTGAATTTTGATAATTTTAGTGCGTAATAAAACAATTTTGAAAGTCACCTTGATGTTCATAGGATTAGGTAATCATGACAATTCTTATGATTTGTAGTTCCAGAATGCTTTCAGAGGGCGCCGTCTGGAACTGTTGGTTTTGCTAACTTCTTTAGAAATCCTTTTCTTAAATCTTGCAATTGAGTGTTGAAGTTCAGTCAAATGTTAAAAATATTGATTAATTATGAGAATATCTTTCATACTGGAAGGTTTTCTGCAGGTTTTTGTCATTGATTTTCAGCATGACAAAATGTGAATATAAATTTTTCAAATGAGCTATCCACAAATTATGATCCTTGTGTCGGAAATTTTTGTCACCTATCGACTGTTTTCCAATATCAACAGGACCAGAAGCGCCATCAACAGTGGCAGTTGTGGACAATCTGATCACAACGACCAGCATCACAGTTGTCTGGGGTCCACCAGCCGGTGACTTTGACAATTACGAAGTGTCGTACCGTGACCCACAGGACGTTGAACACCTGGTTCAAGTTGTGGATAAACAAGAGTTCCAGTTGACAATAGATGGGCTTGATCATTCAACCACGTATACAGTTTCTGTTGTTTCGAAGATCGGAACTGGAAACGATGAAATTAAGAGTGCACCAACTTCTGTTGAAGTGACCACTGGTATGTTGTCAGCAGTTTTTTCACTCCGGCGGCCATTTTAAATTTTAAGAGATATGAGGATCAGTTTATTTTGTTTAGATATATTTGTCCAACATTACAGTGGTTCGCATTGAAGCATATGGCAAACAAGACATACTTTCTGAATTGAGGAGTTGCCAACTCTGTTAGGTGTAACTATTGTCTAGCGTTGATATCAGTTGATTACAAAGAAATCAACGCTGTGAAAATTCAAACATTGTCTTGAAGGAGGTCAGACATAGTCAAAACAACACCACCAGATCTGCAAAAACAACCATTGCAAATGATGCTTTCTGAGCTTGATGTGTGTGGATGTGTTGTGTTGTTTTGACTACACATCCGACCTCCTTCCAGACAATGCTTTAACTTTCACAGATTCGACTTCTTTGTCATAGACTAATATTTATTGCCCAGACGATTATAATGCCAGTGACAGAGTTGGCAACTCCTAAGATTAGACAAGATGTCTACTTCCCATACTGCCAATGGTTCAGAGAAAAGCACTGTAGGTTCTGTTTATGAAAGGTATTCCCAAAGACATTCAAGAAACCTGCAATATGTGTAGTTCCTCCTATGTGTGGTAATATCCTTGTGGTTCTGTCATGCTCATATGATCAAAGCACAAAACAAAACATATTATTGTGGTCAGCAAACTATAAAAGCCAAAGATTACTTTACATTTATAAAGGTCAAGGCAAGACCAACATTGCTGTCAGTCTTTTTAACTTTTTCAAACCTGTTTTGACTTAAATTTGCAGCTGCTATACAGGCTGGTGAAATCATTGTATTAGAGGTAACCACGACAGAAATTGAGATTTTATGGGGTCCTGCGGCAGTGACAACTGTTGGATACTTGGTTGGCTATGATCCGGCCTCCACACCTATCTTTACACCGGGAACGGAATACAGATTCACGGGTCTGGTCCCCGGCAGAGAGTATGAAATCACAGTGACGCCAACAGCTGACAACAACCTGAAATCATCCATTCTCCAAAGAACCAGTAAGTTCTGGTAACATTTGCAGAGGAATTGTAACATTTTCGAAGGAAATCTGGCTGAAAGTGTTAGCAAGATTTTTCTTTTGGTTTTTGTAGAAGATTTGTAGTGCTGACAGGAAATACGAATGGACAATCGAAAAAAGCGTACAATAGAATTGTACCTTTATGCAAATTGATTTGATTGTGTTTATTTTCTGGTCAAGTTGAATTCGATAACAGAATACCAGTATTTCTTCAGTCACCTGCTAAAATGTACAGAATAGTTTATTTTGGTCTCAAAAGTGCAAAATTTTGCCATCGCAGCAATTTTTTATCAATCATGCATATAGCCTTTCATTCAAAATGATTGTAAAAGTTTGTACTAATTGTTGATATTCTGTTGTGTCCATCATAGAACCGATTGCCCCAGGTCAAATCACCGTTGACACTGCCAGGATCACACCAACCATCATCCCTATTTCATGGGAGGCTGCGGAAGGAGACTTCGAAGCATACACTGTATCATACGTGCCGGATGGTGGTTCAGAAATTACTTTTGCATCGGTTGCGTCTGATGTGCTGTCGGTGACAATAACCGGATTGGAACCAGGCACGCTCTACGAAGTCAGGGTCGTGACCGTTGTTAACGGTGCGAGCAGCGAAGCGTCTACAACTCAAATCTCAACGGGTATGTTCATTTACGATTGCAGTGTCAACCTCCCCCTGGGCAGAATGCTCAGGAAATAGATATTTTCATTGGTTTAAACCTGTCATGTGACCTATTAATTCAAAGCATATTGGTTATTTGTAGGCCCCTAAACAGGTATAACAGTAAGAACAGTGTGTGACTTTCTACTCATGTCCCAGGTCAATAAAATTTTTATCTGACAGCATGTAAAATGACTTTTTTTTATCATTTACAAAAAGTTTCAATGAAAATGGAAAGACAAATGTACTTTGTGAATGTGTAGACGTGCTGGAAAGAAAAATAATGTATCGACTGCTTCTGTTGGCTGAACAAAAGTTATTTTTGTAGCTTTTGTCCTGCCTAGTATCATTAGCATTCATATTTAATTTTCAGCTCTTATAAAGTTGACAACAAATCCCCCACATTAGCACATTTTTTATTTAAATACTGAAATTTATTTTGCACTTTAATCATCAGCTTCTCTACAACCTCTGGAAATCGCCATTGTTGAGTACGATACCACATCTGTCTCGATAACTTGGGGACAGACAGACCAGCCCCTGGCAGAAAATTATGTCATCATCGCCACGGCATCAGGCACCGACACCCAAGCTGTCACCAAGGCGATAGACGAAGCTACACTGCATGCCTTCAGCGGTCTCACTCCCGGTAGATTGTACACAATTACAGTACAAGTAACCGGAAACAGTGGAAATTTGGATGAATCTTCAATAACACAGAGAACAAGTGAGTTTCGTTCTGTCATCGCTCTGAACACGCATGATGATGATAGATTCTGCACCCATTTTTGTTCTTCATCCATCCTATCAGTCACAAATTTTTTATCCCTAAGGTATTACGACCCATTTTTTACCTCCTCTTAAGGTAGTAAGCACGTGGAAAGTGAAAGACTTAAACATTTGTTCAAACTTTTCTCAATGAAACTTTGACCCATACCCTTAGCAAATCTAGAATAAAATCAGGGGTCACAATGCAAAGTGTGGTACTTAGAGAAACAAATTACCTGACATTAACCAATATTTGAAATGCAAATTAGCCACCAATCCCTGGGTGAACTCTTTAGGGGAAAATGCAATATTCAATTTTTGAAAACTAAGAATGTGAAAAAGTTTAGTTACTCCAAAAGCTTTAAAAAGAGCCCCTACAAGCGGTGGATCAAAAAAAAATTGTAAAACTTTGAGAGTCTGAATATGCGCATTCCTCTTTATTGCATCTATATCTGGCCCTTGCACCCTTTCTCCACCCTGTTTATCCTGAACCCATCTCTTTATAGGCCTTTTTTTTCTAAATACATTTTTGTGGTGTAAAAGAAGTCTATGCATCCATTCTATTTGAACACACACCCATTTTATAACCCTCTTGTACACTTACATAGGTTACAATATCTAAACCCAGGGCCTCCTGTCCACCCCTCTCCTGCCCTTAAATGCATTAAAGGAGTTAAAGTGTCCCCAACATAATGCTTATTAAAATTGTCAGTAATTATATATTTATTTACTCTTTGCTCACATTAAAAATGAAACTTTCTTCCAACCGACAAAATTCTCATGTTTCCAATCCATCTGATTTGCAGTTCCATTGCCCGTGGAAAATATCATCTACCTGTCGGCAACATCCACAAGCATCAGCTTAGCATGGGATCCGCCGAGCACCAGCGACTTTGATGGTTTTGAGATCTACTACGCCACAGGGGAGGACCAGCCTACACTGGCTGGAACTGTTGGGCAGGATGCTGTAACGTTTGATGTGGAACGACTGAACGAAGCTACCACGTACCAGATAGACATCGTCACGCTTGCTGGCAGCGGCGCAGACTTGCAGAAGAGTTCGCCAAGGAGCACTCAGCAATCTACATGTGAGTGAACTTGACCCTATTCAGTGCCACATGCATTGTGCCAGGGTCAAGTTCACATGTGAGTGAACTTGACCCTATAGTGCATGTTGTATTAGATACCCATGTTCATCTCATTGGTTGACAGTCTCATGTACCAATTTTGGTTGTATCATCGTATCTTGTCGTTTGGTTTTACTCTGTGTGAGTGCTTTACTTGGTGGTTTAAGAATTCTCACGTGGTCAATGCCACAGGCATTCATGCATGACCTCATGTGTAACTTAAATCTCGAGTGATGGGAAAATTAGACAAGATCCTAATTCCAGTGAGATTGTATATGTGCAGCTCACATTATCTTTGGTAATGGTAGTCAAGTTCTTCATACCAGCAGGATTTTTGTGAAGAGGATTGATGATAAAACCAGTCGTGGTTCAGCTGATTGCAGCGTATCATCTAAAAGTACATGAAGTACGACATTCATTTATGGAAAGTGTACTAATGAACAAATGTTGCAATAATTAAATGATAAGGAATGTGGCATTTTCATTGACCTTAAATCATGAACTGTGACTGCCTGTGCAAGAATATTGCTGCACATGGTAGAATATAAACTTCCACACCTTGCTGTTTATCAGAGACAAAAATTATCCAAAATTTATGAGAAATGTTTCAAGGAGCCATCAAATCTAGAAATAAACCTTTTTTTCCAATTTCTATTTGCAGTGACAACTATATTGCGTGTCATTACATCAACCAGCAACTTCATCTTTGTACAGTGGATACCACAGTCTTTCACCTTCCAGACGTACACTTTGACCTATGACCCCGGTCAAGGGTCACCACCTTCACCAATCACTAACATACCAAAGTCGCAGCTGACACAAAGCATTGTGGGTCTGCTTCCTGGTGAAGAGTACAGCTTAACACTGTCCGCCATCAATTTTGGATTATCCACCAACTTGGACTCATTGAAAGCCAGAACAAGTAAGTGTAGAGCAATTTTTCACTTTTTGTATAAGCTTTACTTCATCATCAAAACCGCAGAAGAAAATTGTGAAAATTTGTATCCCCTGCAGAAAAGTAGCATGCAAGCTATAAAGACGATGAATTAAAGTAGTTCATGCCTTGAAAGTAAAAGACTTAAAACTTTCGCTCGAATTTTCCTCAAGGTATTTTCTAACTATTCATTTTTACAAGCAAAAATAAATACTGGGGGTCACTGTGCAAAATTTGGTACTAGAATAACAAATTACCCATGATTTACCAATATTGGAAATTCAAAATGGCTGCCGTCTCTATGTTAACTCTATGGTGGAAAAGAAAATTTAAAATTTTCAAAAGACTTAGACAGTGAAAGTCTTTCTTACTCAAAGGGCTTCTAAATGAGCCGCCAAAAGTGGTAGATCAGAAAAGAATTGAAAAAAATTTAGAATTCAAATATCTATCCCCAAGATGCATTCTAAGATAATTGAAGATAATTTTTAAAGGATACATGAGGCAATCACTTGAGTATGTAATGTATGTGTGAGTTTCGTATAAGCATTTGCGTACTGCAGCATAGATAGCTAAATATACTTCTATGGAAACTGATATGGGATGATAGGTGTCAAAAAATATTTTCTTGCGATGCAAAGAGTTATTTAACTCTTTGATCTGGCCAACTACTACAGGAAGCTTTTGGTGAAATTAATTGACAGAGTCAGAACAGCAGATATATTATACACAAAGGCATGCATTTTTTTGGCCTCAAGAGCAAAATTGTCGAAAACTTTTGTCTGCAGTGAATTGAATAACTTCTATTGTGCTAAGGTCGAAATATGCCATCATGCCGAGTCAAAGTAGATTGCCTGATGGTCTTTGGTTGAAATAATTTTGAGTGAAAGGAAAAATCTAAGGGCATACAAAATTAAAGACCTATGCCTTTTAACCAACTTTGCTCTCATGTTGGTGTTACCAGATCCATTATCACCAGGACCACTGACAATCGAAGACTTTGGTGCTGACTTCATCGAAGTTAGCTGGACCGACCCCATTGGCGAAACTGTCTTTGACCACTTTGAAATCACCTACACGCCCTCTAGTGGCCGCACCCCACAGCCACTGATCAGGCCAAAGGTCCTTGAGAAGCGGGTCAGAGTTGAAGGCCTGGATCCCAGCACACAGTACACTGTCAGCGTAGTAACCGTCAGTGGGAGTAGCGATTCTGAAAAGAAGAGCACAATTCCTTCAACTGCAACACAAGTGACAGGTAAGGATACACACCTCTATTCTTGTGAAGATACGTAAAGTGAGTGGGAACCTCGGTAACATTTCTGTTGTCCTCAATTAATTAATTATAACACTGTATTTATATTCTTTAAGGGAAACAATAAAATGACTATGGAACCCTAGTGCAATAGACGATGTTCCGCTGATTGCGAGATCTCGCGAGACTTTAATACATGCCCGTAGAAACAGGATTCCAGCTTAGTAATACAAGTCAAACTTTGTATGGAACTAGAAAAAGTGCAGAACTGAGCAAAGATTGCAACTTCATATATTTTATGCAGTGTTTAACGTAATTAGCGACTTGTCCTGTTTTACGCAGTTTGTCCTGTGTTGCGAGAACACGTCCACTGCGAACCACATATTCTCGCGATATCTCGGAATGTCTCGCGCGGTTCGGAACATGGTCTATTAACCAGTGGGAGTTGTGACCTTAGCAAAACTACTGATGGACTATGGTGATCTCATAAAAGCATTGTAACAGTGTTCCTGGAAAAAGCAATTGCGTTTGTTTGCATGTCTGTGTGTGTATATATGTGAATACATACATGCAAATATACATTATGTATAGATATCACCAAAATGTGCAATTTGACAACTGTCATTATAAGAGTTTTGCATTTATTGAATAAAAAGGACAATCACCAACCCAATTTCAACTGCAGACAATTTTGAGAAGTCTGATGTATGTACATTTTCATTCTTCTGTTGTAGCTGCCGCCAGTGAGGGACAGATCATAGTGAAGAGTGTGACCCATGACTCGATCGGGATTGAATGGACTCGTGTCAGTGGGGCTATCCAGTATACTGTTGAGTATCGTGAATTGCCGCTAGGTAGTGCTACTACAACATCAACCTCATCGCTGCAAGCAACCTTGCAAGGCTTGAGTACTGGTCGTGAATACGAAATAGCTGTGAAAGTCGACGGCAATGCTGTGGATACAGTCACTCAATCGACCAGTAAGTTCTTTAAATGAAATTGTCCTTCTCCACCAATCCAAACAAAAATTATTTCTGTCATAAAGGACACAGAGCTTATAAAATCAGTGACTGAATATCACCATACAGAGGTTTACACCCTTCTACGTTTCTAGCATTTAGAGTGTACATTTTGTGTACATTTTGTGTACGTCTTATGTACATTTAGTACACATTTGGTGTGCATTAATGTACATTTTGTGTACATTTAGTGCATCTAGAGATGCCTTAATTCAGATTACGTATTTCAAATTGGCATAATTTAATTTTTCTGAGAAATCTCTTACAATCACTGTTCTTGATAGCTGTCAAATATTTCTTAGAAATGAACCCCAAACCCTTTGAGGTTGTTTGAATGATCATAAAATTGTCACATTTCTATCTCAAAGGATTTCCAAACCAAAACTATAGTGATTTGCTCGCTGAGCTGAAGCTTGCAATATGATTTGAAGGCACAGCAAATTGACATTATTCTGAATTGGTCAAAATATGGTGAGATTTGCCTCAAAAGAGAGTTGATTAAATTGCCAAAGCCTTATTGTCAAAGGTGTATAAAGTTAAAGCCAAAGACTTTGGACCAAATCATGAATGTCATCCACCTTGCTGAAATCATATTGCCCTGTGGCATGATATTTCAAACAGTATCAAATGGCATGAGTTTAATGGTGTCCAATTATTTCATGTCCAACATCACAACATAATCACTTGTGCATTAACAGTGAGCGACACTTGCTTTTTCAATTTATTTTTCAGTCCCATACCAGCCAGAGAATGTGGTGGTGCAGTTTGTAACATCACGCACTGTCCATCTTGTATGGAGCCCAGTGTCACAGGGCAGCTTTGATTCATATGAGGTCACATATTATCCGACCAATGGAGAAACTCCATCACCGACCTACGTTGTGCCTCAGGCTAGCCCGGAAGTTTCCTTGGAGGGTCTGGTACCTGAGACAGAGTACACAATATTTGTGGCATCCGTTAGCGGAAGCAGCGATAATCTGGCCCGTAGCGAAATGGTCACATTGACTGCAACAACAGGTCAGTCTTTTCTGTCAAAGTTGCAGTAAGTTTATCTGCAGTATTTAAGACAATTGTTGTGTTTTCAGTTTCCAGAGTTTTACCTGGAAAAATTTTTTTCAGTTCTATTGGTGAAATAGCACTACCTTGTTAAAAATCAAGAGATAAACTGTTTGTCATATTGCAAATATTTTGTGTCGGATACTGAAATTTCCGGTCATTTTATGAAGTTTGTAATATTCAAGGTGTCCATTCTTCCTTCCAAGTCCATGGTACAAGACAATTGTGCACACATCAGATTGTGAACACACATGTGGCCATTTTGGCTTTCAAAAGGAGCTCAAACAGTACAGCACTCGCGACTCACAAAAGCAATATCCAAACATTATGAGATAGAAAATTTACCTGAAGTGACGATGTGTTTTCTCATCTCTTGCAACAGAGCCTCCGGCAGCAGCTGAAATCAACATTGATGATGTCACAGATACAAGCATCAGTTTACAATGGGGCCTGTCCACTGACAGCCAAGCTGTGCTCTACGTCGTCACCGTGGCAACTGCCGGTGAAACGGCGAGACAACACCAAGCCTCGCTGAGCGACCCCAACACACATGACTTCACAGGCCTGACCCCAGGCAAGATTTACACAATCACCGTGGATGTGCTTTCCACAGATGAAACCGACACTGTCATCCAAAGAACACGTGAGTGACAGCTTTATATGAACTTTCAAAAAAAAAACCATGAATTTATTTAATAAATTATCATCTTGCAATGTTTGCAGTGGATAAATTTTCATATTCTTTCCAAATTTGGTGGTTTAACATTTGATACACCTTGATTTATCAAAGTTTACATTACAAGCTAGTGTATGCCATTAATACTTCACTTACTTTTTGTCTGCACCATCTAATATTTATATGGGAAAAGGCTCATGATTGTCACATGTTCAATCTTTGAGTGAGATATTGGTTTTGCTGAGTTGACAATTTTTTGTCGATTTTCGGTCGAATCCGTTCAGAAGCTGCTGGTTTGACGGCTTTGAACTTTGACTGTCAGGTTGGTATGAGTGTCCTCATACAACTTGTGGCAAATTTGATTGTGTCAGATCATTACATGTGCTCATCATTGCTACTCCAGCAGGTTTCTGCTGAAATTGGCATTGTTTTAACCTGAATTACAAATTCCATTCAAATGTGCGTACATGAACTTGCTGATTTCAAGTGGTATGATGATGCTTTGCAGAGCCACCTCAGAGGCATCCTAAACTCATGAAGTATAAACGTAGCAAATTTTTCAAATAATAGAATGATCAACAAATATTTTCTCTTTTCTCTTTCAAATATACAGTACCTAGTGCTCCCGGCCCGATTGCCATCACCGAGACTGAACAGTCCATTCTATCATTCACCTGGTCTGCAGCCTCTGGCGACTTTGACCTTTATGAAGTGTCATATGCTTCAGATGGTAATGAGGTTGTTGCCGGTACGGTTGCTAGGGGTGATACCTTGACGTTCACACTCTATAACCTCCAGCCGTCGACAGACTACACCCTGTCCATCAGAACAAGAATTGGCTCTGGCGACTCAGTAGCGTACAGTGAACCTAGTACAACGATACAGAGAACAAGTAAGTGCAACATCTGTAGCAGGAAAATTGTCCTCTTATTCCCAGTGTGTGTCGTGATACAATTAATCATGCCAATTGCCCAAATAGATGTTCTGTTTTGAAAATTTGTAATTCAACAAAATTACTGAACTTTCTCTGTATGCATTTTAAGCAGTCAACTTCAAGTTCAGATTGTATATGTTTAGTGTATTTAAGCTGATGGTCACCAAAGAAATAAGTTTTTAATGTTCGGCCACTTTTGCTGAAACTGCAAAATCTGCTCTCATACGATGAACATTAAAAATCACAGTCTGCCAATTTATGGGATCAAAGAAGCAAATAAACTGTAATATTCTGGAAAATATAAATTACTGATATTCACTCAAACAGGGCAGTAAACCCTGCAAATGAACAGGAGTCCACTGATTCAGGACGAAAAGAGTCATTCAGTTTTGAGATCTGTCTCTCCAGTGCACTCTTTCTTCAAGTCAGTTTACTTCTTTTATGAGTTTTCCTAATGCTGTGATGAAAATTTTTAAGGTCCTTTAACAATGCGCCACTCAATTTTCAGCAAACGCTGTGATCATCGCCGCCGTCACCGGACCAGACTCCATCGATGTCAGTTGGATACCAAGAGAGGGCGCTATTGCCAACTATGAATTTACATACGATCCGGCCGACGGGAGTCTCCAGTCACCAGTCACTGTTGCCGTCAGCGCTAACCCTGGTGTCTCGCTACAGTCCCTAACACCTGGTACACAATATCTCCTCTCAGTGTTCATCGTACGACAGGATGATTCCAGGCAAAGAATCGGACAAACCACAGTAGCCCTTGGTACGTCTCTTATCAATAAAAATATCAACCTGCTCACCCCTAATTCCCAGTAAACAGGTCCACAATCACCATAAATGACAATGGTTTGGGTCAAGCCATGGTGGTGAATGGGTATAGGTGCAATCCTAATGTTGGGCATCACAAAGTTAGACTTCTGCGTACAGAATGAGGGTTGGTGCAATGAAGTGTATAATAGTAACTTAAGCAGGCACATCATGTGTCCAGTTTAAGCAGAAATCTGCCAAATGTCTGAATATGTCTTATAAATTCATGGAAACATTATAAACATAATTATGCGTATGCATATAGGAGTTAAACATCTCCATTGAGTTGGTGGAATTTATTTTTTAGCATGGGCAGTTGCATTAAATCAACAGTGTCAAAAAAATTAAAGTCACTTATGTCGCAGTGACATTCTGATTCATCGATTTTTCCAAATTTTCATTTCAGCACCATATAGCCCGTCAAACCTACAAGTCAGCGATGTTAGTGCCTCTGGTGCAACATTATCATTCACACCGCCCTCTACTGGCAACTTTGACCAGTTCAGGATCACGGCGGAGCCTCAGGCTGCACCAGCTGGAAGCGGGAACACTCAAGTCATTGAAATCGTTCTCCCAAGTGACGCTTGTCCTCAAGTGAACTTGATGGGACTGGAACCTGACACAACATACCTGGTTACTGTTGTCACGGAAACAGCATCTACCACAAGTTCATCCAGCACGACAACATTCACGACAGGTAGAAAAATCTTGCAAAATAAGTACAAACTGTAAAATTTGACTGTTTGGAAAGGTTCATTTCAACATGGTTAAGTCATTATTTCATGTACAGTGGTAAAGGTGTTTGTCATGGTTACCGCATATGATTTACATGTTGGAATAGAAATTACTGTGACAAAGGTATTTGTCATGGTAACCGCATATAATTTACATGTTTGAATAGAAATTTGAATAAACAAATTTTTTTTACTTTATTGTGATCTACACAGTGACAGATTTTTCTCCTCAGGAGTGCCGGGAGGATTGTCTTGAAGTTTGAAAAAGGAAAAACTGAACTTTTGTGAACAATTTCTAATTCTCTGTTTTCTCTAATACTTCAGCTGCTGCAAGTGAGGGTGAAGTTCAACTGCTTGAAGTGACCCCTACAACTCTCCGAGTCCGCTGGATTGAAGTCACCAGTGATTTCAACCAATACTCAGTGTCTATGTCAGGAGACGATGGCAAAAATGCCTATGATATAGTGTCCAAGACTGGAACCAGAGAGAAACTGTATGAAAGCCTCACCTCGGGTGCTCTGTACACTGTTATTGTTGCCACTATTGGAGGAAGCACTCCTGTGTCAAACTTTGTGCAGGCCAGAACCAGTGAGTCTAGTGATCTTTCTGTTGTCAAAAATCTGAATTTGATAAGCAAAAAAATTATTACAAATCTTAATCAGCATAATTAAGCCTCATTACGGGATGATATTCTCTACACTGTAGAGTTAAGCTTGTTTGCGCTTCAAATCTGAAGGACATAAACTTTTGCTCTAGGTCTCGAGGGTAGCCTGATTCTTTGAGATTGATGAAAAATTTGGGGTCACCATGCAAAATATAGTACTAGAGAAGACATTGGTATGAGTAATTTTCTAGTCTTATCAAAATTTATATATATATATATATATATAATATATATATAATATATATATATATATATATATATATATATATATATATATATATATATATATATATATATATATATATATATATTCTTGTCAAAATTTGCAAAATAATAACAGAAATTACTTGAAGTACAAAATACTAATGTCTGTTACTTAAGTTTCATGCATCCTGCAAGCTTCAATATATAATTGTATTTCTTTATATAGTGCCATTGCCTCCTGGACCAGCCAATGTTGTCTCGGCAACAGACGTAACCATCGTAGTATCATGGCAAGCTTCGTCCGGAAACATTGACGGCTACGAAGTGTGCTACAATCCAGTTCCCAACGGCGCCACCTCTTCGCCCATCAGCGTTACCAGCACAACACTGACAGCCACCATCGACAACTTAGATCCTGAAACGGAATATACAATCAGCGTTGCAGCTGTCAAGGGTTCTGATGGAAACAATAAGATGGTCAGTCCAAAACAGACAATCCATGTGTCAACAGGTATGAAAAACTTTGTAAAAGAATCACCTTTAATATTCTCTGTATGTCTATATTCTCTCCAAAAGAAAGTCTTTGAACGAGTTTCTTGTTTCAATTCTTAAACAGCCATTAAATTTCAACATAGCTTTTTAGCGTACTTATCTTAATTATACAACTTTCATACATAAGGTCTGAAAATGCCCGTCATTCACAATCAAATATTTGTTTTGGTGTATTCAGAATGTTCATGATCATCTTGTGCTTTTAGTCCCCACAGACAAAGTCCAGTGGGACTTATAGATTTGGTTGTGTCTGTGCATCTGTTCATACAAATTTCTTAGAAATGCCTGGAGCGATTTCTTTCAAACCTGGTTTGAGGATTACTCCCTATGTCATATACATGTTGATTTGTATTGTGATACAATCCAATATGACCATCTTTTCTGTCAATGGTTTCCAAATTCATTAACCAAGTGGGGACTGTGTCATTGACAATGACTTGTTTTGCAAAGAATATACTCACGATGTGACATGTGACATATCTGCCCTGACCCAATGTAGAATTGATGAATTCTGCCACACATGTACGCGCAACACGATTTAGGCTGAGGAAGAGCTTCAATATCCCCCATGATATGTCTTAGATTGCTTTTTTGAGGAAGACGGGTAGGATCTTTAACCAGAATCACTAAAAGTGATTTTAATGTTTTATTCTGGTACCTAGGTGTGAGCACCAAACCTCCCTCGCCCGGTGCAATCAGCTCAACTGCCCTGACATCGACAACATTCACAATATCATGGATAGAACCTTCTTCAAACAACTTCCTCCACTACGAGGTCAGCTATACTCCAACCATCGGCTCCCCAGCTTCCCCTATTGAAGTTGAGAAAGGCACTTCAACACTGTCCCTCAGTTCGCTAATCCCTGGAACTGACTACGTGGTCAGTATTGTGACAATTGCCGGCAGCGGGGACACTCTCAGAACAAGTGATCCAAGCACACAGACAATCACAACTGGTAAGAACACTGCACATCTACCATTTTGTTTTAGTATGGTCTCATTCATCTCATTCAAATAGGGGTAGAAGCATGGATGTTATTTGTATAGTACACATTATTTGTGTGGTACACCACCTTTTTTAGTCAGCTGAAGTTGCTAGCAGTGTTCATTTCCACTTAATAACTGCAAGCTCCGTGTAATCACATAAATCAATCATATAATTTTCTTTCTTCTTCATAATGTACCTATGTGCTAATGTATTTACATATTTATTTTAGATGGTACATGTAGTACAGCAAGTGCTATCTACATGGATCATGACACACTTGTCACTGTTAAAGCATCAGTGATAACTTCTTAGTGTTAGATACCTAGAAATCTTTCCAATCTGTTCTTCAAAGATTTGACGTGCCATATTTGTACATGTATGTCAATGGTTAGTAATTAGTGTTACTGTCATCACGACTCCCACTTTAACAAATTTAATTTGCAGATGCTTGCATAAATTACCGAGATTTTTATCTTTCTCACAGCTGCTGGTACACCAGGGCACATTGACATCGCATCTGTGACAGAAAACAGCATTACGATCACCTGGAACGAACCAAGCGGCACATACACGGAATTTTTGGTCTCGTACGACCCGGCTGACGGTGATTCCCAGCCCATCACTCTTGTGCCTGGGAACTATCCACGATACTTTGAGTTCACAGGCCTGGCTTCTGGGCAGGATTACGACATAACAGTCACATCCAGGAACGGCAACCTTGATGTGTCAACAGACACTGTGACACAGCAAACAAGTGAGTCATGTGTAATGATGATGGTGTTTGTCATGGTTACCGCATATAATTTACATGTTTGAGGAATTGTCCAATCACACTAGTCTCACCAGTAAATTATGTTATCTTCGAATTTGTTCTTATTCACCATGTGTGTCGTATACACTTTTCCTCACATTTTTTTCTTCAGCCTTCACATGTGTGACTCGCCACTTTACATACTATCGACTTTACAAAAAACAAGGAACAAAGAGCTTGGATATCATAAGAAAAGCACAAAAAAGCAAAGTACACCACATTATCTTTAGGATGACCTCAAACCATCCTGTGTGTTGTTAGCTACATTTCATATTGTGAGTGGGGAAGCGTTCTACACATAAAAATGCACAGGCTGCCTACGGTGTTTGCAAAACACGTGCTAGGAATTTATATCCAACCACACAAGCCCCTATGAGTCGTAAGGCGCATAGCTATATCTACAGTAAGGGTTTTAGTTAAGTCAAGTGCTCTGCTCTGATCTTGTCCGCTTCAAAATAATTGACCCTCCCATCCCCGCACTTATCTATTATGGCCTTGAAAACGATGGTATTGGGAACAAACTATTATGATGAAAGGGTTAATCCAATAATGGATGAATACAGAAACTCACAATTGAGTCAAGAAAAACACAAGTTCTCACCAGCATTTCATAAATCATCTGATGCCTAAATAAATTTGATTCTATTTGGCAGATAACTGTACGGAGTTTGGGCATGTAGTTTGTAGAGTTAGACTGTATGCCCAAGAAATTGAAAGTTTATCAATCTTCAATTTTACAATTTTTTGATACTATGATCTGATTTGAGTTCCGATTTGTCAAAATCCATATTGTAACAAAATTGATAGAACTTCAAGTTGACAGACAACAACTTTTCTGCTCATTGCCGCGTATTTTACCCAGATTTCTAAACAGCTGCATCTTTCATCTGAATTGTTTGAAATGATAATGCTTGCTTCACAGAAAGGGTATCAACACATGCAAGGTGAAAACAAAACAATGCAAAATATCAAAAAGCAATGAGGCAAAATCTTCGAAACCGCCAACTTGATAAATGTGGCAATTATAATTGTTTTGCAAGCTTTTGCGCACACTATGAAATCCGCAGAAAATATGTATAGTGCATTTGAATACCATAATTTTTATCCTTACTTGCTTGGTTTATTGGCTAAAACTCTTCAAATTTTTATCCCAAGGTGCATTGCCATCTAAATTTGCATATTCATAATGAATGATACAAGTTTTCTGCTGTCGTTTCTGTACCAATAACCACAAACATTTACAAAGATGTTGTTTCCTTCACCCAAGTCTTCAAATTCAACTCAAAAGTTCAGTGGGTTGATCTATACATGTACCAATGGCTGTCAGGCGGCATAAAAAAAAGACTTCGCAGGTCGTCGGAGGGTAACGGTAAGTCTAGAGAGAAGTTATTTTATGAAGACTCCACGGTGCGTGGCACTAGACAAAGCAAGCTTCATGGGTTTGTAGATCAAGTGTTTGTTTCTCATATTTATTAGTTCTTGCAGACAAAGTCTGGGGGACTTACAGATTTCATCATGTCCATAGGTGCATCCATGGGTCCGTACACACAAATTTTTCAGAGATACCTGGAGCGATTTCTTTCAAACTTGGTACAAAGATTACTCCCTATGTCAAAAGTGTGCAAATTGATTTGTTTTGTGATACAATCCAATATGACCATCATTGCCATTAATTGTTTCTAAATTCATCAACCAAGTAGGGACTATGTTATTGACAATGACTCATTGTTTTATCAAATTAGTAGTTTTGCTACATCTCGCTTCCATTATCAACATACATGTAGTTCTTCCCAAACAGTTCAGTTGTAGCGTGTTCATGAATTTTAAATAGCAATGTTTCATTGATCTATTTATCTATCTATGAGATACGTACAACTTTATTTTCAAAATGCTGGCAAATTGCTACTCTTAGACAAATGCCTTTATTTTATTTCATGTCTTGACCTCAACTTAATATGAGAAACAAACATTTTGTACCGATGAAGTAACAGAATAGAAGCACATTGGAGCAGAGCGCTTGACGTATTTGCGTAGGTAGAATCAAATGCGAGACAAAAGCTATCACAAAGGCTATATGACGAGAGTGCGTAAGCCATCAAATCTACACAAATCACCAATGCTGAAGTACACAGGTGTACAGTGTCCAAGGTTTGTTTTCAGTGTGATTGCTAAAATCAAATATTACACGCACGGGGAAAGACACGCCAAGCAATGCAGTCAGACAGGCAAATTTTATTGAGGTGAATGCACACATCTGTGACAGCCTTCGCACAATGAAAACACGAACACAATTTTTGCAAAACACGACCAGACTTTCCACATGGCCTTTCTCTATTAGTTCTCCTTTATACATGCATCTCTCAATTTCATGATTGCCCAAAGCTTAGGTGTGCAAATTTTGTTTTAAAATTTATTCGAAAAAAATCAAAATTTATTATATCTGCTTCAAGATTTTTACTGATATATTCTATTTATGAATTATTTTGCAGTCACTTTATTACAATGTATTTACTTTAGCTGTTACTTGATACTGGCTCAGTTTAATTCCATATCTACAGTACGGGTACAAGCTGTCATAAATTTTTCAACGGAATGTGTATATGACATGAAAACTCATTATCATTAGGGCTTTCCAAAAACACTTTTCAGTCTCCTCATGGAATATGGGGTGATTTTTATCCTGAACTGTCGTCTTTTCAAACTCATGTTTTTGTGTAATTTCCATCTCATTTGTACATTACAATGTACAGGATTGCTGCCTCCTTGGTGTAAGTAATCCAAAACTGGAACAACTAATCTTGCATTGTGTTTTATCGTGTTTGACATTGCCTTCATAAAACAGCTATGCTACATAACTTCAGTGCACTTTGGTTCCATCGTCATAATACTCTATAGCTTCATTTTTTCACTGCACATAAAATTTATTTATTTGTTTATTTATTTGCTTATTGGTTATTTAAGTTTTATGCTCTTATTTTTAATTTACCTACATCTTTTTGTTCATTATTTATTTTTCATCATTGATTTTTTAGTTTTTTGTTAATTTATTTGGGTTTATATTTTTTATGTATTTCTCATTACTGTTGCCACATATCTTCACTGCACCAGCTGGTTGCCAATGCCTCAAGCATGAAACAAGAAATTTGAACAAGAATACTTTTTCAGTTTGATGATTGTGCAAATTCAAAGTGCAAACTGCTGACAACCAGAATCCCGATAGTTTGATTCCCTGTTGATATCAAGCAACTTTCTATCTTTGATCACGGTCGTTTGCTTCAGATCTATTTTCGTTGCAAAGTTGCATGGCAATTTAAAGGAATTAAAATAGAAATTGAATTTCTCTACGAAGATGTGAATAGCCAAATCTTAAAGAGCTTTCTAAAATCAAAACTTTTGTATGATTGCCACCTAATCTATTGGAACAAATCAAATTGAAGGACAGAAAAAGAAAAAAAATCGCTATATTTTTAAGGAATTGATAGTTCATATTAATTATTTTAGATTAAGTATTCCAATATTAAAATCAAAGTGCATGTGTTGTAGTTATATCACAACCAGAGTATTTGCATTTTTCAGTATTATTAGCGTTGGTTTTCTGGTTGTCAAACAAAGCTCCGATTTGCGACAATCATTTTTATGAAAGGTATTCTTGTTTGTCCAAATCATAATGAACACCATGGCATTATAGTGACTTAGTGGTTCTGTGTTGCTAAGTATTAATGGCTTGCAAAGCAGCTGTTGAATTAAGCCATGGCTTGCTAAGTGTAGTTTACGGCGTTATGATAACATTCATTAATATTATTATAACTTTGCCAGTGTGTTTTTAATGGCTTGACTTTCTGTTATATGGTTGAATTGGTCAGTGATCTCTGTTAAGCACTCGCCATTTGAGTGATCGATACTTGTGCCAACATACCGTGATTAAGGTATTACGCACCTGAAAATCAAGAGCCTTGAACTTTTGCTCAAATTTAATTCAACGAAACTTTAGTCGCCTTTTGAAATCAAGAATAAAAATTGGGAGTCACCATGCAAAATTTGGCTCTAAAAAAACAAGTTATCCAATATTTTTCTACACCTGAAATTCAAAATGGCTGCCATCCCTGTGTTAACTATATTGAGAAAAACCAAAATTTTATATTTTTTTAAAATTTGCATGTTTACTCTATGATCTTCAAAATGAACCTCCACAAGTGGGAGACCAAAATTGTATTGCAAACGTTTTGGAGTCTGAATATCTGTTCCAGAGGGGAATTTTGCCTTAAGTGACATGGTTGTTATGGTGATAAGTAAAAAACACTGACCATGGCAAGATTAAGCAAGTGTCATCTGTTTTGTGTGCTTGTCTGGCAACTTTGCATCTTTCATCAAAGACATTTTGTTTTGAATGTATCATTAGCAAAATCATCCCAGCAAAAGCTGACATTGCTATTAAATATCAAGCATGCCATCAACAGATCATTTGCCATTTACATAACATCTGCTTTTCATCTAATTTATGCAACTGATATGCAGATTACTTAGGCACTTGACCAATGAGATGTGATCCGCATGAAACGGTGAATTGGATCATTATTGAAGTTTCTGTCCCAAATTTTTGCACGTGGATTTGATAATTAATCCTTGTTTGCGATGGTTTGTTTTTGTCACACTTAATTAGAATGGTATTGAACTTGTAAACTCCTAAATCAAATCAGCAAAACCATGAAAATTTAAAAACACAGTTATTCTTTATCTCCAGAATTAAAGGTACATGCCAGTTGCTGTCAATGTGACCTAATGCAAAAATGCTACTAGTTACAAGGGATGTAGTTGTCAAGGATACCGTGGTTTTTGTTCATATCATCCCTTTCAAACAGTGACATAATTTTTGAATTTATGTGTGCAAAACTTTCCTCTACATTGGGAAAATTAAAAATGTAAATACCAACGATTGAAAATTGAGGGAAAGTCAAAAATGGTAGGGAAGGAGTTTACAATCTCTGCATGTGTGCATGTATCTGCTAAATTTAAATTTGGATCCCCTCTCATGTTTCTGTTCAACACCATCATTATTGATAGAATTGGAGTGTGGAAAGGGTTTTCCTAGAGTAACTTGATATCTACAACGGTTTTTTTTCTGTGAACCAATCAAAGTGTGAGACAGCTATTCAGATGTTTTTGCATTATTGTCAGCTTTGGAGGTACACTGAAAAATATTTTGTGCACTGCAAAGGTGCCTGTGTGCAAGCTCGGTTGTTTTGTTTTTTCATTCACAGGGTTGGGGGCGCCACCCATGCCAGTTATACAAGATGTAACGGCGACAACAGCCGTCATTATCCTGATCCAACCAGACCACGACTACGACAGCTTCCAGGTTGTCATTGAGCCACGAGCCAGCGGCGCCGGTGCGGGAACTCCTTTGAATCAAGTGATTGAGGTACCCAAGTCGGGATGTCCAAGTCTGACTGTCAGGGGCCTGACTGCTGACAGCATTTATGAAGTCAGCGTCAGTACCAAGTCAGGAGGTGCAGTCAGTGGAGCTGCTATGCTATCATTTGAAACAAGTAAGTAGGACTGTTTTAACCAATTAATCACAATGGTTTGACCCAAATCTTTTGTTCTCAGCTATACTTGGTGTGGACTAGCCTACATGGAAATAGAGGTGAACACAGAGAAAAGATGTTCAAGGCCAGGAAACTGTTTTTAATTTTCTTATTTAAGACTCATCGATTATTGTTAAGTCATTTTCAAATATGTAAAGATAATAAAAAAAAGAGAAATTAATATTTATACTGCATTTGTCTTCATTTTCCTCTGTCTAGCTTCAATGGCAGCCCTGGAGTTGGCAATAGCTGACGTGACAGACAGTACAATGGATGTGATATGGGGAGAGGGCATTGGAGACTTCACCCAGTACTTCATCTTCTACCAGCCAGCCGAGAGTTCCATCAATACATTTTCTGTTGCCAAGGACGATGAGCGAGAGATCGCCATGACAGGTTTGACAGCTGGCACTAGGTACACCGTCTTCCTACAGCAGACTGGTGTGGACACGGATTCCACCAGTACCACCCAGTACACAAGTAAGTGTTGACAGCATTAAAGTCACAGCATCTCTAGCAATGCCATCCTCCGTTAAAGCCATAGTGTCTGCATTAATGTCGTATTCCATTGAAGCCATAGTGTTTCCATTAGAGTCATGGTGTCTCCAGTAATGTTGTATTCAATTAAAACTATTGTGTCTCCATCAATGCCATATTCCATTACAGCCACAGTGTCTCCATTAATGCCTTATACCATTAGAGTCATAGTGTATCCATTAATGCCTTATACCATTAGAGTCATAGTGTATCCATTAATGCCTTATACCATTAGAGTCACAGTATCTCCATTAATGCTGTATTCAATTAAAGCCATAGTGTCTCCATAAATGCCATATTTCGTTAAAGCCATAGTGTCTCCATTAATGCCATATTTCGTTAAAGCCATAGTGTCTCCATTACAGCAATTGTGTCTTTATCAATGCTATGTCTCTTTTACAGAGGGGCATGCCACTAAGTTTTCTTTCACTGTTTCACTGACAGTGAACTACTCAGAAGACTATAAGGGTTAAATCTTTAATAATATAAACAATTTGTAGGGAATTCTTTGTTAAACAAGAGACTCTAAAAACTTCTCAGACTTCATGAGATCTGTGAAAATTCACAGTACTGAGAAAATTCACAGTATTGCTTTCACTTTAACATTGGTTTGAAGGCTTTCTTGGTTTGGGATAGATTGAATTGTCCAGAATTTTGTTTTAGACATGAGAATGTTTCATGAAATTTTATAACACCAATTTTCACCACAATATGTCAGAAAGCATTTTGAGCAAAATGAAACAACTGGAAAAGACAATTATATAAGCTGACTAGTGTAGCGCTACAATCATAAAGTGATAAAGCAGAAGATTTTCTCTTACACTCAATCCAACACTGACAATAATAAGTCACCAAATTTCTGGAAATATACCCAGGTTTATCATATTCGTACTTCACTTAATTTTAACATGCGTTTCTTTCGTTCAGAACCAAATACTCCAGGCAATATTAACCAAGCATCGGCTGACAAGACAGAGATCTCCATCAATTGGGCAGCAGCTTTTGGTAACGTCGATGGCTATGAGATCTGTTACTACCCAGCTGACGGTGTGGCTTCCCCATTCACCGTTGATGGCGTTAGCGCCACCATAACCGATCTCGTCACCGACAAGGACTATGTCATCAGCGTCGCAGCGTACGTCGGAACAGGAAGCGAGCGTGTGTACAGTGAATGGAAGACCGCGACACTGGCTACATGTGAGTGTTCTAGTATATTTCAAAAGAATATGCAAATTTCATGAATATGTCTGTTACTTTATCGGTGTAATTCTAGCAGTTCCCAAGGTAATCCCATAGGAAATGATAAATTTGTTGGTATTCTGGTGTGTGATCATTCTAAGGATAACATTGTTGAGAGACTAAACTTCCTGTTACCGGGTTCTCTATCATTGCGGCTTACAGCGCTTGGCAATCCTGGCGACATCATCGTCACCGATTATACGGATACCAGTATTTCCATTAGCTGGGTGGCATTCACTGGAACTGACACAGGCTACACTGTGCAAATTACACCTACCAGTCATCCAATTTATCAAACATACAATGTCGATGCCAACACCCTGGAGTATGACATCACTGGACTGACACCCGGCGAGGAATACAGAGTGATTGTCAGAGCTAACCCAAGCAGTGCAGATAATTCAGTCGTTCAGAGAACAAGTGAGTGTTGTTTTTTTTACCAAACCTGAGTTTGTATTTAAGATACTATGACATTTTTCAATTGGAACCTCTTCAAATGTGTGATTTCAACAAACCCATTCGGGGAAAAAAAAGTCAAATTTTTGTGATTCCGTGTGATACATTTGCACAATCATCATTTGGACATTCTTATTTAGTTGATTTACTAAAAAATATTACAGCCTCCCCATTTCCCTACACATATGTCAAGAATGACCATTGAAAACAATGCAGTTGGGCTAAGCCATGATGTTGGTAGGGATCAAGCTTCAGAAAGTTTGTCAAATCTTACATGTTGGTCTTTTAGAAAAGACTTTCTAAATTCATCCCTGGTATTGAATAATACAAATGTCCTTCCGCCAAATTACTTTTCATCATCAATGCCTACTAAGTCATATTATATTATTTTGTACCTTGATATGCACTGTACCACATTCCAGTGTGTTGTGCCTGGAACATTGAAAATTGCACTCTTAAAAAAAATTCTGGATCAACTACGGTAAACCAAGAATCCGCAAACCCTAATGTTATACTGAACATAGACACACTGATACATGTCTCAAATACATGAAGATCAGGCGAAGATTCTAAATACCTTTGATCAGTTTGTTTTGGCAAAGTACTGTAACAAGCATTTCTGTCTTTTTTCAACTAGAACCAAGTCAGCCTGGAGCATTGGTAGTGGAGAGTTTCGACTACCGGTCAGCATCGTTGAGATGGTCACCTCCGACCAATACTAGATTTGATGTCTATGAATTGACCTACACCCCTAATGATGGCGTCCCGTCGTCTCCGATCACCATCGCCAAGGGCGACCCGCTGTCGCTAGAGATCACGTCTCTACATCACAGTACCCAGTATTTCTTTGAGATAGTGACCGTAGTGGGAACAGGCGACTCACTGCAAAGAAGTGAAGCCAGCCTGGCTACCGTAGTCACAAGTAAGTTTACCCGATAATTATATGGTATACCGATAAATAATGATTAGAATCTTTTAGGGGGAAGTAAAACTATTCCCGTTCACCACTTTCTTGAAAACAAATGAATTCTTTCAAATAAGTTAACTTTTCAGATTATGTCTTTTAAATAATTAGATATTGACTCCATCTCTTTGTGTATTCAAACAAAATACTTGTGTAACTGTATCAATCAAGCATACTTCATGCCATAAGTACAATTGAGCAGTACTTTGGCAGAAATGTCAGTTGAGACATTAGTGGCGTGTTAATGATTGTACACGCTGTGACGATGGCATTGACTCTGTCATTATAAACAATGTGAGTGTCACTGTTAACACTGTTTACAGTGATATTACTATGTTTTTGTCAACAAAGTGGTTGTCAATGTAAACACTATTTTCAATTATATTTGCAGTGTCGTTTTAAACACTGTTGGTGATCATGTGAACTCTGTTTATAACTGCTATTGTAAACTGTGTAGTTATCAATGTTGATACTGTTAACAATGATGTTGTCAGTGCCATTGTAGACAGTTAAATTGTTAATGTAAACAGTTAACAGTAGCATTTACATCAATTTGCCATTGTAAACAGTATAGTTTTCCAATGTAAACACTGTTTAGAATGGCACTTACATTGCCAGTGTAAACAGTGTAGTTTTCAATGTAAACACTGTTTGCACATTTTTATTGCCAGTGTAAACAGTGTAATTTTCAATGTTAACACTGTTTACAATGGCATTTACATCACCAATGTAAACAGTACAGTTTTCAGTGTAAACACTGTTAACAATGGCATTTACATTGTAAACAGTATAGTTTTCAATATAAACACTGTTTACAATGGCATTACATAACTAATGTAAACAGTATAGTTTTCAGTGTAAACACTGTTAACAATGGCATTTACATCGTAAACATTATAGTTTTCAATGTAAACACTGTTTACGATGGCATTTACATTGCCATTGTAAGCAGTGTAGTTTTCAATGTAAACACTGTAAACAGTGTAGTTTTCAAGGTAAACCATGTTTACAACGGCATATACAATGGCATTTACAATGCCATTGTAAACAGTACAGCTTGCAATCGGTAAACCTAAATACATTTGCAAAGTATTGTTGCAGTACAATGATACCAATCATACGATACAATTCACAGGCACTGCTGAACCAGGCACAATCACAGTCGAAGAAGTTCTGACGACAAGTATCAGGATCTCCTGGGTGGCCCATGAGGGAACCATCACCAGCTACACAGTGTCGTACAGAGCAACGGGAACGGCTGCCACCATTGATAGAACCATCAGCGCATCACAGTTGGAGTACACATTCACCAGTCTGATCCCTGGTGTTTTGTTTGATCTTATCGTAACAGCCAATGGCCCGTCATCAGTCAATTCTGTCGTCCAGAGGACAAGTAAGTTTTACTGTATAACTGCTGTGCACCATCAGGAATCAGCATAGTTAGTGGCAACAAGCATATCTAGGAAACATACTGAAGTGATGTTGTGCTCAGGGAAGCTACACAATATGCTGATTACAGCAAACATATTTCGGAAACTGTGCACTACAATAATGAGTTAATGCTGAGTTTCTTGTAAAAGTATCCATCGTAACCATTGACGATGACGGGTTTGGGTCAAACCATTGTGGCGAAAGGGTTTACAGAGTGTTCATTACTGATTAGATTTTACCACAAATAATGCTGAAGTGATGAACTTGGTGATCTGGAAGCAAGAGTAAGTGTTGACCAGCAGATTTGTCAAAACCATAAACCCTTGGTGAGTCTTTGTGGTAACAATGCTGCCTGCTTATGAATGCAATACTGAACCCTGTACTGGGCTATATTTCTATTTCATGACAGAACACATATCATATAACAACTCTGATATCCACATCGTCATTTTTTATACCCAGATCCTGTGGCACCGACTGGACTCACAGTGGCTCAGTTCACCACCAACACAATATCAGTTGTGTGGACACCTGTCTCAAACGGCATCTTTGACTCGTATGAGGTTTACTACAAAGAGCTGCCGGGTGGTACCTCTGTGTATGTGACCAGCGTACCACGCAGTGCCTCATCCACGGTGTCCGTCACTGGTCTGTCACCCGATGTGGAATATGAAATCTCAATAAGTACAAAGAGTGCAGACTTGAGCAGTGATGCAGCAACAATTACACAGAGAACAAGTGAGATATAATCCTTATCTTAAACAGCATTATTGTTTGAAAGGGAACCAATAGACATATTATTCACATTGTCCCCATTTAAATGACACCCAGATCCACATTTGATATGCACGAGTCAAATAGCCAACTCTTGGAGATGTGACTGTGTTTAGATACACAGTATCACAAATCACAACCAGGATATAACCATTGTGTCTATTCTGTTTTAAATATTTGACTTAATATCTGTGATCTCTGAAGCAGAGTGGTCGCTAGAGTTTTCTTTAGTGCAAAGTATCATATATCACAATAATTATGCCATTGCCATCATATTGATGTCATTTTATTACATTTGCATATTGTTGTCCATTTGATTATATTTGCATATTGATGTCCATTTGATAATATTTGCATATTGATGTCCATTGAGTATATTTGCATATTAATGTCCATTTGATAATATTTGCACATTAATATCTATTGGATTATATTTGCATAGTTATGTCCATTGGACTTTATTTGCATATTGATGTCCATTTGACTATATATGCATATTTAGGCAAATGCCTGAACTGTGACAATATATTCAAAAAATTACACTCACTGGCAACAGCATGTCTTGCTTATTTTAACTTGCAGTATTTCTGCGATTTCCTTTGCAAATTCACTCAAATAGATATCTCAAACTTTTTATCTGCAACAATACCAGTAAGATGAACAAATATTGGTCAATGCATGTCAGTGATTATCTTGTCTTTTTTCATGTTACCATGGTACGAATTTGAAATGACACTTTTGAATGAATTTGCATATTCACAGAGGCCAACGCCCCAGCGGCTGGAGCTGTGACTGTTGTTAGCCACACCTCATCCGAGATCCTGATCACCTGGGAGGTGCCACCATCTGGTGATCCGTTTGACAACTACGAATTGGAGTACACCCCACCAGATGGTGATCAAGATGCTACCCTAACCCTAGCCAATAACGTTGCCTCTCAGCTCTACACTGGCCTCAGACCAGGTGTACTGTATACATTCAATGTGTACACCAAGGTTGATGCCCTGAGGAGCAATCCTTCATCTGCAACCCAGAGAACAGGTAAGAAACGTGAATGAAGCATTTCAAAAAGTTACATGCTGCACCACGATGCAAAGAAATTATCTGTGGCACAAGCAAAATTTTGATGGCTGACGAAAAGAATTTTCCAGTTCTCCAAATACACAACAAGGTTTCCAGAAAGGCACACTGCTAGCTAGATTGCAGGACAACACTGGTCTAGGGACAAGCAAACAGAAACTCCATATCGATTTGCTAACCTGAAGATTTCTTTATACTGATCAGACTGACCTATATGAAAACCTCAGTAACATATGTTAAGATGTCCAAGAAAACATTATTCCATGATCATGTTTTCTCTCCTTTCAGTTCCCACCGCCCCTGGTGCAGTCAGTATAGACACTGTTGGCACAGTTGCAATTGAGATCAGTTGGGAGCACGCCACAGGCACCTTCGACAACTACCAGATCACGTACACACCAGCTGGTGGTGTACCATCCAGTCCGATTTTAGTCTCCAGCTCGACAAACTCCTACACACTACTTGGTCTCACCCCTGGCACAGTTTATAACATTGACGTTGTCACCGTCAGCGGCAGTGAAAGAAGTACAGTAAGCAGTATCGAGCAAGCCACAAGTATGTCAATTCTCTTTATAGTTAACAGTCAGATTCTGATATTACCATTCGCCCAGGTTATGGCAAGACAATAGTTTTTATCCTTGATATGTTTTGCACATTCTGTGCTTACCAGCCAAGTCAACAAAAAGTCAAAAATTAGTAATGTAGTTGGTGCGCAATTCCATGCACTTTGAATCGTTTGTGACTTCATTCACCATCACACACAGTTTCTTGACAACTCTTATGAAATACAAAACAACCAGTCTTTGTTCATATGAACCACTTTTTAAAGGTATGTCGGTGTTGCTTAGACCTAGAACACATCACTGTGAAAAATACAGAATGATTAGCTTTCATTTTGAGCCTCAGTGAACAAGAAAAGCACCTGTAATATACCTCTGAGAAGGTTCAACTGCGGCAATGTGAACTGTAGTGTGCAACATACATGTTTTGCTCATTAGGCAGAATGAAAATGTTTAGTTGCCAATTTGTGAAACTTGAAAAAAAATGTTACCATGCTCTCACTATTATTTTCATTGACTGGTAAACCTTCCACAGTGCTGTGATAGATTGCTCTCATATCATGTTTTGTTCCAATGTTTCAGGAGGTCAAATGCCAGGCAGTATCTCTGTCCTCTCCTATTCTACCAATGTCATCAGGATCTCATGGGTGGAAGCGGTTGGCCAGTTTGACAACTACGTCGTGACTTACAGCCCAGCTGATGGTTCCCGAGCAGCGGAAACCATCCTGTCCAAGACAGCCTTGGAATTGGAATTCCGCGGTTTGACACCCGGACAGGAGTATACTTTTGGTGTTTCCACAAAGATCGGCGCACTGCAGAGTCCTCCATCAAGCAAGACGCAAAGAACCCGTGAGTTTTTCATATCTGCTTCTTCACCTTGAAATACCCCTTGTTGATGTAAGCATACTTGCATGAAGTATGAGAATGCAACTTTTTTATAAATCAGATTCACATTAAAATGATGTTGATTTTAATTGTGTTCGTTGCCATGTAACTGGACATTAATATTTGCATATATAATTACTTTAGGAAGAAATCTAAAGGTCGTTTACGCCTCCAAAATGTACGACAAAAACTTTCACTCAAACAATTCTCCTTCAAAATTAAGTATAAAAATCAACAATTAGTGTGCGAATTTTGATACTGGAGAAACAATTAGCCCAATATTTTACCATTATTTGAAATTCAAAAAGGCTGCCATCCCTGTGTTATCTCTATCAGGGAAAATAAAAGTTCTGATTTTCACAAAACTAAGCCAGAAATAGCTTTATTTACTCCACAAGTTTTAAGGAGCTCTCACAAGTGGTGGACCCAAATAATATTGTAAAATTTTGAGTCTGAATATCTGTCGCTGAGTCGCATTCTATCTTAAGATTGGTATTGACATGTCATTTCAGCCAATCCATCTCATACAAAAAACAAGATGTACGTACACAGTAGATAAGTTGTCCTGTGACATTCTTAGTTTTTTTTCTCTTGACAGAATTTCTTCATTATTTGCCAATGGTGATTTTTAAGATCTTCATTTAGGGCCACATAGCACACTGTTCCGAAAGTGGTATGCTTTCAACACCATATCTGAGTGCTAACTGAACAAAGACTTGAAAGGATCATACAGAAAAACTTCAAATCAAAACTTTTATTCTTTTAACTGTTGATAAAATAATCGGCAGTAATGTATCTCAAAAGATCACAATGGATTCCATTTGAATTCGGTTTGGTTTTTTTTTTTTTCAGAACCAATGCCAGTGCAGTCAGTCTCAATCACCGACACAAACACAACATTACTGGAACTGGAGTGGGTGGCACCAGCCACTGGAATCCTGGACAGTTATGAGATCAAGTACAGTCCAGTGGGGCTGCTGCCGTCACCAATCATAGTGGCTGAAGGGCAACTGAGCTACACACTCACTGGGCTGCTCCCTGACACCAGCTATACAGTGGAGATTGTAACAATGAGTGGAAGCGAGAGGAGCAGTGCTCAAGCGAGAGTTGAACGAACCGGTAAGAGCTGCTGTCGTTGTTATCTGAGAAAGTTTCACCAATAAGATTTCATGTCCATCCGTCCTCCAGTGTGCCAGATAATTGCTAAAAAATCCACTATGTTCATGTTCCTTGTACCTTGCTGGTCTCACGATCATCAAAGATGTTATTCCAGATGGACATCAGTTTTGGATGGATAACAGTTTGAACATGAATGTGAATATGTAATACCTACAAATCAAATCGATCAGTAGATGACACTTGTCCTAGTATCTATCATACCCCTTGGTGGGCAGAACTATTACCTCACAAAATTCCAACAGTAAGCTCATTACTTTTCCATTTTTTGATGCATGAAGATAAACAGGACCCATTATAGTATTTATAGTATGTCTGCATAGAACAATCTCTCTACTAAACACGTTTTCATAATAATATGATATATTGCATTAAAAAGATTGACTAGAATTGGCCTTTGATCTGTAGGTCAATAAAAATAATACTGACCTACCAATGGCTCGCATATGACAAGGCCATTTCTTGCATCCATGTATGTCTTCCATACTGTATGGTCAAGATTTGTCAACATCTTAATATTTATCAAGGTGTGCACAAGGAAAATTGCCAGAATTAGTCACAAATTCAGGAAAAACATCAAGCATTGAGAAGTTTGTAAATAATTGTCAAGGATACAGGCAATTAATGTACTGTATGTGATTTGTTGATTAATCTCCAGATGCTATCAGTGGATTGGATCTGTATTTCACGGATGTCCAGACGGATCGTATGACAGTCAGATGGAACCCACCCACTGAAGCGTTTGCGTCATACCGAGTCACGTACAGTCCGCTCGGTTCTACCGCCGACACGTCAACCTTTAACCCCGGTGAAACAGAGTTACAATTGACCGGCCTGACAGGCGGCAGGCTCTACACTGTCGTTGTCAGTGCATTGGACGCCCAGGGCGCCCTCGTTGGACAGGCAGTGCAGAAACAGCAGAGAACACGTAAGTTGCAGTCGACTGCAGTATCTGTTAACAATCTGTTTGAATGAAAGTGTCGTTTAATCCATCTATTTTTCAGTGCAAAATTTTGACCAACTTGAGCTGTAGCTTCAGTGTACAGAAATCTAATTGAAATATATTATCATAATTTATTCACAGAAATGTTATTGAAATATATAATCATAATCAGAGTTATTCAAATTCAAATTTTATTCACAGTACCCAATCCACCAGAGGCTATTACGATTGCAAGTTACAGCAGTAACTCCATATCAGTTAGCTGGAGACAACCCAGCGTGGGTGATCACGATGGTTACGATGTCTTCTACTCGCCCGGTGACGGTAACTCTGACGCTGTCACTCACATCCAACAGTCCGTCACCACGTACACTATCTCTGGTCTGACACCTGGAAGAGAGTATTTCATTTCAGTTGTAACGACCAGCGATACCATGAAGAGTAGACGAGTTAGCGAAACACAGATAACAAGTAAGAAAACTCATATTATAAAAAAACGATCACAATACTTTATTGTGACTAGAAGACCGTATAACATAATTTTCCAGCGTGTTCTATACTTCTTCCCATAATCTTTTACGTATGTATGAATATGCAAATGTCATTATGATTTTTTTGATATTTTTCAGATCAGACTGTGGGAATTCTTTCCAGAGATTATTAACTTTTAGTTTTATACATTGATTACTCAAAGTCAATTATGATTCTTTTAGATATAAGTATCTAATCATTAATAATTTCAGAGTTTAATGGTGTTAATCAAATTGTACAGATTTGAAAAAAAATTTTGCACAGTTCCGACTAACATCTGTACTTTGTATTTTATTTAACTAGAACCAAGCTCAGTGGCAGCCATCAATGTTGTGGAAGTCACATCGGACACGATTGCCTACACATGGAATGCTGCAGTCGGTGATTATGACGGTTACAACATTGAGTATGGCAGAGTCGGAGACACACCTACCTCTCAAAGGTTTGAATTGAACGATGCCAGGGTCCTTTCTCTGTCCTCCTTGTTGCCAGGGACAACGTATCAACTCAGCATCGTCACCACAAGCGGAACAGAGGAGAGTGATGCCACAACTGAAGAAGTTACTACAAGTAAGTCTATTGTCTACACACCTGTTCAAGGTACAACGCGCCTTGGGGACAGATAGTCAGACTCTCAAATTTCTACAATTCTTTTCTGATCTACCACTGGTTGGGGCTCATTTTAAAGCTCTTGGAGAAACAAAAACTTTCACTGGCTTAGTTTTTCGAAAATCCAAAATTTAATTTTCCCCATAGAGTTAACCCAGGAATGGCGGCCATTTTGAATTTCAAATATCGCAAAATGTTTGGTAATTTGTTTCACTAGTTTCAAAGTTTGCACAGTGACCCCCAATTTTATTGTTGATTTGATAAGAGAATGGTTGAAAATTTCATTCTGGAAAGTTTGAGCAAATGTTTGAGTCTTTCACTTTCAAGGCTCATACTGCATTAAACACATCAAACTCACAACTAAGAGAGCTTTAACAAATGATTTATGACAGATGAACCTTTAATCGCGACTCCAATTTGCAAAATTTACTGCATTGTGGCTAGGCAATAATTTTTATTTTTTTCTGCATTGTTTTAGATCCACTTCCAGCTTCTGATCTCACTGTGTCTGATTATGATGGTACCTCCGTCACTCTGACCTGGACACAGCCTCCATCAACAGCGTTCGATGAATACAAGTTGTCATGGACACCGGCGAACACCAATGGGGACACAGAGTTGACAGTTCCCAAATCTGACACACAGGTGATATTGCAACAGTTGACGCCCGGTGAAGAATACACTGTGACATTGGTCACTAAGAGGTTATCTGCATTGAGTCAGTCCATCACAGCTACACAGAGGACAAGTGAGTGACCAAAATTAACCTGCTCACCCCCATTCCCTGTAAATAAGTCCATAATCACCATTAATAACAATGGCTATGGGCCAAACCATTGTTGGTGAGAGGGTTAAGATTCAATTACTTGCAGACACTTTTGAATTCTTGTTATATGTCGACATGCATACAAACAGTTTACAGCTGCAAGCAAGAAATATGTATCTTGTAAGAAATTTCTTGAATTTTAGTCCTAAACTTGAGTGTCTCATGAAAAAAAATGTAATGAGATAATAAACACAATCATTATTTTTTTTTCATGTTTAGGAATATTAAAGCCTATATATGATATTTGAACTGTATATCTGACCTGGCATTCGGGAATTTACAGAACAAATTTATGTTTTGTTTCCCACGTTACTCTACACATCCCCCATCTCCACCCACCCATATACTTGTACTGGCAAAATAACAATATGAAGGAAATCAGCTTTATTGACCTAGGGTGGTTGAAACTGTGAAGTGAAAACGTTCACTCATATGTACTATATTTTATGTATTTTTTCTGTGCAGCCCCGACGCCGCCTGGTGCAATAACAATCAATTCAGCTACCACTGATAGTCTCACAGTGTCCTGGGTGGCAGCCCAGAATACCTTTGATTCATATGAAGTGACGTACACGCCCACTGGTACCACATCATCACCTAGTGAAGTCAGCAGATCTACTACACAGCTAACTCTAGAGGGCCTAACCGCTGGCCAGAGTTACTCCATCACTATCAAGACCAAGTCCGGTGACGAAATGAGCTCAGAAGTCACTGCTGCAGATAACACAGGTTTGTAGTGATTTGAAATGAAAATCTTGACACACAACAGCTGAAAACTTGTTCATAGTTATGATGAATTCTGTTATCAAAGGAAAAGTTAGCAAGTATTCCCGATGGGAAATTTTGATACAAAAGCAGCTTATTTGCATAACAAGAGAAGTAATTGTTCTCAAAAATCAAAGGGTCAAGGGTCAGCACTTCTGACAGAATAAGACAAAAATGTTTTGGAGGCTGTCTTAATTTTCAATTTTCTGACAATATCCTGAATAATTTTTTTCTAAAAATGAGCAATATGACAGTTGCATGTCTATACTGCATTTATAAATTTCCCTATTTTCAAAATGACAGACTGTATCGTAATTCATATGAATTACAGGGGATAAAATGCACTTCTGTTTCCAACATATTTATTTGTGTCATGTTAACAAATTCCTTTTATGATTACAAATCCAGTTCCGGATGTTCCTGGTGATATTACCGTCGATGAAAGCAGACCGACGTACATTGAATTGTCGTTTGGCGCCGCTGATGGCATCGTTGATGAGTATAAACTGACTTACACCCCGACAAATGGAGACATTGAGTCACCTAAGGTGATTGATGCCGATGACAGGAACCTCATTCTCACCGGCCTGTCTCCGGATACAGAATATACCGTCAGGGTTTCATCCAAGGCTGGAAACCGTGAGAGCCCATACAAGGAAATCACAGTCTCTACTCGTAAGTAATTGGCATTTCATGATGGGTGATCTGTGTAAAGTTTGTGCAAAGATCTGTGTGTGAACTACTAGAAGTGTGTAATCTCATGTACAATTCAAGTATTATCTATGTATTTTCAACCAGTAGTTTTAACCATGGGTAATCCATGTACAGTTTTTGTATGGTTTATGTGCGATCTGTGTATGGTCACTCACCAGCTTTTACTATAGGTAATCCATGTACAGTTTTTGTATGGTTTATATATGATCTATATATGGTCAATCACCAGTTTTTACCATGGGTAATCCATGTATGGTTTATGTATGGTTTATGTATGATCTGTGTATGGTTAGTCACCAGTTTAACTAAGGGTAATCCTTGTACAGTTTATGTATGGTTTATGTGCAAATGAAATATGTGACATAGAATCTATGTATACTTAACCCCATCCACAGAATATTGCATGCAAATACTGTGAAACATACAACATTAGGACTGTAGTAAGAGACGACAATGAGGTCAAACCTTCCGATTGATGGATTTTTGTCTCAAATGTAAATTTCAGCTGATGAACCAGTTGAGCTGGTCTTAGAAGTCAGTAGCTACACATCCAACACTATCACCATCGGATGGACCAGACCAACGGGATCCTTCACTCATTACCACATCACCATTGAGCCGTCCGATGGTTTGCCTGTTTCACCCGTCATCCTGACCGACTCCAGGACGTCTCAGGTGTTCACCGATTTAACACCTGGTGAAGAGTACGTCATTACAGTACAGACTGCTATTGGTGGCACACTGACCAATGACGCCACAGACGTTGTTACACAGAGACTCAGTGAGTTAAAGTTCTGATGATGAATTAGCGTTCATTAATTTTAATCTGTTCACCCCAATATCCTGTGAACAGGTCCACTCTCACCATTGATAACAATGGGTATGGACCAAACCACTGTAGTGAAATGGGTGATTTTAACAGCTTTTAATAAATTTGAACATAGAAGAAGGCATTATTTTTAAAAAAAGCATGTCTTGGCTTCTTTCTGTGCAAGTCATGGTAACATCAATATTAATGAATTTCTCCAATTTCATAGAAATTTCTCATCAGAATTAACATATTCAGGATAATTCATAAAAATGTACATATTCTTTTAAAATACAATAAAATGTGTTGATTTTATTGATATTATGTAAATGATACACTACTTTAATTCAAAACACTAAAAATCTTAACAATGAGACAGTTAAAGGTATACAGTCACCTGTAACCTAATTATGCCCATATATGGTCAAAGGGGCGTTCCTTGGTATTCAAAATGCCCATGTGAGGGCGCTGATTTTAAAAAGTGGCCACCCGCTTAAAATCTGTGATTGGTTAGATTTTCTCTTTCCATGGTAACTGTGGCAGATTGGAACAGGTGACAGTATACCTTTAAAATGCATACATACCTATTAAAACACAGAGTTTGATTTGATCAGTGATGCTAGAATTAATTTTACTCCTCAGACTTAGATTTATGGTCAATCTTTGAATTCGTTGATGAGGCATCAGTTTTGGCAAATATTGCTGTATAATTATGGTGCTGTTCGTTTGGTCATACAAATATTCATTTTTCAAAACTGACCCAAAAATATGAATATTTTTCATCATTACAGAACCAGCTGCACCTGACCGCATCATCATCAACTCGGCGGACGTCACCGAAAACCGCATCCAGGTCTCATGGCAGCCGTCAGGCGGCATCGTTACGCTGTACGAAATCACGTATAGCCCCGAGAACGGCCATGCCGCGTCCCCCAGCAATGTACCGGGCACTCAGACGTCATTTGCACTTACTGGTCTCACTCCTGCAACCCAATACACCATTACCATCAAGGCAATCTCTCACGCAGAGAGCAGTCAACCCAGACAAACGACTAGATACACAAGTAAGTGTTTTGCATAATGTTGTCCAAACAAAAAACCAAAAAAATGAATCGGGCTGATTTCTACTTATAGCTCATCTGTATTTTTGCCAAAGTTTGGAAAGTTATGTAAACACAAAGGGAACCCCTGTAACGTGATCTCTTCTATAATTGTATTGATATTCAAGATGTAGGAAACCCCAATAATATGGCTCAAGAACCCCCTGAAAATTTATAAGGGTAATGGCACTATAAAGAGCCCTTGGATTATTTCTGTTGCACCCTTGCAGAATTGTGTTGATATACTGAACAGAATGCCAGGAACTTGACTTAGGAACCCCTGTTAAATTTACCTCTCTTAACAAAAATACTGCACATTTTCATAAAATAGTTTATGATTCTTTTCAAATGTGGACTACTAGTATATTTTTCAATTGTAAAGATTCGCTTTGACAAAAAATCTTTGACAAAATTTTAAGATTTGTCGGACAGAAAACTTTTTCCAGCAAAAGGATAGTTTGGTTGTGTTGTGAGTTTGCAATCATTTTTTCCCTTTTTATTTCTTAACACAGAACCAGGCTCGCCATCCGGGTTAACCATCGATAGCTCTGACAGTACATCAGTGGGTATTTCATGGAACGCGCCGAGTGGAGTGGTCATCGATAAATACGTCGTGACTATCACCCCAGCTCGTGATGATGGCACGACGACGTTTGACGTGGCAGAATCCGCTGGTTCGTTCAGCATTCCTGACCTAACACCGGGCAGACAGTACAGCATCGAAATTCAGACGGTTTCCGTCGTGGATGGCAGTGAAGTTCTCAGTGATCCTGTCACAGTAACACAGAGAATGGGTAAGTTTGGAATATTGTGAACATAAATCTCGATTTATGTGTTCGTTTGTGCATCTTGAACTTAAGGAGTTGATTGAAATTTTTCCCAGCTTTTGTACCTTGTTTTATGAATAAGTAAGTCACATTTACAACAAAACCCTTTAATTAGTTCCAGAGACCAGCTCTGGAACTGTTAGTTTTTGCTCACTTTCCTTCTTTCTTTCTTTCTTTCTTTCTCTATTTCCGGTATTACTATCATAGAACATGCTATACACAAATTTTACCTTAATTACCCAGAATGCATTGCGACACGCTTATGACGTCATCGCTCAGCTCGGACGGGTTTTACGGGCATTTCTTGTGTGCTTATTTATTTATTTTTTATTCTGCATTGCTCGACTATCATATTGCGTTCAGCTATTAATAATTCTAGCTTTCTTTCGCTTTGTTTTTTGTTGCTTTTTGATTTTATTTTTCTCTAAATACTCGCCGTACGTGGCGCTATACTGTTTCGCCCGAATGTAACAATGGCGGCGCATAAGATGGCTTCGCTCGCATAGAGAATGAAAATTAGGCTTTCCCTAAGTTTACAAGCGCGGCTGGGTACATCGTGTACCTTTGCGAGGTGGGTGTGCTCGAAAACGAAGGTCAATGCAAAATTTGGATTCAAAATCGGCTGTTTTGGCGGAGAAACTGCCCGCCGTATTTCTGAGGAGCCACCAGCGGTTTTTCCTATACCAGTCTGCGAGGCCGTTTAACGCCGATAACACACAGCCCTGTCACCGCACCGGCGCCGGCATGCGTTGGCTGCACGTTAAAGCAGCTCAACTTTCCAAGATCAAACGGTCAGTATCTCGTGAAAACAGCGACATTGCAATGAAAATTGTTTAGTCTGTGCTTTTAATCAAATGAAAATGCATGTGGCCTCGGTTTTCAATTTCAGCGACCTAGGTCCGATGTTTCCTCTCGTCTGATCATCGTCGTAAACCATGCGCCTCTTTACGGCAACAACTCAGCGCTACCCGTCAAGCGATTGATTTTTGCGTAGGTCAGCGAAGCGAAAATTATTGCTCTGGCTCACGAGAATGTCGTCTGATAAACATTTCCGTGCGTTGTCGCCCCCGTATGTATCTGTTGCGTTTTTACCGTACATGTAGGCATTTGTAATCTGTGGACTGCTTGCTTTAGTTGTATATGGTGTTTACTGCTAGCAGCCCTAACTGTGTACGTGCTTGATTATTAAAATCCAAAGCACTCTTTCATTCTGCACCTATCTTTGTCACACATTCTCTTGTTTCTTCCGCTGCTCTGGTCTCTGGAACTTCGCTTTTGCTTGCAAATGCTTTCTAGTTTGTAAATAGGTTTCTAGTGGTGATATCAATAACCAAATCAAATTTGGCATCATTTTTAGTGAAAAATCTCTCACGTCTGGTAGAAGACTAACAGTATCTCTGGAACAAGACAGCCAACAGATGACAAAATCACTTTTTCAAAAATTTAGAAAAACTTCCAATTCCACCATTATATTTATGAAAATTTCACGCTCCTACATATGTTAGATAAGTATGGTGTTCTTTCCATACAGAGAAATAATTATTCAAAGTATATATTGGAAATTTCGTTTGACATCTTTTCTACGCTTCAAGTCAGAATAAATGTGTATGTTGTAGCTTGATGTATTAACGTGGATGCCAGTATCTTATCGTGGTCTGTTATCCTTATCTGCAGCACCAACGCCTCCTACCAGTGTCACAGTCAACGAGGAAGACATCGGCGCCACATCCGTGATATTGAGATGGCAGCCGTCTGTCGGCGATGTGACCGAGTATGTCATTTCATACAGCCCGTCCGACACACCCGCACCAAGGATTGCTGCCGGTCCTGAGGAAACCTCCAAACAGATCGGCGGTCTGACCAACGGTCAAGCGTACACATTCAGCATAGGATCCATCAGTGGCGCATTAGAGAGTGACGCTATCTCCACAGGCGCCATCACAACAAGTAAGTTTGTTGTACCACATGTAATGTTAAATATGTTCTTCCCAACGGGTCAGAGTTCAAAATGATTCATCAAGACTCAATTCAATTGTTCAATCTTTTAATGAACTTAGACAGTATCTTCAATATGTTAAATTTGATATGATATTGAATCCTTTCAATGCCCTTCAATAGTTGATTCATATTAAAATAAAGAAATTACGATTATTCTAGAGGGCGCTGTTACAAAAATGAATTAAACCTGATTTTGGCAATGTGTTGGATACAGATGTAAGATACAGTGTGGTTTTACTGTGAGCTACGTTATTGCACCTATCGTTACATTTGGTATCACATGTTGATATATCTGAAGAGCACTTAGCCTCACCTGGTACAGTTGTGACCTCTTCCCTATTTATTTAAGCAATAATGTAACCCCCTCCTGGCCCATCATGGACGAAAGCAAACTTTGCACAACATATTATAGAGTGCAAAGTTTGCTTCGTCCATTATGGGCTGGGAGGGTGGCCCGATACACTATTGCTATTATTTTATAGTTTTGGCAATGCCAGTGAATTAGTAGATGTAGAAAACATCGTTGGCCACAATGCTGTATAAGCGGATACATTATCAGTAATCATCTGAGGGGATGATGTCATAAAATTCACTGGAATTGACAAAAAAGTTTCATTAAACTTATGCTGCGTCAATTGAATATTCTGACCAAGTTTTATTTTGTTTGTTCATACAGGGCCGTATCCACCAGGCGAGATCACCGTAGTGGACGTGACTAAATCTACGATTGACATCAGCTGGGTGGCAGCTGCCAGTGTAGGAGTGTCGTACGAGGTCGGCATCAGGCTGTACAGCGAACCCGAGGGCAGCGAGACAACCGCTGTAGTCGTGGATACCTTCTATCAGTTTACTGGACTGGATTCATTTGTTAAGTATCAGATCAGTGTGAGAACAGTCATTGGTGCGCTGAAGAGTCAAGCAGCATCGAAGGAACAGACAACATTCCCAGATTGTAAGTTTAAAAGAAAATTTTTGGTCAATTTGACAGTGTTTTTCAAGTGGTAAAACAGAGATTTGACATCTGTATGTCTTGATAAACAGCAGTATGAGGGAACAAGTCATCTATTTTATTTTGTTTTTTTGAAGCATGTATTATAAATATGCTATGTAACATTCCAATGGTTAATCAGTTATGCTTGAAAATAGCTAATATTGTTGTGAAGTAATTAATTTTGTCAACTCAGTTATCTGAAAGATGTGAGACAGTTGGTCTATTTGTTTCGATAGATAATAATATGGTCAAACTCATTTAAAAGAAAGATTTTTGTTTGTTGACAGTTGCGATACCCATATACCATATACACATACTGTTTTGCTCATTTACCACCCAACTTTTGTACATTCCCCATTGTTATTGGTCGGTCAGGTGGACCAAAATTCAGCTAAATGGGGGAAGGGCCAACAATTTTGATTTGTAAGATTTTCTATCGCAGTTATTTACTCCTTGGATCAAAAGCATCTTGGGAAATTAAACTTTGTTCAGAATAACAATCTTTAAAATATAGTCTAGTTGAGAAATACTCATGCAGCATTGAATGAATCTCTAGCATATGTCACAAAACGTGTTTGTCTTGATCCTACAGTGCCTGGTTCTGTTAGAGACTTCAGTGTGGTTCTGGAAGACAACTCCTACGTGGTTTCGGCATCATTCCGAGCTCCAGAGAAAGCCAATGGAATCATTTCAGAGTATATCGTCACATACACGGGTACAAGAGAGGTAGGGTCATTTTCCAAAAACACAGGAACAAGTTCACAGTCAAACTTGTGACAATGCACATCGCTGTCAAGTATGAAAGTGAAGTCCTCATTTATGGTGCATAATTAACATTTCAAATATAGTAGTCTTCAGACTTAAACCTAAAATAGATATTTAGAGTCGGTAGTAACACAGTTTTCATTTATTTCATTTAAGGTTAAATTATTTAAAATTTCCACAAAATTATGAAAGTTTTTGCCCACACCATATATAGCAAATAGTAAATGTGTTATAACTATAGTGTGTGTGTAATAGTGGTATTTCACATAATTTTGATATGGTCTCCATTATGTCAATTCTTTGTCAAACATGTTGTCTTTGAACAAGCAAGTGGTACATGTGTGTATTTTTGTTATGTGTTTTGTAACTCAATAGTTTTGCCCATATTTCAGATACAGAAAACCACCTGCATTGACATCTGTTTGAATATATGAGTTATAAAATATGCAATATGAGTTATAAAACTGAGTTTTCATCATACTTTTGTTAAAGCAGCTTTTATATTTGGTTTAACCTTACAGGGCGATGTCGATGACGGCCCAGAAACCATTGAGATCATTGCAGACACGACGCAGAATGTGTACGCTGGAGAAAGACTTGGTGTTTTCAGAGCTGGATACACCTATAGCTTCACTGTAAGTCTCTCACCTCTTCTAGCTCAGACGAGGGAAATTTTTTTCATAAAACTCTGGCAGTGCAGCCATTAAGCATGTTGAAGTCACATGTTTTCAACACCAGGCATCTCAAAGATTACTGATACGCACTCGCCATCACCGTCTAGTAAAATCACCGCATCTGTGATTTTCCATGATTGCTCATGACAAGTAGACAAAAATTATGTCTTTGTATATTGTTAGAGATCTTTAATTTTCATGTCTGTTTGAGTTCATTGCATAGAATAGCTGTGTTTCATTTGTTTTGCAATCAACTCGATCTTATAGAGGCAACAGATAACTTGAAGTAGTACACTTGAAGGTCTTGAAACTAAAATACCTGTATAAACTTTTGCTCAAACTTTCCTCAAGGAATCTTTCAACCATTAATCTCTTACCAGATCAAGATTAAAATCAGGGGTCACCGTGCAAAGTTTAGTACTAGAAAAGCAATATTTCTTGATATATAAAATTCATGATATATTAAATTCAATTCTGTCCTAACATAGTGACCAGCTGTTTTGTATGTTATGCGAGTTCCAATTCCAAAACAAACATATTACATGCCATGTACCTTTGTCTCACCTTATGTCTTCTTCTTCTCACACAAGATCGTCGCTCAAAACAGCATTGGGCAGAGCGCCGTGGCTGTGGCTTCGATACCTGCCACCCTGACAATGCCAGTCGTGAAACCAGGAAGACCAGAGTACAGCGCCGATGAGCTGGAAAGGAGATTGTTTGTGCGAGCCACTCACACAACCATCACGATCAGGCTGTACGACGACCTGTTCGCTGATGAGAATGATGTCATTGTGTCGTATGCAATCATTGTGGCTGAAGCAGACGGTAAGTTGCAATGCTTTTACAATTTTGCTGTACTAAAATTTATTTATTTGTTTATTTATTTATTTGTTTCATTATTGATTTTAATATTGACCCATCAAAAGTGCCAAACAACCTATGAACCATGGTCACCCAATTTCCCTGTTTCCAGGTCTAAAGTCAACATTGAAACAATAGGGTTGGGCCAAACCATTGCAGTAAAAGGGTAAAAGAGAACAGAAAATAAATTATGAATATATATGAAAAAGGAGACATCCTCCAAAACAGAAGTCTAATACAAATTACATCCACAATTTTACACTTCATATTGCCAACTTCGAATGATGATATAAAGTTCCTCCCAGAATGCACCAGTTTATGCTAATGAACCTGCTTCCAGCAGGAGATAAAATTTTTATCACATGAATGAGGCGATAAGTTTTTTAATTGCATGTTTACTCATAATGCCTTTCCAATCAAACAATTATTTGCTGTGTGTTAATAATCAACTAGCTAGTACTATCAGAAAACAATAATTTACTTTTTTTAAACAGCAACACGGGCTGAGGTCGGTGCTACACCCAACAGCTACAAAGATGTGCAAGACTTGAATCCTGTTACTGCCTACCAGACCAGCGAGGCTCATGATTATTTTGCTACTACTAGAAGGCGAAAGCGTAGTGTAACAACTGATTACATGATCGGTGACGAAGACTGTGATCTGGACACGACAGCGTATTGCAATGGACAGCTACAACCTCTCACTAGATATGTGTAAGTACATGAGTTCCAGGTTAAACCGCCATTTCAAGGCCTGAAACAGTTTGTGTGCTGTCCAAAATGTTACAAGTCTTTGTGCTTTTCAAATGTGTCAAAAATTTTGTCTTCAACAAAAGTCTGAAACTTAATTGCTCTGAAGGTTCGAAAATGATTCTAATATTGTCGGTATAACAAGAGGAAATTGTACCTTCAAGCATTGAAATGAAATTACCAGAACAGTGGTGCGTAATCGTGATTTTATTGGATATATTCCCAGTGCTTGATTATTCCGTCTTTACAGTGGAAACGTATTTCTTGATAGTGGTTGTTTCTTATGAAATCCAACATGTAACAAATCGTTCAAAAGACTGTTGCAAGTAGCAGTGCGAGTTTGCAAGCAAACTGCATGACAACTGTTGTAAGTCTAGCGCCCTCTGTGTGTGAAAAGTATATATGATTTTTTTATACTATCTTTTTTTGGATATCGTGATTAATAATTCATAAGAAATGAATGCAGACAATATAGAGAGCGAGGTCTATGATCTTATGTACACATTCAGTGCCATTTTAGACACACAAAATCAATCAAACTTTAAAATAAAATTATATTTTTCCCCTGCAGGGTCAAGATCAGAGCGTTCATCACCAATGGTGAATATACAGACACTGAGTGGAGTGCACCAATGAGCACAAGTATGTCATTATTCAAATTTCAATTTAAAAACAACGACAAGGAATGTCTAAACTAGACTGCTCTGGATTTAACTGCAAGATTCAAGCCAACAATTTAGAGGTCATCAAATACATAAATGTCTTCTTTAGATTTCAAAAAGACAACCTGTTTCTATTACCTGTGTGTTAATAAAGTTCATTTGATGTGCCATCGACTCAAAGTTTTCTTTGAGTCAGGAATATGTTATATTTAAAGCATGCAACATCGTATTTTATGGTAGTCCCTATCTTTCAATGTTTTGATCAGACCTCGGACAAGCAAATTACTGAGCAAAAGCCTCTATTGTGGAATTCTCATTACTTTATAATGAAGGGGCTCTTCTGTCCAGTATTTTCACTCCAATGATAAAATCAAGAAATGCTCCAACTCTTTGCAGAGACAAATCTTCCAAATGTGCAGCAAAACATAAAAAATGTTACAAAATAAAAAGCAAATGCTACTAGGTTTATCCAGCAAAAAACAGGATGGTTGGACAGTCTCATATACATTACGTTTACTTTTTTGTACGTCCCACACAAGTTTGTAGATACATTGTAGATAAAAGAACCGACTCATTTGAGTGAAATACTAATCATGTAACTCTCCACTCCACTGTTTATCCTTGTGTGTCTAGACAGATTGGCACCAGTACGTATACGTTGTATTATGGTTTGTTTAGCCAGAGTGCTGTCCTAATTAACTTCGGTCTCTACTATCAACTCAATAACTAATTTAGCTATTCCCTTGTGTGTTCTATCCAGACACTCAAATGAGTCGGCTCTTTTTATCTACAATGTTATCTACAAACTTGTGTGCCACATATAAAAAGTAAACGTAACGTATATGAGACTGTTCAACCATCCTGTTTTTGCTGTAGGTTTATCCTTCTTGATTTACATGCCTGATATTTATTTGATTCTTTCTGTTTCAATCAGGATATGATCCTTGGTGGTTTGGTTATGCCGTCATTGGTATTGTCGGACTCGGTATTATCGTTATTCTGATGATTGTGTGCTGGAGATGGTGAGTTATCAATCTCTTTCATTCAATAACTTCATTTCTTCTGTGACTATTCTTACATTTGTGTCAGAATTGTTGCCCATTTCTCTCTTACTTCTTCATAAAAAAAATCCATGGTTTGATAGTCCCTGTTTAGCCCTTCAACTGTTTGCTGCCCTCGCTCGATGTACATAGAAATGGTGGTGTCAGCTCCATATCGCATCCACATAGCAATAAAACATTCAACAAGCGTTGCTCCCCAAACCACTCTGTCTGTGTACAATCAAGTTCTCTATTACATGTATTAGTCTAGTTCTTTCCCATGTCATCACTTGTTGTATTTTTTCCGGGTAACAAATTTTCAATTATGACAGTAAGAATGGCTATATACAATGTGCTGTCTGAAGGAAATGCTCTCTGACATGAGTAAAATTTTCAATCTATATGTTACACGTACATGTACAAAGATTACACAAAGAATTTCCAGCAATTTCTGAATTTACTCAGAGAGTTCAGAATTGTTGGCATTCAGAGTAAGAGAAAACCTTTTAGTTTACACCCTTCCCCCATACAAATTTTGGTTCAACCTATGGAAATATTGAACATCATTGCAAAATGGGGGTTTAGAAATGAAAGCAATGTTTGTCATATCATCATGTAAAGTTTATGAGCCTCTATAAATACATTGTTTTTTTCTTCAACAGTTGTTGTTCAAAGGAACGTAGGCGAGATGAGGAATATCTCTATCGTCGTGAGTCCAGTCGCAAATACGTCGGCGTTGACAACCCTGCATACATCCGTAACGACACAGCAGCTCCTACGACTTACGTCCTGAAAGAGAGAGTGGTGAAGAAGCCCAAACAACGCATCATTGTCCAGGCCCCTCCATCACCAGAACCAGTCGTCGAGAGAGTCGTCTCTGTAAAATCTGAGTCCAAATCAAGTAATCTAGCAAGGTAAACTTGACTTTGAATGATTTATTTTAGTGTCCTATCTCATGACAGTGGAATAAGTTTTTAGTCAAACCGTTGAAACGTACAATATTCATTCTTGTGGGAAATCCTAATTAGTGATAATACAACTTGTATATCTCCTTGGCTGAATTTGCCGGTGAAAAAATGAGAATCTTGCAAATTTCACCACAGTTTGAACAAACCTAACTAAGGTCACCTCAAGAAGCTGGCATACTAAGAAATTAGACCATAAATTTCAATTTTACCATAGTAATGATGTTTTTTAACAATGACATTATTATATTCATGCCTTTTCTCTTATCACTCAACCACTGACCTACCCTGTGTAATTGTGAACCATCTAACCATCGACATGTTCCTTGCCTGTTACAGACCTGTACGCATCAGCAACTTTGCAGATCACTACCGTCTCATGGCTGCCGACTCTGATTACAAATTCCAAGAAGAGTATGATGTAAGTGTTACTTTTTAGGGATGATGACTTACTTTTTACCCTTTCACTGTTATACAATGGTACAATCCTATTGTTTCCAATCTGTTTGGTGGAGCTGTGTACTGTAAAAAGGGGTGAAATACCTTAAAGTGAAAAGCCTTCCTCAGTTTCATCCATGGCAGCCGTATAAAGCTGAATAGTGGGCTGTACATGTTGCACCACTGTGAAAGTGAATAAGTTGTACAGTTCTGCAGACTTCAAATGTGCAAAAATTTTTATTCAAATTAGTGGATATAAATATTTATTGAGATTGAGATTGTTTCAAGATCAGTTTCAAGGTCATCTAAGAATGGAGCAATGTTGTTGTAGATGTTCCTAATGTAGGGGCGTGATTTTGACCATCATGTATATATTTGAAACAAAATATAATCTTGTTTAAATTTGTCACCAGAAAAACACTTGTTTAGGTTTATTTTGTGTATAATTCCTATTAAAAATTGTGCAAGCTTCTACTATGTGCTGTTTCTTTTGAAATTTTGCAGTCAGATTATTTCATTATTTCATTGTTCGACTTCTTATTTTGTCATGGTTTGATAATTTGTCTACTTTATTATTGTTGTGTCCAATTCCTCAAATTGCAAATCTACAAAGACCAACCTTTGTCGTCGCTGTTTTATAATGGTGTTAATCTCTATTTCAGGACCTGCGGCCAGTTGGTACAAACTTCTCAACTCGTATCGGCGAAATGGCTGACAACAAACCCAAGAACCGCTACAGCAATATCCTTCCATGTAAGTCTGCATTCTGTATACTTGCAATTTTCACATCCAACATATGGCAGAACCAATAGCATATCTCCCTTTTCAACATGAATCTTTTCAAAATCACAGTTGTATATTTCATTTTCTTCCAGACGACCACACCAGAGTGAAACTCCAAGAAGCTGATGAAGACATGAGTAGTGACTACATCAATGCTAACTACATATCTGTAAGTATGAAAACATTTTTAGTCATGAATGTCATTGGAGAAACCTCATTATTGCGACTAAAGTTCCAAATAATCGCACATATTCAATATTTAATTTGAAAGTGTATGTTATAATTCAGTGTTGCAACCAGAATTGTGATTAAAGTTGGGGTTGTCCAATCACAAATCAGATTGACAGGGAAATGGAAATGTTTTCGTAGTGTATGCAGACATGCTCTTGACGGTATCATTTCAACTTAAGATCTAGTTTATAAATGTCAAGCAAGGGTGAGCAAATCGGTTTCAATATCCAGTTTTCCCTAGACAGGGATCAATATCTACCCAGTAGCACTAATGCAAAGGTCATATCGGTGTGTCAGACCAGTGGAATGAAAAATGTTCAGGTACATGTACAATAGTGAAACGTTATATAGTGCCCTCTTCTGGGTATGTGTTGTAATGCCTTTGTTTAATAGCGGTCACCAGTGCCACTGCTGTAAGTGATAACCACAAAACAAAACTGATTGAACACAATTCTGAATTTTTGTCATAACAGGGGTACAACTCTCCCAGGGAGTACATAGCAACACAGGGGCCACTTCCAACAACCAAGGAAGAGTTCTGGAGAATGGTGTGGGAACAGAACACCACAACGATCGTCATGATAACTCAGTGTGTTGAGAAAGGAAGGGTAAGTATTACAAGAGGAACCTTCACACCCCTATAGTTGTGAAACTATGGATTAAGCCCGTTGTTGAATACAGGCATAATCAATTACATTAGATACTTAAGTACCTTGTTTTAAAAAAATAATATTAAGTGCCATATAAGAATTTTTTTTTCAATATCTACAATTTTGCTCAAAAATGAGGATAAAAATTATAGCCTTTTAGCTTTTTAGAAAGGGATGTATTTCTTGAAATGTCATTGAAGTTTCAACATTTATTTTTTATCTGATATTTCAGGTGAAATGCGATCACTACTGGCCTTTCGATTCTGACCCCACCGACTACGGTGACATCACTGTTACCATGACGTCCGAGTCTGCTCTCCCAGAATGGACGGTGCGAGACTTCACTCTTGAGAAGGTAAAGGTAATATCAAGTGCAATACAATGTCAAGGTCACTCTTTACATCAACCTTGAGGGTAGTTTGCATTTGTTAGAGTGCCCTCTTAAGGTGAACTGAATAACCAAAATTTCAATTATATTTGAAGAACGCCCTCATTTTATCTGTTTCATGGTCATCTACTTTTAATATATGTACTTTTCTTGCACTTTAAAAAGGGAAAATGAACAGATAATAGAGGGACAATATGTGTTTGAGAAAATTAAAATGATCATAATTGAGGGAGTAATATCATCATACATTGTTATTATTAGCCATCCAGACTTCCCATAAATTTGATTTTAATGAGCAGTGACCTCACCTTTTAAATTACTTTTTTATTTCAATTTCAGAATCGCCAGATTCGTGCTGTTCGCCACTTCCAGTTCACAGCTTGGCCTGACCATGGCGTGCCGGAAACATCCGATGCTCTCCTGAGATTTGTCCGTACCGTACGGGGACAAATCCCAAGGAGTAGCGGACCAAGTGTGGTGCACTGCAGGTGTGTGTTTTATCTAAGAAATATCATCTCCCATTCTGATGTAACATGTCATATTTGACCTTCTATGAAATACATACCTCTTACTCTCCATAATGCACTGGTCAATATGCATGAGATTTACCCTGACACCCACTCCCTGGAACTTTGTCACTATTATAGTATGGTATAATATGCTAATAGTATTATAGTATGGTATTGCGTTACAATTTGAATGTCTTTCTTATGACCAAGAAATTCACGACATTGAAATACTTTTGACTTGTATCAAAGTTGTAAATGTTAAATTTTTCAGTGATAAATAACTGAGTTTGCCCTCAACAGGGCCACAAAATGAGCATTCTGTAGTAATGAAAGAGAAAGAAAAGATCTCTGAGAAGCAGCAGGACAGATATTTACCAGACAGTCAGGTTTCAAACTTTACCATCAATTAAATCTAGAAATCTAATGAGAGTGTTCTATTAATAAACATTTTCGAATATAGATGTAGTATAAGTAAGACACTCATCATGTTGAAAATTACATAATGCATAGTAAAACGATGATAAAAACAGTATGTTTGTCCTACAAAACATGCACAGTGTCAGTCAGTAACTTTATGAAATTCAGCACAAAGAAAAAAATATTGAATACAATATTGTTGAAATGCAATTCAAAGGTGATGCCAAGCAAAGGTTTGTGGCAGCTTTTCCCCAAATGGCCATTTCAGATATGAATAACCTGGAGGAATGATAACACTGTAACTGATCTGTGTTCTTAACTACCTTAGACGTACCCATGCCATAAACTCTGTCACTTTCTATTATCTAATAGTGCTGGTGTTGGAAGATCCGGTACCTTCATCGCTTTGGACTATCTGCTCCAGCACCTGGCCAAGAAAGACAACGAATTCGTCGACGTCTTCCGCCTGGTTGCCAACATGAGACAAAAACGATGCTTCATGGTGCAAACAGAGGTAAAACTGTTTTCAATATTCATTACCCCCTGTCTTATACAAGTTATAGTGTGTCTCTTCTGCTTTGCAATGTAGATGTAGTGTTGCCCTTTTAACGAAGGAAATTGGGGTGCAACAGTGTAAGGTCCACAGTCACATTGCAATGCAATGAAGATGGTAACTCAACAGAGTAGCCGTCAAAATTTGAAAGATAATATATTTAAGCAATAATGTACCACCTCCCAGCTCAAAATGGACAAAAGCAAGCTTTGCATGACACAATATATGAGGCAAAGCCCAGCATGCATTGTATACTTGAGTCCATTATTGGCCAGGAGAGGGTACAGTATTGCTATTATTTTATAAGTAAATTTTCAATTTTTGAAAAACTGAGACATTGAAAAGTTTTCTTACACCAAGAGCTTTAAAATGAACCCCCACAAGTGGTATATCAGAAGAATATTGATAAAGTTTGAAAACCCTAATATCTGCCTTGAGACACGTTTTACCTTAAAGCAATGCAGATCACACAATTTCATATAACAACAGGGGTTGAAGATTTTGAATAGAAATCTATAAACATCTTAATGGTTTTGTTTTTTCACTTCTTCTCAACAGTCACAGTACATCTTCATTCACCGGGCAGTTCTCGATGTCCTTCAAGGTCGGGTCAGCGACAGCAACTGGCTCTTGACTCCATCTCAAGGAACCAGTGGATCCTGTAAGTTTATCACAATTCCGCAAAATTTGTCAAATCTAGGGAAAAAACTGACGTACCTACATTTGCACGGAGAATAATAATAGTATGGCTTGATATATTTATAGATTCACAAATTCACAAAGAAAAACAATGGCGTGACAAAGTAGGACAACACAGAAAACAGAGTCAGTAGCAAAGAAAAAAGATAGACTTCTACAGTGGATTTTACATTACCTTTACAATTCACTGTGTCTGACAGACACTTTGTATGTACCACATCAACAGATAGCTTTGGTATCACTTATCAAAGTCACCATTAACCAGCATGAGGCAACTCTTTCAAGTCTTAGAATACGTCTTGTCAGGAACTATTCGTCCACTAACAAATTTCCCTCCCTCCTACATGTCCAAGTGCGCTTGAACACAATATCCACAAGTCATGCATGCATTTGTGTTCCACTTACATTTGTCCAAAGAAATCTCACTTTGAAACAAACTCATCAATCAATCAATCATACTGGTTTCTCACACACTTATTTGTTGTTTGTGGGTGTCATGTGGGTTTTTTCAGTATTGTGTGTTCTCACCTTATCTGTCACTTTTTTTGTTTTCCATCATATCATGTTCAATATATGTCGTGTACTGTCTCCATTTCAGCCGTCTATAAAGTCATATACTACCACAAGCCCAAGTAAAACACACTTCTTGCATGTACATCAACAGGTATATTGACATTACTAACATTCATATTTCACTTGCCAGTCACATTTAACATGATCAGACTCATCACATGTGCATATTAATTCCGTTGCAAACTTAACATACTGACAACTTGAAGAATACTTTAACCACGATGACAAAAATTGCCTTAAAAAATACAAATTTGCATATTTCATCACAATTTGAACAAACCTGACTGAAGTCATGACAAGTGACACATTTGATTTACAATTGTAAGACTCCATGAACACCATTTGTCATGCTGATTATGCAAAATATCATACATGGCATTTGCATACACTTCCAAATAAGGGCATATCAGTGTACCAAAACAGGGTGTATTTGAATACTTCCAAATTAGGGCATATTTGTGTGCTTCCTTATAAGGGCATTATTAGGCAAAGGAAAAGGAATTCGAAAGTAAACTCAAACAGGATTTGAGTTGATGTTATTTTAAGGTAGTTGGATAATGAAAGCCTTAAACCTTTGCTCAAACATTCTTCAAGCAGACATTCAACCTTTTCCTTTCAAGATCAAGAATAAAAATCAAGGATTAGCTCGCAAATTTTGTACGACAAAACAAATTATCCAATGTTACCAATATTGTAAATTCAAAATAGCTGCCACCCCTATGTTAAATTTTTTTGGGAAAACAAAATTCCTGATTTTCACAAATTATGCCAGTGAAAACTTTATTTACTACATGGGCTTCAAAAATGAGCCCCCACATGTGGTATGCCAAAAGGATATTGTTAAAAATTTGAGAGTCCTGAATATCTGTCCCCAAAGCACATTCTACTTGAACTACTGTCTAAGGTCATAAAGGCACTAATGTTTACATCGTAAAACAGACGATCGATTACTCTAATGATTTGAGAACCAGATAATTTCAATGTTCAGAATATCAACATAAGACCAGTTTACATTTGATATTTGGCATGTATATGTTTGTGCCATATACCCTTAATACACCTTGTCTCAACCTGTGGAAAATGTTTCTGTGTATGGAAGAATCTATAAAATGCAAACATATATGCATTAATAATACTCCAACGATGGGACTAAGCAGTTTCATAATATTAAATCATTTTTTTTCTTTGCTTTCAGATGCAAAGAAGTCAACAGTGGACATAGAATATGAACCAAATGACAAGTAGAGGATTGTCAATCCTCCAAGATGTTGTCTTTCACCAGAAAATTCAATAATCATCACATGGGAAGCAAAAATTCCCAGTTAAATGAAAGATGTTGACCCAACTTCCCTTTTTTAAGATTTTATTGAAAACTTTCTACTTTTCAGACGACCATATCATATCACCCAACTGTATTTATGCATTCAAACCATATCAAAAAATCAGCCGACAAATATGTTTTAAAGGTTGTGACAATACTAATAAATTTACACAGAGTTTAGCTGCATAGTTTTTTTTGTATGTCATATTGTAGAAGTAGCGTTTAGAAATTTAGTTTTCTGTGCAAAGAGCTTTGGGACATAAGATCATATTTGCACACTATCAGGAAGTTAAGTATCACAAGCAATAATATTGGAGTGATCATTTTATTAACAACTGTTTCCAGCCAATTAATTTTCAAATACGGAATAATCTTGGTCTTCCGGATTTCTGCTTAGTGGCTTATGTACATTCCATGTAATGAAATGTATCCTTCTAAAAGAAAATGATTGTCGTCATGATTAATGTTTTATCTTGAAGAATACCAGAGCAAACTTGAGGACTCAACTCATACCATGAGTCAAAAAGCTTATATTATTTAGAAAATTGTGAACTTTCAATTATTTTATGGTTATTTTGCTCATGTCAGGGTTGTTTTTCCAGTGTATTTTTCACCTGTTTTTCCCTCTGATACTTTTCCCAAATTGTGAATCAAAACAAAACTTCCATTTTCATGTTTTCGCTCAGGTATGGTACTTTGGTAATCTTAAATAGAATTGACCAATCAAAGATATTCTTTTAAGTGTTGGCCACCAATCACAAGCAGTGTCTCAAATGATGAAAGCCAATGTAGATGTGTGTAGCATGAGTGTAAAAGTGACTGATTTCTGAAAGTTTTTTACCAGAGGAGAACAAATGAAAATTGCAATATTTTATTAACCTGATATAGGCAAGTCAGATTTTAAATAACTTAAAAATCTCTGTCTTTTTTACGTTTTTTACACTAACTTATTCGTCTGAGCTGTCTGTATATTTTGGGTCAAATTTAAATAGTTTCTAATCTGGTGTTCAATTTTATATGCCGCTACTTTTTTAGATATGCGGCATATGCTCAGGTTTTGTAATAAAATGGATGAAAATAATAAACACTTTAATATTTTTATATTTATATGCATGACAATTTCAAATTTACAGCGACACCGAGTTTTCATTGGATTGTTGACAGGTGTACAGGTTACTGTATTCAAATTTCGCGATGACTTACAAGGTTGCGACAATCATGATTGTTAAATGAATGTAGCGATTAAAGTCTGCCAGAATTTACATAGTGCTTTACTGCTTATGATTGGACATCACCTTGATATGTAAATTTGTGATTTAAATATGCAAATCATGACAAAGTTGCCAGAATATTGTAACATTTTAATGACTGACTCTTTTATGTACATGGAACATTTTCAATTGGTGTATATTGAATAATAAAGATATTTTAATTCAAGCACGTTGTGTTTGAGGATTTTTGCTTCCGTACATTATCAGAAGATGAAACAATATGAGATGTGTTATTCGCACATTTGATATATTTAAATAGACTCAGAGGTAATATGGAGAAACCATCTCTCCTAAATAGAAACACCATGTTAATAGAATGTGATCTTGTTAAAGGGACATAAGCTGTAACTTTTGGCAAGTTTTTCAGTATTCTGCTTCTGTGTATCAACTACCGTGTCTGACCCTAATCTGTTTGTAATGCTGAAATTTCGAGTATTCTTTTTGTCAACACAGCTTGTGTGTAGTGATCATTGTTTATTGCTTACAATAATTCTAGTCCGGACTTGTGTTGATATGCTAAATACTTTGCATTAAATTACAGTTTAGGGATTCAATGCAGAAAGTTTAGGGAAACCACAAAACAAAAGTTCTGAAAAAATAGCCAAAAGATACAGCTTATGGAGCTTTAATGTCAAGTGTAATAGGCAGAAACAGTAGAAGTCCATCTCTTTCATGTCCAGGAGTTTGCTTGATTTCTCTTGACATTGTATCACCTTGTTACAAAAGCTTATGTCCAAATATTGGTAGGTGAGTGATTGTAAGGTAGAATGCGCCTCAGCGACAGATATTTGGACTCTCAAATTTCTACAATTCTTTTCTGATCTACCACTTGTGGGGCACTGACTTCGCTTTCGGAAAATCCAAAATTTACTTTTTCCCATAGAGTTAACACAAGGATGGCAGCCATAATGGATTTCAAAAATCACAAAATGTTTTGTAATCTGTTTCCCTAGTTCCAAACTTTGCACGGAGATCCCCGATTTTTATTGTTGATTTGGTAAGAAAATGGTTGAAAGTTTCATTTAGGAAAGTTTGAGCAAAAGCTCAAGTCTTTCACTTTTGAGGCGCAGACTACCTTAATGGGAGTGAAACTTTGTTGGTGTGATTGGTGATATGTCTTTTGATCTGTTACTGTTTGAAGTAAGAGAGCGATGAAAGTCAGTTAATTTGCCATTTTTTTGAGAAATTTAATCACGATGTCCTCTAGCATGAAAATAAACTTTTCGGTGAATCGTGAAAAACCAAGTGACATCTGTTTACAACTACTCATGCAGATGTGTTGAACTTTCCCTCATACTGTCACGTCTTCCTCCACCTCAACCCCCCCCCCCACAAAAAAAAAACAACAACAACAAAACAAAACAAAACAAAACAAAAATCGAGAAAGTCACTCAGCTATCACAAAAGATCTTTATTGCCGTCAAAACCAGCGAAATTGCAAACAACTGAATTCACTACTCGGAACCGTACACTGAACACTATCCCATAGCTTGATGCTATAACAGATAAGCTTTGACAAGTTTATCAAAGTATGAGAGCATTGAGAATTTAAGAGGCTTGAATAAGCTCTCTGATTGTTGCATTGATCATAAACGAAAGGAGAAGAGGGATATTCTACGCTTGGATAGTTGATGAGGCCAATGCCGCACGACCGTCACATGGGGATCACGTGACTTTAGAAGTGTGTCCTGCTCTTTGATGGCTGAGATATCAAACCCTGAAACCGATTGTTTGATATCCTGGTTATCCAAGAGTACGGCATATCCCTCCACTGAAAGGTGAAAGGGATCTGTCCCAAGTTCGTGGCACCTATGAGATATAACCTTCCCAGCCAGCTGCACATCAGGAGAGCAAATGAAATTTCATTTCATTTCAGCCTGTTGCAAATTGCATAACTGCTAGCATATTCATTTTTAGTTGAACCTTCAAAGTGTCCGTGAATTTGAAATTCATAACTTACAAAGAGCAGTTTCAAATATATGTTGATATTTACACGACTCAAATCTTTTTCAGAAGTAAAAATAGTTTTACATACACGATATGAGTCAAGCGTATCCAGCGGTCTCCGCATGGTGCCACTGAAAATCTAAACTAAATTCAGAAAGACGCTCAAGCATGGTTTAAACGTAAAATGCAAAATTTATGTGATATCGGTATTATGTACGACCAAGGTACACTCTGATCAAGAATGTCTCCAGAGGGAGTGTATAGTATAACAAAATATCCAGATACAAGTGGCGAAGAGAAAGATGTTTGTCTGGAAACGGAATTAATAATTGCCGTCGCTTCTGTTTTTACACTGGTTAAAATGCATGGTTAGTGAACATGTATGGTCTTTCATCCATTTTTCGCAGAGCACAGAAAAACATTAATATCATGGCATACTTAACTTTTTCATTTTCCACTCCAAATTATAATGAAAATTATAACTTGTTTGTAAAAGACCATATTTGATGATGGAAATTCGCTGACGGTCTGTGTATTATTGTGTGAACGCCATTTTCGCAGATTAGTAGACTGCCGTACAGATTATGACAATTATTTTTTCCATTATGAAACACTGTAATCTGCTTGCTGTATCTGGGGACTAGGTTATCGTGCACATCATTCTAATTGACATAACATGTAGAATATCAACGTTTTCCCTCTTGCTTGATTTTTGTTCTTCCCAACCAGCGACTATCGGAGAACGAGAACTCTTAAGATCAAGCATGTGTAGAAATGTAAGCCATCTCTACATCTGATTTTAATCAGTTTGAATACAAGTGTGGCCATTGAAAATCACCCCTCATAGTTCATATTCAAAACAATGGCCGTATCGTTAAACTTTAAATTTTTAAATATGTGTTACACAATGCTTTCTGTTACACAATTTTTTCTCATTCACATGGTCCCATAAGTGACCTAATAATAATGTGTAAAATATATATTGCGTGTATCAGTTCATCGCTTTCGGTCGTTTCATGAATAAGCGATTCCGCATTGTTATCCTTGAAAAACAAACACGGTGACTAAAATTTTCCATATGGATGGTGTATTCATAAATGCAAATCTTGCTGCCTTTTGAACAGGCGGGCCAAGTAATTATATATACAATTGCTATTGTTTTACAGTCGTAGGTTGGAAGTGCTTGAGTAGTATGACAAAAGCTTGTGTACGGTAAATAAAGAGACTGCAAAAGCACGAATGGGTTCAGCCACCTAATTAACGCACACTCAGGGATTTTCCATAGTACAATGGTGGGATTTCTCGCTCGCTGACCCACTGTTACGAATGCGGACTTTTCGTAAGTATACACAAATAGTAGCAGATGTGTCAACTTATAATCGTATAATCGTATTACAGTATAAGCCCATAGAATTATCTGTTAAAACGTGTTAAATGACAATACAATAAAACTAATTTGCCCTGTTTATGACAACATATCATGTTCGTTACATGATCATTTGTATCGTCAGCTGCCAGATGCAGTGATCGGGTCACTGCCTATGAATATTTAAGGAGGTACGCTACCATTCCAAAAAATGTTGGGACATTCTTGAAGTTGACTTTTCTGAAATAATCTTTATGAGTACATTGCAAAGGTATGGAAAAAAATATGGGGTACCTTTGCAAAATTTTTGAAAAAAACACATGCCAAAATTGACAGAAAACCACTAAATCTTCCATTTTGCGAAATTTGCACTTACCAGCAGAATCTTTTATTCTATCGCAAACGATTAACAGATCCCAGTGTGCATACCACATTTTTGCATTGCCAGGACAGCTGAACTAGGACAATCAACTAAAATTTGTGATGTCTTGTCTAAAAAATTAAATATTAGACCCTAAATTTATCATTTAACTGTAAAATTAGTCTTTTTTAAAATATAAACTTCATATAAATGCACAAAATAATTTTCAAAATGTTAAAAAGTACAGCAATATCTATCAAACAGACAGTGTTCTTTGATTTAGAAGCAAAAAAAGTTGGGGTCACCACGCAAATTTTCTTACTAAACAGCAAAAAGTGACGAAAAAAGATGAATTTTGTTAGACCTGAGATTTGACCCTCTAGCTTACTGGTATTATGTCAGAGCTACAATTGTTAATTATTCTCTACTGATCTTTTAAAATAAAAATAACTGTCGACTTAATGAACACTTGCCTATTGAGACTGCGCGTTCAGAAATTACCCGTTTGAGAAATTTTGTGAACATCTCATAGTGTTTTTGCAAATGGCGTGTCTCCCTCCCCCATTGTGGAAAAGAAGGAAAAAAGAGAGGGAAATGCTATTTAAAATATGCGGTTACTCTGCCAAGTCTTTAGTTACTACTTAACTGCAGTACGGGAATCTTTTCCCGTGATTCAAGAGGCAATCACATCTGTTGCAGGAAGGAATTGACTTTTAAAGGGACATAAGCTGTAACTTGTGGCAAGTTTTTTTAGTATTCTGCTTCTGTATATCAACTACCGTGTCTGACCCTAAGCCGTTTGTCACGCTGAAAGTTCGAGTATCTTTTTTGTCAACACAGCTAGTGTGTATGTAGTGATCATTGTTTATTGCTTACAAATGAATTCTAGTCCGGATTTGAATACAATTTTCAACAATAACAATGGAGATTATACTCATATAGGTTGTGTTGATATGCTAAATACTTGGCATTAAATTACAGTTTAGGGATTCAATGCAGAAAGTGTAGGGAAACCACAAAACAAAAGTTCCGAAAAAATAGCCAAAAGATACAGCTTTTGGAGTTTTAAGGTAGTTGGCGCATCGAAAATGAAAGAATAATTAACTTCTGCTCAAATTTCCTCACAAACTTTCGACCATTCTCTTTCAAAATAAAGAATACAAATCGCTTTCACCTGCCAAATTTGGTGCTAGAGAAACAAAATACCAAGTATTTATCGATTTGAAATATAAAAATGGCCGTCAGACACCCCATCCTATGGGGAAAATCAAACAAAACTGAGCTGGTGAAAACTTCACTCACCCCAAGAGTTTCAAAATAATCCCCCATGAGTGGTGGACCCTAACAGAATTGCAAAAGTTTCGGATTCCGAATATCTGTAACGAGGCCCATTCTACCCTCATATAATTAGTAGCATACATTTTTGTAGCCTTTACTGCTTCCCACAAAACTTTCGCCCTAACTTCACACTGGGCGACATACAAAGAAACCATATCATCTTACTTAATATTCACCAAACAATGTCAGGTTATAGTTTCTTATGATAATTCAATGCCGTGACTTTGGTAATCATTTTTAATCTTCAACGACCTCCTAATGTCAGACACACAACAAAATGTTCCACAGTCGATAACAAACTCAAAGTAGAAATGAGGTATTTTCGGAATTTTCACATCATGCACATCCAAACAAAAACTTCTTCGCCAGGTCGCCTGCCGTCCTTGGCAATTTAAAATAACATCTTTCTCTATTTTTCAGCCTCGTGAATTTGTTTCGAGAATTCGTTTTATAATTCAAGCAGTTTGTAACAATGTCAAGTTTGCGCAAAACTTTGTAAAACTTTGAAACATTCCAGCGTTCTCAACAGCGAGCTACGGTAGCCTAGAAAAGGTAGGCTTTCGACGAGCTAATTTCAAATGTGTACAGAAATCTACATCGAGAAATTCTGCTGCCTGGCTGGGTATAAAATCGAGGTTACGTTTTGTTACTATAAATGATGCAGCGACCGCTTTTAGTTTGGATAAATCACAAAAGTAGCAGCTAATTTGGCAAAGGAAAGTGCTTGATGAAAATGGAGAAGGGAGAGGATTGTTTTCACTATAACTGCCGATTAGAAAATGTTTTAAACTGGTAATAAATACAAAATAAAACATATGTTCCTTTTATGAAGTACATATCCAAAACAGTACATAAATAAATTCGTCACAGCAGGTTGTGTTTGATCATTTCAAGGTGGAACTCTTGCTGTTTGCAAAAATAAGTTCAATGCTCTAATTTTCTGACTTTTGGCAGCTTTCTACGCTGTGATATGAAAAAGCTCTAAACTATGCAATAATTTTATGTTTAACGGGCATCTGTTTAAGAATGCGCGTCTGGAGTTAAAATAGTTGGTCTTTTTATAACTCACGTCACTGTGCAGCGTTACTTTGAACAGCATGGTGACAACATAGGTGAAGCCGGAGTTGAATAAAGTTTTATGCAAGGACTTCTAAATCTGGAGAAAGGTTGTGCCATTTTCCGTGTTCCAGTCTCCACATGATCAACAGTTCACGCGTGACCCTCCACCATACGGATATGCAAATGTCCTGTTACAGGTATGGTTACAGAACGCTTGTTGCTCCATGAAACACTCGCATGTCTGCATTGGCGATCCGAGCGGAGTAAACCCTACCATGATAAAATTGGTATTTTTCGCCTTTCTTTGTGTCCACTTATGGAGTATTGATGGTAAGTGTTAGAATAGACTTCCCCCATTTTGACGTTACTGTGCTGTTTGTAGAGTTCTATATGTATTTTAAATGAGTCCTGTCGCAGAGTCGTTGTCTTCTCACCGTCTCGTTTGATTTCATAACGACAAAAAGAGTGCGCGTTAAGCGTGTTTTGCTAAACTTAGCATACTTTGGTTTTGCGTCATAACGAACACCATGTAAGACATGTAAGAAATTTCTTGATTCGATTCTTAACAATTGGTCTTAGTTGCTATGAAGGGAGAGATAATTTATCCATTAAAACTTAATTAAAACAAATATTCGGGGCCCGGATAATTTCTAAATGGAATATTAATGAGCTGATATTGTACTGTCGGACAAAATAAATCATGAGGCATGTAAAATCTCCGGGCCGGTACTCTAACGGTAGTGGTGTTTCTGTACCGTTCTCAAGTGATTGGAAAAGTGGTCGAGAAGTATTCCAAACGTGTTTTTTTTTCAACGTCGTCGAGAGCATTATTACACAATGAGAGGCATGGTGGTGGCGATTGCGGTGATCGATCAGCGATTTTTACCAGATGTAGCAAACGCGTCCGACTGTTTGGCCATTTCCGAATATGAAATGGTCAGTGCATGTAAACTGAACGACCAGTAGCTCGGTGTGTTCTGCCAATACGACACCCAAGCTTGTCACATTAGATGCTGCGTCGTTCAAAACTGCGCACTTGTCTGTTATCAAGTAACGAATGACGACCATAAATTGTAATCGCCTCTTCGGGCGAAAAACGTGGACAAACTCGTACCACAAACTCAGTCCAACAATGCCTACACGACCACTACCAATACGAGTTTTGATAGGCTATCCTGAGATGGTATCATACTTTTCGCCGAAGAAGTGCTTCCTGAACATCTATACGAGGTAAATATATTCAATATTGCTTGTACAAACTTTTACTATTTTTTTTGTCTAACTCCATATTTATTTTTATCTTTCATATATTCTTGTAAATTTATATTGTGAATTTTTGGGTTCGTCAAAAGACATCGTATGGTTGTTAATTTGGTTACAGGTTGCGTGAGAATTTAATATCTCAATTTTCAATGACAACTGACCAACAACTGTTGCAGCAGTCCGCTTGGACAATATAAATTATTCTTTTCGTCCAGCGGGGTAGCTGTAGAGTACGCAGGCATATCGTTGTGTTATGCAAATGAGGCTGTAGAAATCATTTCATCAAGGCCATTAAGTCTGCATGAATCTCCATAAAAAATTCCATCTGATGCCGAGAGTGTGGAGCAATTTATCAGTTGATACCAGCGCATTTATATAAGTATAAACACCTTGTGATAAGTCTTGTCGAGAGTGGTGAATATTCATCTGCGGCGGACTGTGCACTCTACATGAAAACTGAGGTCCCGGCATATCACTGCGCCAAGGCTATAGCCATATGTCAGCACAGGGCGGGCAAACTTACTGTACTGTGAATACACAAAATGTCCAATTCGTCGACCGTTCAAGGGAGTACAGAGATGTAACAGAGACGATTCCATCATGTTACTGCAGATCACATATGTGGCTGCTCTTCGTGGCCTGAGCGATAACCTGCTCCTAATAACGCGATTTGAACTAATTGGGAGAATAGGATCAAATACGTTTAAGGCTGGGTTCACCAAAAATGTTTGGGGCTGGAGGAATGCGGGGGATTCGAAAATTTTGGGGTAGTAGAGGGGGGTTTGAAAATTTTGCTCTGCCTGTAGGGGGACTTGAAAAGTTTTCGGTTCCCTTTTATGTTTTACATTTTCCAATGCCAAGTTTTTGTAGTTAATTCAATAAAAATGAATACCATTGTAATGTTAGTAATAAATTAACAAAATTTAGAACCATTTTGTCATATTTCATGACTTTTATCTCGAAAAAATCTAAACATGTGTGATTTGACATAAAAAACAAAACCTAGTAACAGGGCAGAAGCTACAACTGTTGATGATTTTTGCAATATTTCTTTTCAATATATCAACTATAGTTTCTTGCTGTCTCCCTACAGTATACTCAAACACACAATATTCAGTTTGTCGACAAAGCCTGTATATATAAATATGTATTAGGTGATAATTTAATTAGAGTCCAGACTGACAGTTGTCGGTGATACAAATGCATGGTACACATACACAGGCTTTGATAGCAAGCTGAATACTGGACAGTTCAACATGCTGTAAGGAGTAGGACAAGAGCATATTTGTATGAACTGAACAAAAGTATTGTCAAAATTATCAAAGTTAATACAACTACTGCCTACGTGCAGTGTCACTATTAGATACTGCCCTGCTACTGCAGTGTCACTGTCACTGCATACCTGAGCAGTGACAGAGATAGCTCTGACTCTGATGTACATGGTAGTTGAAGAAGAGCTTTATGTCACATAACGCTCATGACATTGAAACATACTTGTACACAAGATTAGGCCAGACAGCAAGACATGGAAGACCAGGAGACTTTCAAAGTTATCGGGGATTTTTGAATTCTAGCATATGAGAAAAATCAAATATTCAAGAAAAAAGATGGGGTCATCATGCTTGATTTCTAAATTTTCAAGTTCATAAAATAATACAAAAGTAAAACTTTGAAAAGTAAAGATTAAATGAAAGAATGTGTGACTAAATGGAATTATTTTTTTAAATCAAATTTGCCATTATTACACCCAACATTTCAGAAATTAAAACATTTATTTGATGGAATATTGTAACCCTCCAGTACTGTCAATTTTGAGTAGCATCTAATTCATATATGTCTTGTACTTTTGAAACAAAATGTTTGCTCAGGTTTTTACAATATGGCAATTAGCCAGAATTCACAATTTTCCTACTCTCTCATGATCGTCATTTTGTGTGCTCTTCGGCAGCAGCAATTGATCTGGCCAGAGTTGGATTAACTCGAATTGGCTTAGATTGATAAATTCAAAAAATTCACGGATGCGTTTAAAAATGAATCAATTTAAGAACTTGCCTTAGGAATATGACTCTTTCTGCACGCACATCCTTTCGACTTGTGATAGTTGGGGGTGGCTTGAAAATTTTTGATTATATAGAGGGGGCATTTGAAAGTTTTTTAGGGGTATTGAGGGGGATCTGAAAAAAAGATTTCAATCACGATTGCTCCACCCCCGCCCCCATCGCTATTTGTGAACGCAGCCTAATGCATCTCACACAGCATACCTATAACAAAACAAGCATGAAGTCCAAAAAATGTGAAAGGGAAATTAAAGGTTAGAAGATCTAGTCCGGATTAGCATGAGTGACGATCCGTGAACACAGGCCTTTTTATGCGAGTTAATTAGGGTGTCCTGGGACTCTAGCCTTGTAATTTACACATAACTTTACGACTCCCTAGCATAATGAAAAGTGAGAAATTAAAGCCGCCTGTGTTTGATTGGCTTTACCTTGGTCTTTGCCTTAAAGTGCTTATTGCTATTACATGACTTTTTCACTATAATTTGTTTTGTTTATGATAACTGCCGTCCTCGCTCTATTCTCTATATAGGCATGTTTAACCCTTTGAGCGCCAAAGTTTTGTGAAAATTTTTGTCACTTTTATAAAATGTGCCCCAGTCAACTTTTTTCCGATTTTTGCCAAAATTTTTGTGAAAAACTGTAGCCAATGAAATGTGATGTCCATTTGATCCAAAATTATCCAAAAAATTACAGAAAAATTCATAAAAATTCGTAAAATGTTGCACTCAAATTTTGGTGGGAAAATTTACAGCACTCAAAGGGTTAAACACTCATATTTAGCTTGTTAGCTCAATGTCCATACGATATTTGTATTTTAGTTCAGACTTAAATTCACTTGTAAACAATAACAATGCAGTCTAACACATGTACAGGCTGAGATGATAAGCTGAATACTGATTGTCTATCTCAACATGTTTTTGGGAGTAGAACAAGAAAGTGTTGTCGACATTGATGCAGAAAATCGTCAAAAGTTACAACTACTGACCCTCAAAGTTGGCGGCGTACTTTTGACAACAAAGTTCCTTCTCTTCGTGTGTTGTTCTTGAACGGAAGCTTTTCTTTCCTTTCAAATTGGTAGTTCAAACTACCTAAGTAGGCGGAATGCATACAAGTACATCTCCCGGCAATTTGTCATTGATTTGTTACAACCTCTTTTGAATTTTGTCAAATCAGTATATATTACTGAGGTTCACTTTACATAATGTGTTCGTAGCATTAACACGTTAACCAAAGGAAAGAAAATAATACTGACACGGTCAAGAGAGAAAAATGAAGATAACTGAAAACCAATAAGAGTTCAGAAAAAGAGCCTGATTTTATTTTGTAAGCTATGATCCACGATGGATAGAGTTGATAATAAGCGTGATTGTACAGAACAGACACGTGGGAATTGATCTCTTTAGAAGATACTTCCATTTACTGGTCATGGAGTTTCGCAACGTTGTGATAACATCCGGCCTTGATGTGAACAGTGACAGTTGGTTACGGTTAAATCCACCAATTTAATTGATCAAACTTTCATACCAACAATAATCAGTGGGTGACGTTCGAGCTAAATTATGTAATCCATGTTACGTAATATTATTATATCAGAGACAGGCTCAATAACAGTCACCTCATCATCTTCCAAATTCCCCCAACGATTCAGGAGCGATTAGGAATTGAACTATACTTCTTCGTTCCGATTAGCGTTCCCGAGTAACCGGGTCTAATAACCGATAGGGAAAATGATCTGAGTGAATAAATCTGAAAATTTCGCAACTTTTTACCTATATGCTATGCAGAAAAATGAGGTACATTAGAGCTTAGTACAGGCGTAACAAAAGGCAATACTGTGTGTATGTATTAAATGATAAATGACGTCATCATATTTATGGGGTTGATCAGAACGAGGTTATGCAAATTTTCACCTTTAAGACTTTCTTTTTGTCGTCTGGTTATTCATGACAACAGAAGTGAGATTGTCATTTTTTTAAAACATTGTTTACAGTGTTTATTCAAAATTTATCTCAACATCTTTATAAAATTGTACATAATAGTTAATTGACAGTATAACTACAATCATTGAGTCTTTTGCATAATTTAAAGGGATTGAAGGAAATAATGGCAAATTTAGATTTTGCAAATCGAACATACATAATTATCTAATAAGTTTGACGTTGCGACATCCGTTCGTAATTTTGGCGACATCAAATGGATTTCAGTGCAACTATGATGTTCTGTAACTATTTGATTTCAATCTTACGGTGCCATTTTAACAATTTAAAAATTACATCTTTTGTCAAAGTGTATAAAATTCAACTGAAATAACATCGATACACATACTTTCGTAATTTTTTTCCGTATCAAGGTCACATTCTTTCGAGAGTGAGACACCGATGTAAAGTGACGCAGAAACCAAATTTATGAAACCGGTTTTGTCTCTTTGATCTTACAGATGTACTTTGGACTGTCAATTGGATGAACCGGATACTCAATTATGCTATTGCGATGTAAAATGTCCCGAAATAATTGAGCGTTTATTGAGCACACAACCGACTAAGAAAGACTGCTTGACACACCAGACTAGTAGATAGAGAGACCGACAAACAGATAGACTACATTTGTAAAATCTCGGGTTGTGAAGCAAATATTGCCCTGTACTTTGTTTTTTTTTTCAATTCAAATTAGACACGAAACCGATTCAAAATCGATCGAATTTCGCCGATCACAATCTCACTGGTTTTCTGCACATTGGCAAAACGTGCATGCTACGACCTGAGAGAGAGAGAGAGAGAGAGAGAGAGAGAGACAGACAGACAGACAGACAGACAGACAGACAGAGACAGACAGACAGACAGACAGAGACAGAGAGAGACAGAGACAGAGAGACAGAGACAGATACAGACAGGCACACACACAGAGATAGAGACAAACAGTCAGACAGGGAGAGACAGACAAGGCAGATGACAGGCAGGCAGATATACATGATTTTAGAAAAGAAAGACAGCAAAGCAGGGTGCAAAGACGAATGATACATATTTAAATTGACACAAGGAATGTCAGACAGCAATGCATTCAGTACAGTATTTATGTAAATGAACTTGTGCAGAAACAATAAACGGGATACATTGTATATTCAAAGGAAAATAAATTAACTCTAGTGATAAAATCTGCTTGCTTCCATGCACACTATATTAGAGTAATTCCACGATGCCCAGATAAAATTGCTTTGAAATTAAGCTTAAGGTATTTTAACGACCATACTTACTCGATAATTTCACTGTTGTAACCATCTTCACATATCATGCTTTTTGGTTGACTTCGATTCTGGTTTTCTGTTTCTATTCTGTGTTTGACTTAATGCTTTGGTGTTATACATAGTTAATGGTATCTTTAAAAATTTCCTTTTAATATAACATGTAGGATAAAATAATAAACTATCTATCGAATGAAAAATGGATCAATTTTAACATATTTACTTGTTAATGCCTAAGGTTATCCTCTTGTCTTGCATATTAACGTTTATTTTACAGTTTGCTGTATATACGTAGAGGAACCTTGGTGCTTACAGCATGTTCTTAACTTTACTAGTATCATTATCGATCATTATACAGCCATTTTAAGATGATGTAATGACATAAAAAAGTGAAAAAAGTTCTTCACATATTAGCTAGGTCATGTAGAAAGTAGAACAGATAGATAAATTGGGGCGAACGTGCGCTTGATGTAAAGAAGTTGACGAGTAGACAAACTGGCACAGACAAAGAGAGAGTGGGATTAATAGCCGGGACCCTGCGAACTGGTAAGGAGAGGTTGACAAACGGACAGATAGACAGACAGACAGACAGACAGACAGACAGACAGACACGTGTAGGGAATAAGCGGGCCACATGTCACGACAAAATCACTCTGACAGCTTGCTAAGGACCGCATCACTGCTTATAACAAGTTGACTGGACATGTGAAACGGCAACAAACGGAAGGATGCAATATTATAATGAACTGCAAGAAGATAAGACAGATATGAAGAAGACAGCGCCACGTCTTATTAATCGAGTTATTTATTTATTTATTTATTTATTTATTTATTTATTTATTTATTTTGTTGGTTGGTTAGTTAGTTATTCAACTTATACACTAATTTATTTACCTATGGATCACCTGTGCTTGTGCTTGAATGTTTTGCAACAATTAACTGGTGACTCTTTCTTTACCCTGTAGATTTGTTGAACCGTTGTTAAATTCGTTGATTCCATATCATTAAAGTCATAATTGACACAGCAACCCTTTAATACGTTTCTCTAATTGTGTTTACATTTACACAATGGCAGCACCTCCAAGACTCCACATCTCAGGATCTGGGGGTTACAAAACTACAAAGGTGATGTTCTCAGTTTTAACTTGTTGACCTTTATTTCAGGAGCAGGAGGGGCAAATACTGAAAGTCAGCTCTACAGTGATTTAATGAAAGACTATGACCGAAACATGAGGCCGGTTCCGAACCCGAGTGAGGTTGTCATGGTCAATATGTCACTCTCATTGGTCCAGCTGCTGGAAGTGGTACGTAATGACTTTACATGATCTGGCCATACAACAAATCAAGATTTGATTTCAGATATCATCAATATCACACCAAGACTTGCTTTATTTTTCGTGCATAGTTATGCTCTACCAGCAAAATACTATCCGTGGTATTCTCATACAAATGGCTGATATAATAAAAAAAGCATTTTAATATAATGTGATAACAATTGAAAGAGTCTGTGTCGAGTTCAATTCCCTTGACTGCATACCTCGAATGTGCTACAAGAAAAAACAATTATTCTAATAGTTTTGTTTTAATTGTCTAGTTATCTGCGCACTCACATACTTGCCAGCCAACCAATCTATCTATCTATCTAAATATCTACCTATCTATCTAAATATCTATCTATCTATCTATCCATTTATAAAAAGGTTAGAGTCGACTGACAAAAACTATGCATATGTTTCATTCATTAACGTCTTTGTTTTTTATCATAGGACGACAAAAGTCAAGTAATTACTATGAGTATATGGCTATACCAAGTAAGTTCTGATTGACTGGGCAATCTGCCTACAAAACGATGTACTTCATGTGTCATAACCACAATGCACCTCGTCAGTTTGCACCGGAAAGGGGCAAACTGTACAAGTACACGCAACATCCAGACAAGTTTGCACAAAACGGAGCCTGACGAAGATTTGCTCTTCTGAGAATATCGTAAAAGAATCACGTTAAAACAGGTCTATGAACAATAGGCCCACAAAGAATATAGGAAGCTTTAAAGAGATACCATAGCTCTAAATTTTGACAATGTTTTAATCCGAAAAGTACATTTCAGGATCTAATTTCCATAATTTTTTAAGTATAAAATATTTGCCCTGCTAACACATTCATAATACCCGTATCTTAATTCATGGTGCAAATAGTGCGATCTGATCGGTCGAGACGTGAAGATAACTGTGCTATATTCGCAATATAGCACGGTTGGAAGAGGGACGGACTCTAGCAAGAGAAAACTTCCCATTTTGACGTTTCAAGCCAAAAGTTCAATATACTTTCATGAAATAATATGCCACCTTAGCAACGGGTATACCACTCGATTTTGACCAGTTCACTCCATATATGCACTCGCTAGCCCTCGTGTACATATGTCGTGAGCTGGTCACGATCTCTTGGTATACCGTCGCCAGGTGTGGTTTCTTGCTTAAATATACGATGTTCTTGGTGAAAATTGATATAGTTCCGAATTCGAATAAACCCAAATGTCTACTGCAACATTGGACATTAACCACAAAAAAGCTGCGCTTACGAGCAGGGCATTAATCACTAAGGCACAATTTTTGTAGGAGACTAAAAATGGTATTTTACAAAGAGGAGGGAGATGATGGAAAGCATATCAAAAGTTACAGGTCCCGGTGACTTAGCAAAGTGAGATGACTCGCATTCATTTGTCATTACCCGTAGATCTGGAACGATTATCGTCTCCAATGGAATCCTGACGACTATGGAGGTCTGAATTATGTACTGATAAAGGCCAAGGACATGTGGTACCCGGATACTGGGCTTTACTTAAGGTACTCAAAGTTTCTAAATTTTATTTAAGACATCGGCTTCTGCCCTTTCTGTTTTGGTAGTTCACAGCAAGAAAACTACAGAGAGATTTCAGTACATACCTGTAACAGGGTCTGATCAGTACCTGTAACAGTCCCAAAGAAATAAACTCTGTTACAGGGCCTGTAAAATTGGTCAGATATCAGGGTGTATGAACAGGTCTGTATAAGGTCTGCTGTTAACGGAATGTAAACAGTGATGTAATTTCTGAGTACGTGTATCCAGTGCTGTGACCACTTAACTGAAATATTGGTGTACAAACAGTGGTGTGTCAGTGTTGAATTTACAGGGCCTCTTACAATGTCTGAAAATTCGTCAGATTTCAGGGGTGTATATTTTCGGGGAAATGGGCCAATTTTGTTGACAAAAATGAATACAGGCAAAATTGTGTGCACATTAAAAGAATAATTGACCCTGTCACAGTCTGTTACAGGTCTGTATTCACATTGCTGTGTACAGTCCTGTAAAAACAGTGATGGGACAGGTAGGAATTTCAGGTCCAGTCCTTTCTGGTGGGCCAGAGCATAATTTCCGCTCCGCTAAGGGGCAACGTCAAAAGATCGATGTTTGAAAAAAACTTAATTGCTTAAGTTTGGGGGTGGGGGTTTTTGGCCAAATTAATTTCTGTGCAGTCAAAAACGATTTAACGTCTTTTTGGCAAATTTTACGATTTCAAGGTGGTTTTTTTAATTTTCATATAATTCAATGGTACATTGGTACGTCGTTTGAAAGAATTAGTACAGGGTATGAGTCCGCAATGTTTTTCAATTTTAGGTCAGTTAAGTTAGAAGGGGGAGTGGGGGGGGGGGGTCTGAGGCCAAACTTAAGCAATTAAGTTAGATTTATTATATTGAACTTTTGATGTTGCCCCTAACCTACGCAAAAATCTTTGTGGGTAGCACCAAGCTGTTGCCGCAAAGGGATGCGTGGTTAACGATGATGGCCTTGTCACGACTATGTGTCTACGGTTCTGTATATAGCCATGTCATCACAACACTCAGGCCACAGACCTGTACATCAGCCCCTGTCACACTAATGGGATGCCTTTGCTGACACAGACCTGTACCACAGGGTTGTGTTAGGGTCTGTACAGGGCCTGTCACAGGGGCAAATGTTTTTTGCTGTGTTCGTGACAAAAGCTGATGAAATTGGCATTATTCATTATGCTGTACATCAACAGCGATAGTATATCTGAGACACGAGTTTTTAGTTATTTATACATGATTACATAACGTGTAATTGGGAGGCTACAAATTCACTTTTTATACATGGAGTGTTCTAACCAATCAATGGGATCTGGAAACATCAAGCAAGATTTGTGCCAGTGAGGGTAAGAGAAAGGTGCTATATAATCGTTTACAGGAAATTTATGGATAATGTTCGTTAAGCGATGATGTCACAGCATTATTAGTCCTGGTTAGAATACATCGTGTTAATTTTTGGTTGTGTTAAAGAGGGGTGGTCGTCGGAACTGCGCGTGTGCGACTTTCTTGTTTATAAACAATATATTTCATGCATGATATCCATATGCATCACTTCAACATAGCTGCAACATATAAAGTTTACGATATTCATTGTTTCAACTTTCATCAATCGCCAACGTACCCTAGATACAGTATTTACATCGGTCGTAGGGTTCCCTGGCAACATTTTAGCAGAGTTCCGACGACCACCCCTCCCCTTTAAGCTTTACAAACTTATGACATGTCTATAGATTTTGACTGAACGAAACAGATTGATCTTCCTGCCAATCAGAATGAACATCCGCATCAATATGAACTTCGCTGAGAGCTAGATTTAATTTTTATCTCGATTACACACCAAAAAACATTTGCCCCTGTGACAGGCCCTGTGCAGACTCTAACACAACCCTGTGGTACAGGTCTGTGTCAGCTAAGGCATCCCACTGCTGTGACAGGGGCTAATTTACAGGTCTGTGGCCAGTGCTGTGATGACATGGCTATATACAGTGCTGTAGACACACTGATGTGACAGGGCCTGAAATTTCTCTCTATGTCATTATCGTATTTATAGGACTGTATATGGCAATGTGAAGACAGCCTGTAACAGGGTTAATAATTTTTTTAATGTGCACATAATTATCCCTGCATTAATTTCTGTCATCAAAATTGGCCAACTTTTCTGAAAACATACACCCCTGAAATGTGACGAATTTTCAGACCCTTTAACAGGCCCTGTAAATTTAACACTGACACCCCACTGTTTTCACACCAGTATTTCAGTCTTGTGATCACAGCACTGGATACACTCAGAAATTACATCACTGTGTACATTCCTTTAATACCAGGCCTGATACAGACCTGTTCATATACCCCTGATATCTTACTAATTTTTCAGGTCCTGTAACAGAAGTTATTTCTTAGGGACTGTTACAGGTACTGATCAGACCTGTTACAGGCATGTACTGAAAACTGCTTGTAGTTTTCTTGCTATGTACAAGAGTAGCTAAGCATATATTGTAGCCTTAAGAGTTTCGTACACGCTATATTTTTTGAGCTTTTTAACTCTATGCCCGTTTACTGAGTTATATTCTGTACGTGTCTGTTACACAACGCCGACACTAGAAATTTTACGTTTGTGTGCATGTAAGAAGGGTATGTTTGTCTCGTTATTTATACATGGCGCCCTAGAAATGATACATTCAGATGACAAGCCCACCATTACATCGTAAATAGTGGTCATAAATGGAAAATATTAGGGCAGGAATTGTTGAAAAATGGATTTTGTTGCTTTTTAGCTCACGTGTGTAAACACGTGGGCTATTGTCATAGCGATGTCTGTCTGTCTGTCCGTGCGTGTGTGTGTGTGTGTTAGTGTGTGTGTGTGTGTGTGTCTGTCTGTCTGTTTACACGATAACTCAAAAACGCCTGAACGGATTCAAGTCAGATTTGGTACACAGGTACCATATGCTACTTGCAAGAACTGATTAGATTTTGGTCAATGTCGCTTGCATATTAATGAAGTTATGCAATATTGTTTTTTTCTGTACAATGGTTTCCCTATGGAGACGGTAATTACAGTGTAGACATATATCAAGAAATACTGCACAAAATTTCATGAAACTTTTCACAGATGACAATCTAAGAACATTATGATGATACTGTGAGTGTCATGTCAATTATCTTCTCATTTGCATATTTAATGAACTTTTGTTATTAGTGAGATAACTCTGAATTTTCTGCATTAAACTTGATGATACTTGCAACAAATATTGATCTGATATATATCTAATTATACTTAGAAGCATTAGGAAGTGTCAAGTTGATAAATAGCTCATTTGCATATTTTATGAAGGTCTGTAATTAGTCATATAACTCTGTTAAAACTTCACCAAATGTGATGAAATCTGCTGCAGATAATGATCCAAGTAATATCTAACTGTAGTGTAAAGCATTTAGTAGTGTGACATTAATTAAGGGTTCATTTGCATATTTAATGAACTTTGTAATTATGTATATAACTTTGAAATTACGGCACCCAAGTCAGTGAAATTAGGTACAGAGATTGATTTGATAAATATCTAATTGTACTGAGAAGCATTTGGCAGTGTCAAGTTAACAAATCGGTAATTTGCATATTTTATGAAGTTTTGTAATTAGTGATATAACTCCAAAATAACTGCAGCAAATGTGATGAAATCTGCTGCAGAGACTGATCCGACAGATATCTAATTGTGGTGTAGAGCATTTAGTTGTGTGAAGTTAATTAAGGGTTCATTTGCATATTTAATGAACTTTGTAATTAGTGATATTACTCCAAAATCACAGAGTTAAATTTCATGAAACTTGCTACAGATGTTGATCTGAAAAATGTCCATTTGTACTGAGAAGCATTGAGCAGTGTCAAGTTAATAATTAGCTCATTTGCATATTTCATGAAGTCTTATAATTAGTCATATAACTCCGAAATAACTGCATCAAATGTGATGAAAACCGCTTCACATACTGATACGACAGATATCTAACTGTGTTGTAAAGCATTTAGTAGTGTAAAGTTAATTAAGGGTTCATTTGCATATTTAATAAACTTTGTAATTAGATATATAACTCTGAAATTTCGGCACCAAAATTTTGTGAAACGTGCTACAGATATTGATTTGATAAATATTTAATTGTGCTATGAATCATTGAACAGTGTCAAGTTAATTTAGGGTTTATTTGCATATTTAATGAACTTTGTAATTAGTGACATTACTCTAAAATTACAGCATTAAATTAAATAAAACGTGCTACAAATGTTGATCTGATGGATATCTAATTGTCCCATAAGCATTGAGCAGTGTCAAGTTAATTAACAGCTCATTTGCATATTCAATAAAGTTTTGTAATTAGTGATTAAACTCTTAGAGTACTGTGCGAAGTTGAAAAAAAACCTGCTACATAAGTGATAAAATATATCTCATTGTTCTGTGAAGCGTACTACTATTGATGAACCTGTTGTAAAACACGTGAGCATATTCAGTTCATATCTGGTTCTAACAATATGTATGTGACTGGACAGTGGAAAGGATTTAAGGTAGTACGTTTCTCTAATTGAAATTTTTGCTCAAATTTTTGGCAAGAAAACTTTAAATTATTCCCCTTTGAAAAAAATATGAAAATCAGGGGTCACCATGCGAAATTAGGTACAAGAGAAACAAAGTCCACGCACGACATCTACGGATACTTGAAATTCGAAATAACTAGCAATAGGGGAATTGAATTTACGACTTTCACAAAATGAGCCGGTAAACGCTTTATTTTCTCCATAAGCCTCAAAATGAGCCACCAAAAGAAATTGTAAAAGTTTGAGAGTCCGAATATCTGTCCCCGAGGCGCAGGGGGTATGCCAAACTTTGTTCTGTCAACTTCGAAAACGATCTTTGAATGTGAGAAAAAAAACGTTCACTATTCTGACAGCGACACCCAAGATTTACAGTCCATCCCTACGAGAACTTTAGACTAATATCCTTTTACTTTTCCATTCTTTGAAAGTGCCAAAGAACAACAAGATCAGCACCCTTACGTCATCACCGACTGGTTCCTGCTACGCGTGCATTCGACCGGCAAGGTGGCCGTCCAATCACCGCACTGCTGGTATATACCTTGCAATGTTGACGTCACCAGCTTCCCTAACGACCATCAGCACTGTGACATCTCTGTGGGTCAATGGTCTCACACGGCCGAGCAGGTTGACTACATCTCAATCTTCGATGAGATCAAGAAGGAACTGTACATTGCGAGTAACTCGTGGGAGGTGAGCGGATCAGCGACCGAGAAAGGCTACAGCTACGACATACATTCCGGAGGACCGTATGCGTATATTAACTTCGTCGTGTATTTGGACCGTAAACCGTTGTTTTACTTACTAAATCTTTGCATTCCGTCGGTGTTGCTTTCCTTCCTTTCAAGTCTGGTGTTCTACTTTCCCCCGAATTCACCGGATAAAATACCACACGGACTCTCAGTCCTGCTCACAATCTTTATCTTCGACATACTAGTGATTGACATCATGCCTGCAAGCTCTGATAAAATCCCTGTGACTACAAAATATCTATTCATAAACATGATCTTCACAGTTATTGCTATTATTGTCTCGGCGATTCTCATAAACGTTTACAAACTGGAAGGACGCTTTTCGGATCGAAAGCGGGCGTCGCTCATTGTGTTAGCGTCGATTTTAAGAATATCGCTCAGTGGCAAGTACATAAAGAAACAAAAGATGAAGATTGCGAAAGAGAGTGTCGGAATCCGCATTAAAGAATACGACAGGATGCACAGTATAATACGGCGGAGCGACAGATATAACGGAGCGTTGCCGACCAATGTTCACCACGGATCCAATGATAATACGGAGCTAGGCTTCAACAAAGACATCAGAGTGATAAAGGATAGACTCATAGTTATTCAAAAAAAGTTGGAAGACAAATTTAATGGACCGGTCGAAGAGGATTTGTCGGTAAGATAATTTTGATCATTGCTGTGACATCTCTAAAAAACGCAACATTTCGCATACACACGTTCCGAATAAATAGATTTATCAGTCTCTCTAGACGAAGTCCGGGGACAGGCGGTTTTGATCGTGTCCGTCCGTCCATCCGTCTGTCCGTCCACAAGTTTTTCAATGACCTGGCTTGACTGATTTTTTTCACACTTGGAACAAGCATAAAGAGGATCCAATATTGCAGCCTGGCGATCATTTTGTTTATTGTTTTCATTTTTCTATGTCAAGAACCGTTACTAAAAATGCAAACAACAACTTATTCCATAGCTTGCACAAGGATATCCATTGTTTTGTAATAGGATCCAATGTGGCCGCCAGGCGGCCACTTCGTTTCATATTTTCCCGTATAGAGCTGAAACTAGACATCCTTGGACTTTGTTTCAAAGTCGGTACTGAGACATAAAAAAGCACATCCACATTTGTTTCATGAAATGATCCAATGTGGCTGCTAGGCAGTCATAATTCATATTGTTTTATTGTTTATGTCTGCAACCGTAACTATGACATGCCAGTAACGATCTGTTACCAAGTTGGTATCAGTAGGGGTGCGTTCACAAATAACGATTCGGGGGGGGCGGCCTATAGGAATCGCGATTGAAAGATTATTTTTTTCAGATCCCCCCTCAGTTCCCTAACAAAATTTCAAATCACCCTCTATACGATCAAAATTTTTCAAGTCTCCCCAACTATCACAAGCCCGTATATCAGTAAAGGATGTGCCAGACTAGAAGAAAAATAAACATGTATCGTGCCGTGCCGTTCCGCTCGCAGATGTTCAACACTACTTTTTATTAGCAGTTTGTAAAGTCATATTCCTAAGGCAAGATATTAAATTGATTCATTTTTAAACGCATCAGTGAACTTTTTGGGTTTATCAGTCTAAGTCTAAGCTAACTTGAGTTAATCCAACTCCGGCAAGGTCAATTGCTCCTGCTGAAGAGCACACAAAATGACGATCATGAGAGAGTGGACAAACCGTGAATTCTGGCTAATTGCCATATTGTAAAAAACTGAGCACAGTGAGTGACCTACTAAAAATTTGTTTCAAAAGTTCAAGACGTATATGAATCAGATGCTAGTCAAAATTGACAATATTGGAAGGTTAAAATATTCCATCAAATAAACGTTTTTATCTCTGAAATTTCGGATGTAATAATGGCAAATTTTGTTAAAAATAAATAATTCCATTTAAACACATATTTTTTCATTTAGTCTTTGCTGATCCAAGTTTTGCTTTTATATTGTTTTATGATGAGATTGTGAAAATTTAGAAAATCAAGCACGGTGACCCTATCTTTTTTCTTTGATATTTGATTATTCTCATAAGCCAAAATTCAAAAATCCCCGATAACTTTTAAGGTCTCCTGGTCTTCCATGTGTTGTTCTCTAGCCTGATCTTGTGTACAAGTATGTTTCACTGTCATGAGCGTCATTTGACCCAAACTCTTCTTCAACTACCACGTACATCAGAGTCAGAGCTATCTCTATCACTGTTCAGGTAGTCTGGAATCTGATAAAATTATCACCTAATACATATTTGTATATACAGGCTTTGTCGCAAACTGAATATTGTGTGTTGGAGGATGCTGCGGGGAAACAGCAAGAAACTGTAGTTGATATATAGCACAGAAATATTGCAAAGATCATCAACAGTTGCAGCTTCTGGCCGGTGGCTAGGCTCATTTGGGTTTTTTACGACATATCATACATGTTTAGATATTTTCAAGATAAAAGTCATGAAATGTGACAAAAGGGTTCTAGATTTTGTTAGACATAAAAATGGTATTCATTACACAGGGTAACTGAACCGATTGTATTTAAGCTTGGTACAGTGACAAAGTTCTATGACACACATAACACATGATGCATGTCTTTTGTGTCCTGATGATCATTATGGCTGCCAGCTGACCGTTTTGTGACGGTTTTCTTATAATCATGGCGATCGCAAGAAATGCCTGAACGAATCCAAACCAGACTTGGTTTAAGGAAACAGAGTACAGTACACATACGCGTGTTTGTTTGGCATACAAAATGATCAAATGTGCATGCCTGACGGCTATTTTGTTACGTTTTTCTCATTTCCACAGCCATTTTGTTGAAGTGCCTGAAACGATTCAGTTAAAACTATATGCAAAGACATCGTACTATGATTTTTCATATGAAGTTATTTTGTGTCGTTTAGAATGACTGCACAAAGCATGAACAGAAACTGTTGGAATCAAAGCCGGGATTAACAGCTCCAAAAAGCATTTGATCAACTTTGGACTGTGTTACCATCGATGACTTGTTGAAAAAGTGATCCCAGTTTTAAAGTGCGTTTCTCAAATGAATGTTGTCATGTTAAGCTATTTAGGAATACGGCGTCTGGTGTAACAGACGGAAAGCTGACTCGCCAATGATGAATTCAACGATAGTACGTTGCAAAAAGCCTCCATACACTCGGCAATAGTAGACATAACTTTACCACTAATTACATCCATTTTATATTAAGGTGAAGTATGACAAATTCATACTAAATTAAAAAAAGCAAGGTTATTTTCATGAAATTTGGCAAATACATGCTTTAACATAGTATCGCTTTAAAAATGAAATCAAAATCTTGTATCTGAATAGGGCTCCCTAAGATATGAAAAAAATGTCAATTTCGAAGAACATGTTGATTTAGCATTATAAGGTATGGGCAATCTTTAGCGACTTTGGGATATAATTATTTCGATCAAGTTCCATTTTATGTTTTAAAATAATTGCTTTTTGCTGATATTTCACCGCTGACTACATAGAGTAAAAATGATATAATGTTCGGGTGTCAGTGTGATAAAGAAGGAAAGGTTTGTTCATACCATCTCATATCTTCTACTGATATCAAATTCTCGACGATTCATAAATTGAGACATCATTTAGCAAAAATTAAAGTAAGGTGTCACCATGTGAACACTCAAAATATGTCCTGATTAATCACTTTGCAGGGCTGACTGAATAATTATGCGCAGCTGTGACTTCAATGCCTGAATTTAATAAAATGAGTAACTTAGGGGGTCATGTCAGAGAGTGGGTCAAAGACCAATGGTGTCTCTTCAGAGAGACATCGAACTGAAATGTCAAGATAAAAATAGTCATGTAAATTGATGGTGGCTAACACAGAATGAGACCCGCCTCGTTATAACAATTGTGTCAGTCTATAGGGCGCTTAACTTCGAAGTCTTTTACGATAAACTACTGCATTCTTTTAACTTTTCAACCTGTAGTTACTTCAGTATCGATTCAATTATTTGTGTCCCTGTGAAGTTGTAATGGCAAATGAAGAAATCGTTTCATCGATAAGCCGACAACCTCGAGACAATCAGAAAATTCATTTTTATGAGTTTTAAATTTTAGTACAGTGGTTCAATTTTCAACGATCGTTTTAAATTATCATTGCCTTTAGAAGTGAAACAAATTTATGTGTCTTTCAAAAATAGTAAGAAAGCTATCTAAACGAGGTCATGAAAAGTCTGGTGGCTTCTAGTTAAAATACATCACAAAATGCATATTCTATCGCTTCTGAGAAGCTGCAGCGAAGTACGATAATATCGATCTCTTATCCGGATAAAGATAACTGGTTATATGCTAAGCTTTGGTAATTAGTCTATCCACTGTGCATGAAGGTTATTTCCCTTACGAATACTGAAAACAAATACTGAAAACAAAACTGAGTTGATATCACACACTAATTCTCTCTCTCTCTCTCTCTCTCTCTCTCTCTCTCTCTCTCTCTCGTATTTTCTTATTCCAGGACAGTGACTGGAAGTTGCTATCGTACGTTTTAAACCGTGTGTTCTTTATAATTCTAATGTGCGTCAACTTCAGTGTATCCCTGTGGACACTCCTGATCGGAACTGGTTTTCATAGCAGCGAATAAGAACATCTGGAACTACGTCATGGACAAAACGAGCACCAGGATTACGTAATGTCGAAATGCTTCTGTCATTCTCTCATCAGCACAACGCTCATTAAGGTAGTCTGCGCCTCGAAAGTGAAAGACTTAAACATTTGCTCAAACTTTCTTAAACGAGACTTTCAACCATTCTCTTGCCAAATCAACAATAAAAATCGGGGGTCACCGTGCAAAGTTCAGAAGTAGCGAAACAATTGCCCAACATTTTGCAATTTTTGAAATTCAAAATGGCCGCCATCCCTGTGTTAACTCTATGGGGTAAAATTAAATTTTGGAATTTTGAAAAACTAAGACGGTAAAAGTTTTTCTTTCTTCGAGAGCTTTAGAATGAGCCCCCACAAGTGGTAGATCAGAAAAGAATTGTAGAAATTTGAGAGTCCGATTGTCTGTCCCCGAGGCGCGTTCTACCTTAAGCAAAAGCGGGGAAGAACTGTATCGTCCTCATGACTCTTCATTCGGTAAATAATGACCAGTCCAGCCATTTGATAGAAATCGTGAAAATATGTGAAAATATGTAAAGGACATTTGAAGTTGATCTTAGTGCGACACTTCTATTCCCACTTTTGGTTACCTCACAAAGGCTCGTAACCAAGGCGATGTATTGAAAATTGAAAGTAATTGACGCAATTATTTGTAGATTTGGGTCATTTCTGTCGGAAAGTGTGTCTGTTGCAAGTACGTATTTCAGTGGCTCTACCTATATTTACAGACTCGACGACCCATCAGTTTACGACACTCTAAGGATTTGTGCAAATCCAATATTTACTTTTATCCGAACAAAAAATTACAACATGGGATTAACGGCCTGTTTGAATTTCAAATGTCAGTAAATTTTAGATGACTTGTTCTCTTAAATTTGTAAGATTTTAAAGATTTGTAAGATTTTAAAGGAAGGTTTTAGAAAAGGTTTAAAGCACGTACTACTCTGAAGGTCATATCGAGAGCTTTATTTTTTCACTTTGGCTGCGTTCACAATCGCTTCCCGAGGAGGAGGAGGAGGGGCAGGCGAATCGAGGGAATATTCACTGAACATGATTGGAACTAATTTGGGAATATTGGATCTTCATATTGTTCAAATTTCTCAAAAGTGTTAGGTGCCCGTTAGCTGGATGTTTCAATAGTACAAATTACTCATAGAAATAAGTGTATAACTTAAAAAGAAAAGCAGGTGAGCTTACACTTACAGATTAAACCGACATTAATTCACTATCCAATGATCCCAAATCAGTTCCAATCGTGTTAATGATTAGAGTTTAAGAGTACCCCCAACAACCTCAAAACATTTCAAACCCACTCCTCTTATTCAAATAATTTTCACCCCCACCCAAATGTATGCATTATTATACCTTGAAATCTGGCTTTGCATCTGCTGATGAATATGGCCATGGAAATATAGGACATGGTGAAAAACTGAATAACAGATTTTCCAAAGGGGCCAAAGGAATTTTAAATACAGGAAATTTTCAGTATGCCTGTAGTATCAGGGTTGGCAGAACCTGAAAACACCAACAACCGTCCGCACAAGATATTGCGGCTAAATTAAAATGTGAAACATCACTGAAAACTAGTCGGCAAAATTTAATTAACAGCAGGTCAATTAGACCGGCGGCTGGCAAAAATTAACATGTTCGGGATTGTCATTAAAATAATATATTCACTCAGTCTGGTTGCGTTTGGTTACGACTATAATATCTTATTCGCCTTCAGCTAGTCCCTGCGAGTCTAAACAAATCCGTCTATGTGTTGCAACCACATCAGAGATTTGTTTTCAATCGAGTGCCACAGGCCTCTTGGAAGCTATACTACTACCTCGTAGTCAGTAAATGGGTACAAGCATTCCCATTTGAAGCTACCCCGTTTCGTCCACTTTGGACTCTGTAAGTGGTTCCAAATGCTGAATAAGAACTACAAGGTATTAATCAGTCTGGAAACTTAACACACACCATTGGTTTCATGTCAGTGGTGGAGGATTCTGCAGATGATTGTGCGTAGAATGCGTATGTAATTTTATTCACAACATTTCTGCTGAAGACGAGAGGGTCATGTAATCTTAATAAGTTTGTACTACTCTTAAACGAACAACATACTCTTGACACAATTTAGAGGCCGGAGCAGTGTCCCGTGCGATATATGCGAACCTTTTTGGGTGTAAGCAAGTACTGTAATTTATGTCTACAATATATACAAAACTGCGAACTTTTTTGTTCAAATCAATTTTGTGTTACTTTTCGTTTCATTATTGGCACGTCAGTTATGACACTTCCAATCGGCAGTGTTATTTTTACAAGTTTCTTTATTTCAGCACCACAGTATTTTTAAGTACTCTCAACATCCCCCTCCGGAGGTGTTTGTTAACACAAGCCTCGTTCATACATAATATTATATAGGGCTCAGCCCTTGGTGTCATGCCAGGGGGTTTAGATAAGAACTGTTATTTTGTATCGATTCATGATTAGTACTGTACTTTATTGCTCAACAACACACTCAGGGAGTGTGGTAAGGCAAAACTTATTACAAAACTCAAAGATGCACTCTTCAACAAACACTGGATGAAGCTACTGCTGGAGAAGGAGCTAAAGTACAAGAAATAAGCTTAAATTTGGCAAGAGGTAGTTTATCTTCGTGAGTAAAGATGTACATGAACTTTTCTCTGTCATTCAAATCCAAGAAAGCCAGGAGTATACAAACTTGAGGATGAAAATAGAATATCTCGATAAGTTATGTATTTTGGACAAAGTGAAATTCGTCCTCAACTAAAGACTTACAATGTTTGCAGAATCCCTCATTTGCAGAAAATTGTGGAATTGACCTTCTACTCAATTCTATTTGAAGGTTGTGATCCGATATTCTTGGTTTTCTTAGTAATATTTGTTAGCATTAGTAATAGTAAAGGATAAAATGGAATTAATTGTTACTTGCTGTGTACGTTTGTACGACAACTATGCAAAGTTTACCCTCTGATAAACACAGTTCACGTACACGATGTAAGACCCTGCAGGTATAGATTTTCTGTAAAACTGTTGGACAAAAATTGGTAATTTTTAACATAACTACCTATTGTGTTTAACAAGGGACATATTGTGCCATCATTAACGTTTCAATAGTAACTGCAAAGCCAAACTTTGACTTAAAAGCTGAAACCCAGCGTTCCGTCTAAAACTGGCAATTTTTGCATCTAGATATTGACACTAAATTCAATCCCAGCATTCTTTGCGTATGTCCTCGTTCGTATGTACGACAGTTTTCTCTCTTTTTCTACCGTTCAGGCGTGATAGTAACGATATTTTGTATTAGTGACAAGGTGGACAATAATATTTACTGGCTAATAAAAGAGATATATTTTATTAATGGCATGTTATCAAATAATACTTTGCACGATTCATTTACGAGCACTGAAAAAACATGGCGGTGCCCAAATATTAAGTCGAGTACACTTCCTGTCACTCGCATGATATATTATGAATCTGCGCATGCGTAGTCATTAAACCGCTGGCGCGACTATTATTGAGTAAAATTTCGCTGCAATAAGTATATGTGAAATTCCAAAGTTTGCTAAAAGTTACTGCATTTTGTAATACTTTTATTTGTAATAAATATAATAAATATGCCTGCCGAAGACGTGTGTAAGCACTTTATTGTCCTCTCGGAGTATGCCTTATTGGGCCAAATAAATATGAGTTACAGGTAACCTAAGCCTGTATTCACAGATAACGATTAGGCGGGGAGGGGGGGGGGGGTGGAGGAATCGCGATTGAAATCTTACTTTTTTCAGTCAACCCCCCCCCCTCCCGTCAATACCCTCAAAAAATTTCAAGTCCCCCATTTCATATAGCCGCATATTTATTAAGCGATGCGCGCAAAGGAAAAAATAGAAAAGTATTGGGCAGTTCTGCTCACAGATGTTCAACACTACCTGTTATTAGTATTTTGTAGAGCCATATTCCTAAGGCTAGTTCTTGAATTCATTCACTTTTAAAAAACATCACAGGACTTTTTTGTTTATCAATCTAAGCTGACTTGAGTTAATCCAACTCTGGTCAGGTCAATGGCACTTGGTGAAGAGCACACAAAATGACGATCATGAGAGAATATGCAAAGACGGAATTCCTGGCTACATTAGATGCTACTTATAAAACACCAAATTAACAATACTGGAAGGTTAAAATATTCCGTCAAATTACGTTTTAAACTCTAAATTTTTTGGTGTAATAATGGCAAATTTGGTAAATTTAAAATAATTGTCATTTAGAGCCTTTACTGTGCAAAGTTTCACAAAATTTTGTGCTATTTTACCATGAGAATGTGAAAATTTATAAAATCAAGCATGGTGACCTCATTTGTTTCTTTAACAGTTGATTATTCTCATATGCCAGAACTCTAAAATCCCTGATAACTTTCAAGTCTCCTTGTCTTCCATGTGTTGCTCTCTGGCCTAATCTTGTGCACAAGTATGTTTCACTATCACGAGCGTCACATGACCCAGACTGTCCAGTATTCAGCTTGCAAACACAGCCTGTGGATATGTACCGCGCATTTGTATCATTGACAAATGACGTTCAGTCTGGACTCTATTTCAATTATCACCCAATATTTATATATGCAGGCTTTTGTCGACAAACTGACTATTGTGTGTTTCGGCATTACATGCCTCGATGCATGTGAGTGCAAATCAGCGCATTGATTTGAAGAAGAACATCCGGGGAGTTAGCGGGCCGGTGAACGATGTACCACAGAGAAACATAGACAGATCTATCTTTCTCTATGGATGTACTGACCGGTTTCCATGTTTACCCGGTCCAATCCTATTTGTCTGGGTTTTTCCGACAATTCATACATTTTTAGATTTTTTTCGAGATAAAAGTAATGAAATGTGACAAAAGGGGTCTAGATCTTGTTTAATTATTACATTAGAACAATTGGATGACATTAAAATGTCATAAAATTTCCATTGAATTAGGGCTCACCAAGCTTTAGAATCATAAAAAGTAAACGGAATCAAAAACTATTTTAAGGCCCCCTATATGCAGCGCAAAACTTTCAAGTCCGCCCTCCACTACCTCCCAAAATTTTCGATTTCTTTGAATTCCTTCAGGCCCCCCTCACTTTTTTGTGAACTCCGCCTCAACTCTAAACGCTTTCTGCATTAAAAATCACGCATGGGCTTGCCATATGTTGTTGTTTTGAAAAATGTTGCCGACTGACTTACCCTATTTTCTGAGGGTATGATAACGGAACCGCACAACATTTTTATGGTCTTGAGTATCTATCTTTCACATAACGAATACTTGACGTTCTGTCGACGACCGGTAAGGTTTTGTTCAAATAAGATTTCAGAAGTGAGCAAGATCGCTGACATGATCTTCAAGTACAGTTTATATGCATGGACTTGCCCTATTTCATGGACTTAGGTCGTCAGGTCCGCATGTGCGATCTAGATGTAAGGCTTACCCAATCATTTGCCTGCTACGGAATTTGTGAGCAACATTTCATGTTGCAAAAGTTGATAATTGAGTAAAATGTCCAGAAAGTGTTTCAATACTTTCGTTTTGTAGGAGAGTTACTACTTATTGCAGAGGATGACAAAATTAACTGCATATTGAATGTTAAAAATGTATGAAGACAAACAGCGGACAGCGCATAGAAACGTTCATTTGCGAATGAAATAGCCGTAGAGTCGAAAGTGAGCTTGGTGACTTCGGATGTTCAAATGTCCAAAGTCGCCGTTACACCTAAAATTCCTTAATGGCCCTTGATTTGGAATAATAATCGTTTATTAAACATGATTTTTGGCAAGACTTACCAAGACGTGGACCTGCAATGAACAATGTCATGAATCTGCATAGGTCCAGTCGCTTCAAGAAGTTATTGAGGCCCCTTGAAAAACTCCACTTTGTACCCTGTTTAGATTTGTAAAATATCTCTAACAGACGTACAGTAACACGTATACGTAATATCGTCCCTCCATTTCTAAACTTTAATGTTAATAAATCAAGTTTTTTCCAATCTCGACTATTTCTAACAGTGACAAATGAGGGACAGAGTGGAAAGAGTTCGGATTTTTAAGCCCAGGAATTCTTGGCCGAAAACGTTTTCACAAATAAGTCACACTCTATACAAAATATGCTACTCTTTAATCATCCCACAATTACATTACTATATATAATATCTCTAACAGTTTTTTAATACATGCAATATATGAAATAAAATCAATCAATCAATCATCATCTTCATCATCATCATCTTACACTTTTATGACAAAAGAAACAATTACAACCGAACGCTTTTCGCTCTAAATATTTTTTCTTGAAACAGCAGGCCAAATATAATAACAATAAATCCTGATATTGTTGTCACAGACCATTTGTCTTGTTACATATTTCATGCAGTGTTGCATATTTATAAAGAACATCTGTATGAGGTATTTTAAAATCATCGACCAGTGGGTAAGCGATCGATGGCGCCATAGGCGCCATATGGTCTGGGCTATCTTCTATGCTAATGTGAATCTTCATGTCATTGTGATATACCAGGCAAAGTGTTGACCAGATATGTCGTGTTTCATAATCTATATTAGAGTCAAAGGTCAAAGTTCAAATTGTTGGATTAATAATGTAAGTGATATCGTGTTTACTGCTGGTCGGCATTTGAAATGTCTGCTAATCTCTGTGTTACCTAAGTTTATAATGGACGATATATGTTATAAAACTCAATTTGCGCAACGGGTTTCAAATCGTATTCCTACGTCCTGCGAACCAGAAAAGGAATTTTGGTTTTTCGGCATATTCTGAGTGTCTTTCCGGCGCCCTCTATCATAAACTCTTCCTTTCCATTTATCCTTAATACCGTAAACTGTTAAGAATTATGAGAAATTATTGAACCGTCGATAAATATTAGAGTGCGTGGCAGCTATAAAAGCAGAAAAGGCGTTGAAATCGTTAACAGAAGGGTGACTAACCGGTACCGTATGGTATAGCTGAGAATGTGTTATGAACCGATCTCAAAATATCCTCCGTCTTCCAAGAGTTTTCTTTAAATAAGAGCCATTAAAGACGGAAAAATTGTATAACACTCTCATGAGTGTCAAAGTGGCATGTAAATTCAAACGATTTAATATCATTTTCGATTTCCCGCCATTTTCAAAAACTAATCACATGACAGGGAAAATAAAGATTACAACAACAAAAGTTAACCATCATGCATTGTGCATTCAAGTAAATGACATTATGCTTATTTCTGGTCTGATCGCGATGTGTATGTGCAGGAAATACTGTTTTTGTACTTTTCCGCGGGGGCGCCATCTTATGAGTGCGGCACCCGTCTACTATTCAGCCTGTTTAAACGCGTAGGCATGGTCCAAATCAGCAAGCAGTGATACTTCTATACAGGTCCTTCAATTAGCACATTTACACGAGCCATCTTTGGTTTGAAAATAAATCATGAAAATAATGATTAAATCCGCAGCTATTGGGGCTTTAAATTTCAAACTACGGAAGTTAATAACGTCAAATTCAACCTAGCCAGTCATATTTTATTATTTTATTATCTTGGGACAGTTTTCACGTTTGCTGTATTTGTAAGAGTATTGTTTAGTAAGTCAATCATTACACTTGCCTTTACAAGTAAGAACCTCTTCAACTTGTGATGAACGGTATGAAAATAAAATAACACCATTGGAACTAATTTGGGATAATCGGATCTTCATATTTTTCAAATTTCTCGAAAATGGTAGGCGTCTTATAGCTGAATGTGCCAATATTACATATTACTCATAAAAACAAGTGTGTAACGTAAAAGGAAAAGCAGATGAGCTTATATTTGGAGATTTTAAAGACATTACTTCACCATTCAATTATCCCAAATTAGTTCCAATCGTGTTAAATAAATGGCCGTCTGTTTGCCATTTTGATCGTACGGCCATTTGCAAGCCGATCAGATTTAACAATAAAATTGTCATATTCTCTTCACGCATTGGTATTTTAATTATTAGGCCTACAGAAATGTTATGGGTGCGAGACATATTGAGAACAGTTAAATATTACATGGCAGTTAAAGAAATAATGCCCGTTTATTTTCCCAAGGGTGTGTACGCTACCGAAAGGTAGTTCCTTTGAGCTAAAGGGGAAAGCAGTGTGCCTTATCATACGCCAGGCCATGACGGATAATCAGCAGGTTCTGTAGTGTGAATAAATACAGTATAACAGATGTTTTATAACACAGCAATTACGTGTTCGTGATGTTCCATGTTTGATGTCCTTCAATCGTTAGCTTATCTACAGCAACAGTAGGCCTACATTAGCTGTGGGTCCATAGCTGTGGTATTTTCAGACTGGATTTCTGCCTTTTATGGGCTGGTTTTGACTTTTACGACTTTTACTGTTACCCCGCCACCACAACCGTGGTGGCGGGGTTAAAAGTTGTAAAAGTGACAAGCAGCCCGTAAAAGGCAGAAATCCCGTCTGAAAACACCACAGTTATGGACCCACAGCTAGGCCTACATCATCAAAGTAACTTCACCAAGCGAGTCTTTTTATGGGAGAAGTAGACATGCGCACCAATATTTCTTCACAACTCAAAACAACATAATCATAGCCAGCAAGCTTCCTGGTTGCTCGTCAACCTTCATATTAAAGCGATGAAATATTCACGTTGCGTTGATGCATCGACGGCAGTGCGTAATCTTGATCCTGCTGCGTAACAAGAGCGAAATTAATAGAATCTTATACCCCAAGGACCTGGGATCAGATTTCTCCGGCTTTTGGAGACAAAATATCCTCAATTCGTGAGAGAAATCCGACCCCATGCCAGCCAGGTCCTTGGTGGGTGAGATTTTTTTTCTCAAATTAGCACACAATGCATTACATGTAAAATTACTGTGGAAACGTTGAATAATTTTAAGGTAGAACGCGCCTGAGGGACAACTATGCAGACTCTCAAACTTTCTCAATTCTTTTCTGATCTACCACTTTGCGGGGGGGGGGGGGTGGCTGATTTTAAAGCTCTTTGTGTAAGAACAATTTTGACCGTCTTAGGTTTTCGAGAATCGAAAATTTTATTTTTCTCCATGGAGTTAACGCAGGGATGGCAGCCATTTTGAATTTCAAATATCAGGTAATTTGTTTCTCTAATTTGCACGGTGACCAAAGCTTATTTTTATATTAACTTTGAAAGAGAAAGGTTGAAAGATTCCTTGAGGAAAGTTTGAGCACTTTCGAGGTTCACACCACCTTAATATTTCAACTGTGTCATTGACTGTCCTACTTCACGGCCATATATTAGGGAGCGTTCAGTTTTTACGGCCTGGGGGGCGGCAAAATCTTGTCGCCGGTGTTCAAAAAAATATAGACCCCCCCCCTGCATTTTTTGTGAAAAAAAGATGACCCCCCCCCCTTTGTAGGACGAAAAAAATTTATGACCCCCCCCCCCCCAACCGCCGGTAAAGAGGGTCGATCATGGCCATGGCATAAAGTGAACTCAATTGTTGGTATTATGTTTTTGAAAATGTGGTGACCCCCCCTTTCCTACCAGTGAAAAGCGATGACCCCCCCCCCTTTGCTGATTCCAAAATTACGATGACCCCCCCCCCCTGGATTTTGCCGGGCCCCCCCCCCGGCCGTAAAAACTGAACGGTACCTTATTCCGCGTCACTAATATAGTCTCAAATTTATCTCAGGTCACTGGCTACGCTCACGGGCGGTATTGGCGAGTTCGCCAAGTTCTTCTACTTTTTCAATTGGTGTTGAATAGTTATTTTGAAAATTCGACCATCTTTTGTGAGTCTGTCGCCAACGAAGTACAACATCACCCAAAACCGTGACAACACTGTCGTCTGCCACTGCACTGTAACTTGCGTACTTTGTAGTTCCGGTCCTTGTGCTACTCATCGCGCCCTTGGATAACATTTTGCGCGTTGAGCGAAAGGCCGTTTACTATACCATCAGAACTCATGTATACTTACTTTCGTGTATGCGCATTTACCGCAGTATGGGACGATTTCTGAGTGTATGGGATCGATTTTTCCTACATCGTCGATCCTACATTCCAAGTAGCTAGGAATGTGAGAAGGTGACGATTCTACCTCTGCTATACCGTTCGACTGTTGGCTACTGGTGGCCTTCATACAACGTCTCGGTCCGGTCCCCTGCCTCATTTCTACCGCTGGCTGCGCTGCTCACGAAAATAGGCCTATATTTTCGTGAGCAGCGCAAACCTGGCAAACAGAGGTAGACATAGGGATAAGGCTATTGCGCGTAATCCATGGCCAAAATTAACACCTAACATTATGAACCAACCTACATGCAACTCTCACCAACCTCAATGCACGGTCCGACTATGCTCCATGCAACTCTCTCCAACCTGCATGCAACTCTCACGGTTTTGGCCAAATTGACGTAACCATGTCGTCATCACATCTAATTGTTTTCACTAAAGCCTCCATTCGAGTACCAGTACGATTGTCATTGTCAGTGAACATCGTTTGTTCGTAGTTAATTAAAGTTGTTGGTTGTTTTGTTAGCTGCATTGTTTGACAATTAGTACACCGGTAATAATATTTGTGTTAAATGAAGAAAAAGCTTACACGTTTAACCGTCTGCAATTTTTGTATTTTACAAAGAATGTTCATTATAGAATATTAATAGAACTATAAATATAACGCATAAAACCTTTTGCCTTAAAATTTACAATAGTAACGGGAGTCTCTGCAAGTAAGATGCGAAATGGGACTTAAACGACAGTACAGCAGTCAAGTACATGTACGTTTAAATGCTAATGAACTGGCCTCTTTGTAAACAAGTGAATAAATAGGAAGTAACATTTACTCCATACATAGATACATAGATACATACATACATACATACATACATACATACATACATACATACATACATACATACATACATACATACATACATACATACATACATACATACATACATACATACATACATACATACATACATACATAGTATGTAAACATACATACATACATACATACATACATACTTACATACTTACATACATACATACATACATACATACATACATACATACATACATACATACATACATACATACATACATACATACATACATACATACATACATACATACAAATATAGACTGTCTGTAATTGGACGAATGCAACTATGATTACGTATGATTAGGCCAAAAAAAAGAAATGTTTCTGGTCAGGTCTTTCTGTAAAAAATGGTGCGGCGACGCGCATTTTATTTTTTTATTTTTTGTTCCCTCAAGGGAGGTCAGTTTTATAGTTTTATCAATATAGTCACATATATACTGTTCATGCAGTCACTGATCATGCCCCCCAAAGAATTTTCTCTTTCTCTTCAGCCATTTTGGTTTGGTATCAGCCACGGCCGCCGGCCACAAACAGAAAAAAAGGGTGACGCGCTGTTGTTCAAGTGACGCGCGCGCTGACCAGAAACATTTCTTTTTCTATTTTTGGCTTATGTAAAGTGGCGTTCGCTGGTAGCCATGGACACTTTATACTGAAGCACCCTGATTTTATTATCATTAAAACTGCTTACTTGAAGCTAAATTTTGAAACATTAAACGGTTGTCGGACAGTAAAAGTATAATGCGAGGATGGTGGCCAAATGGCATGTGTTGCATCAGCTGAATGGGTATTATTGTTACTCGATTATAGCTAAACCGACCCCTGGGACTCCAGATGGCAATGTAATTTTGGACAAAAATTAACGACCATGCTATCTCTTATTTTCCAAATTGGTAGCTGCAGAGGATTACTCAACCCGTCACTTTATCACTAACATTTGTGTCCCATTCACACATTAAGTTCAGAGCGTTTGCCTAAGTTATATTAAAAAACAACATATATTGAGTTTAGCTTGACTCCCCACATTCCAGTCCGAGCTGCCGCATCGTTCAAAGTAAAATACGCAAATTACCCTGACTTTATGCAATGCGCTATCTGTTAATTTGATTTAATTTCATAAGATGATAATAGTGTCATATTTGTTCAAGCTGACGTTCAGAGGCATTGTTTAGTCATGCTGTAAGCTGGCAGTGATCCGTAGCAATCGCTACCTCCATCTATGTAAAGTACCTACCATGGGAATAACATGGATTGCCTTCAATCCACTGTAAATGAAACATGCCAGAAAGGACTGTGTTATCGGAGAATAAGCACAGCATGGCTTTGCCCATCAGTCTTGTTTGGGTTGCATTGGCGGTAATGTCCGTTTTTGGTAAGTCCGTGTTTGTTTGTTTGTTTGTTTGTTTGTACTTTTGTTCTATTACGTCGTGACGTGCAACCGAGTGGTTGCTATGAAAGCCTGACTTTTAGAGGTACTATTTCTCCATAGTAGCGGGCGTTGGGATAGCTCGTTAACTGACATCTTGTAGGCAATCTTGTTGTTAATGAACTTGTTCATTGAACTGTCTCAGATGACTCGAAATCGCTAATTGCAACAGTGATAGGATCAGCTACTTTCTTTCCGCTAAGGGTCATCGAAATTATGGCACGCGTTCTGATACAACGTCATTATCAATAAATATGTCTGTGCGCCGCAGGAATCGCAAACATTCCTGTAAAAGTTCCATTAATCGCAACTTCTACTGTATTTTCGACTATTTTTGTTCCAATTCGCGGAACAGAGTTTCTTGTTTTACTCGATTATCACGTCCAAATACCTACTGTTCGTAATACCCAGCGCTATTTTAGCTTGTCAATGTCATTTATTATTTGTCATGGACAAACCTTCATATTTTTGCACAATGGCTCGTGTAAGCTATGCTAGTTTGCATTTCATCATACACAGGGATTAAGATGAGCTTGTACTTGTTTTCTGGAACAACAATCAAAATATGATCAATATTGTATATGATTGTCTGAATACATGTGTTTATGTGCCTGAGAGCAGGTGACGATTTGCCGGATGCCAAGAGGGCAAATTGTCTGCTACTGTGAGGGCTCATAAAACCATGTATTCAGGCAATAATATTTTTATTACAAGCCTCTTCACAGTTAACGCTATATGATATATAGTTACATGCAGGGTGTGCTCAAACAATATTTCTATTACGGACCAGCATCAAACAGATTTTAACGAAAGTAAAAAGAGCACTGCACGCATGGATTTTACATCTAAGGTTCGCGTTCAGCGTCGACCTTGACGTCGAAAACATCGAAGGGCGTCACCATTTTTTTTTTATATAATTGTGCAAAAATTATGTGCGAGTTGTAAACTAAAGGGGGCATGTTTTTCATCAGCTTTATCACTGAGTAAATTGACCAACTGCGCAGAAATTTAAAAGGTGATACTAAAATCACAAACTGCCAAAATCAACAACCACGTATGCGAGAACCAGGGATTGCGGACTGCCGCTTTAAATGGTTTCAGTGGAAGTCAACTACATCAACTGACAGGGGGCCAACACAAACACAATCTTCATCTCGACAAGGTTTACTTTTACGTCAACCATGTTCATTGAAATCGCTCTCTAGTGTTCTTATGTCAGCCAGTCTTCAAGACTCGTTTCACCTGACGGATTTAGTATCAAAGACACTTTTGTTATATCGTTGTTGAATGTCCGGTCGATGTAAATGCTTATAAACTTGAACAACTTTGTGATTTCAATAGGAGTTTGATAGCTTCTCGCATTATGACTGGCTGTTCGAAGATTTCTGGTCTTCGCCCATATTCGAGGCAAAAATACTTCGTCGAGATACTAGACTAGTATTACATACCCGATGGTAGAAAACTATCACTTTCTTTTCTACGCGCATGTGCTAAATCTACTGCAGGGCCCTACATACCACTTTGTGTCTGAGGAATGTCACGGACAAATCGAAGACTTGCGAATTCTGCGTAGGTCATGGGTACAAACGAAAAATAAGTTGCTCAACGGCCTTTTTATGTCAATTAAGAATCCTGCTGATTACACGTTTTGCCTGATTGTTCACCCAACCAACATACTCGGATTTATGCTCTCGAGAATATGTACAGTTTGGATGTAGAGCGGGGACACATGAACAGTTGGAATTGGTAATGACAGTTCAATTTAAGGTAGTACGCGTCTCGAAAGTGAAAAACTTAAACTTTTGCTCAAACTTTCCTGAATGAAACTTTCAACCATTCTCTTACCAAATCAACAAAAAAATCAGGGGTTCACCGTGCAAAGTTTGGAACTAGCCAAACGAATTACAACATTTTGCGATATTTGAAATTCAAATTCCAGTGTTAACTCTACGGCGGAAAATTAAATTTTGGATTGTCGAAAAACTAAGCCAGTGAAAGTTCTTCTTACGCCAAGAGCTTTAAAATGAGCCCCAAAAAGTGGTAGATCAGAAAAGAATTGTAGAAATTAATTTGAGAATCCGTCTATCCGTCTCCGAGGCGTGCTCTACCTTAATTCAAATTTTCTTCTCTCACTACAGGTCACGTGCGTGTGTCGTGTGCTTCGGTGGAGAACAAACTTTATAAAACACTCTTCGCTGACTACGATCCCCTCACTCGTCCAGTCACAGAAGGAAGTGACGTAGTGATGGTGAACATGTCTGTTTCTTTGGTCCAGCTTCTGTCAGTGGTGAGTACAGGTCAGATGACGTCATATTACTATGAGACTGATGAAAACGTTGCATATTCGTTTACATGCCACCTTATTTGACACATATGATCTTCTCTCTGTTTTGTACACAACATCCAATGCAGTTGCAGTAGTTTGATCGTTCGGAATATTAATCTATTCGGATAAAAGAGAAAGTTTCAATTTTGCAAAGGTCAAACATGGCCGTCACACATCTGTTAAAAGTATAGGGGTCGTCCCGTCTTTGGTCGTGCGTATGGGACCCATACGATGAGTCTGTTAACGTTGCTATGAACAACATATCCCAACATCCCTTGTGGATATCCAAAATGTTAAAATGGCGGATGAACCGATACTGGGTAACCGCAGCTGACGAGGCTTCAAATATACGATTTGACCAACAGTATTCAATTTACGGATCATTGTTCGTACATAAAACGCAGTGATTTGAAAACTACAAAGCCAGTGAACTATGAACATGTATCGAATTCTGAGTTTGCTTCATACAACCATCGCCAGTTTCTGGGAAGAGGCAATTTTTTATCAACAAAAATACCCTTTTAAACTTCCCAAAGGTTTATGAAACCTAAAATGCCGTTTCGAAACAAAATATGAACGCTGATTGAGTATCACTCATCTGTTTTTTAATTTATGACGTAACTGTAACATTTAAGCTTAATAAGTCTGAATTTTGCATAATGCTAATTGATGGCAAAGAAATGACCTCTCCAAATTGAAACTAATTTCATCTGTGTTACGCATGTTTTAATTATGTATGACCTCTATGATATCGATATTTTGCCTTTAAAAAGGCAAATTGCAACAACAGAGCGACCAGGCAGGTTATCTACAGTGTCGACTGGCATTGTTTCGAGAGAAAAAAACCCACACACACAGTTTTCTCTGCATGTTCACTGAAGGGGGCAATTTCTGCCCCATTCAGACACAAGAAGGCAGACTTGACATTGTAGGGGCAGAAACAACAGGAAATTCATAGGTCACTACACTATTCGCTTGGGTCACCATCATATGGGCGTATTTGCTTCCTCTGTTTTTTGCGCGATTTTCGCGCTGGCAGTGACTGTTACAGGGTGGAAAATGGCTCGAAATGCGCAATTTGCTCAATTGCGTAGTCTAGAGAAAAGCCCTACACACAAAGAAAAAAATACAAACCAAAAGCAAGAAAAAATCCAAAACGCTGGTCAACATAACTGCCTGGAGGTAAAAACAAGACCTTCATGGTAACAGCTTCTGTATGTACATCGAGTTACAAGGATAGCTGATTCGCCAAAATCGTTGGACAACTTAAACATTTATGACAGTACAATAACGTGCTTTCCTCAACGATGTCTTTACTGAAACATATGTTTGTCGTTGTGCGGGTTCGCTGCTCCAGAGCGCTGGGACAGACCTACCAAAGCAGGAAGATCGCGTTTTGTGTACAAACAATCATCTGTAAAACTGTTGCTCGAGTGACTAAAAAACATTGTACGAGTCCTGTGTTGCGTGTCATTGCCACGTCATCGCTCACAGGTTCGATGACTCAGCTGTAAGATCATTATCGAGTTTATCCAGGGAGGATATTAATCGATTCGTTTAAACTTTATAGATAATGGTAAACATATGCATAGCGTTGATGACCATTTATACTGGTGGACACCCACGCGTACTTAAACTTGAATATACATATTCCGCTTATCATCGCTTGTATCTCAGACAAGAAGGGCTCCTTGTATGTACTTGTTTACCTAAGTTTTGTTTCTTCGAGCCTTTTGCTGGATGTAGCACGCGTCTCAAAAGTGAAAGACAAACTTTTGCTCAAACTTCCTCAATGAAATTTTCAACCATTCTGATATCAAAATCAAGAATAGAAATCAGAGTTTGCCGTGTAAAATTTTGTACAAGAGAATCAAATTACCTAACATTTACCGATATTTGAAATTTAAATGGCCGCAATTCTTGTGTTTAACTCTATTGTGAAAAACAAAATTTTCGATTTTAAAAAAATTACGATGGTGAAAATCTTCCTTACTCCGAAAGCTTTAAGATGAGCCCCTACAAGCGGTGGACCAGAAAGACGTTTGAATAATTTGAGAGTCCAAATATCTGTCATCGAGGCGCATTTTACCTCAGGTTGGCATTTACCATGTTTTTCCGGTTATGAAACATCAGTGGTTACTCCTCAGAGAAAGGGTGACATGAAGTGTTGACGTCAAAGAAATCATATTGATCAAAACGCCGTAATCGCAACGGTTTAAACGTTTTATTTAGTTGTAGAAGACATAAGTAGGATGCGCATCTACTATGTGTATCGTATCTCCCTCGGACGTGATCTGATATTTTCAGTTAAAGGGACAAAGTCGCCCATTTTTTCATGAATTTTGTTTGATACGAGATACTACTTATATAGTTTGACATGTTGAAAGATAATGAATAAATGGGTGACCATGCATATATTTGACCCCGGTTTTAGACACGATACATGAAACCATCGCGAAAATGAATTAATGGTCATGACCATTAATTCATTTTCGCGATGGTTTCATTTAATTTGTCGACTTTGTCCCTTTAAAGTAAAGCTTCAAGTATCTATATATCATGTGGTCGTACGCCGACACAACGAGGAAATAAATCGTGAGTCATTGAATTCGTAGTCAGTTTCTGCTCTATATTACGATTCAATAAACTTTTGAAGAGAGAAATATCATAAAAAATAACTCTTTCGTTTTCCGATTCGAGTAAGGCAGCAAAGATTACACTTTAGATTCCCTCTTATAATGCATTCGACCTCTATTATCTGTCCATTATTGCATGAACGTCGCACGCTCCAATAGGATTCAATCATGGTAACTCGTTGATGATATCGTGGGCCGTATAGTCATCATTTGACCGAGAGTGAACCGGAACTATTTTTAACGTGACAACTTTGGGTTATAAAAATGATAAAATTACATGTCTTACATAGGAAATACCGTTTTTTAAAAATTATGCGAAAAAAAATGATTTAAATTTATCGATTCGATAATGATAACAGATTTTGTATAACATGGAAGAAAACAGATAATTATCATTTGTATGTAAAACAAAACATTTGGAATGAAAATTACGCGAGAGGCATGTTATAAAAACATTATAGCCCAAACATGGGACTATGTACCCTCGGGGCAGGAGACCATTTGCCCTCCTTACGTCGGGCAAATGGTCACCTACCCTCGGGCACATAGTCCCGTGTTTGGGCTATAATATATACTGCAACCGGGCTGGTTTCAATTCCATTGTTAATTACAAAATCAAACACATTTCATGCATAATTGCACTCTCCATCTATTCGGCAAACCTTTCCATAAATAGCCACAAGCTGTCAAGCTGTGACTTTGAATAATGTGAATAACAAAGCCGATTACATTAGTGACAGACGCATGGGATAAGACTGACAATATTTCACAATATTTAGGACGTGAGGAAACTAGCGAAAATGCTATCAAAGACGACTACTTTTAGTGTAAAAAGTATCTTCTGTGTAACTTTACGTTTGCATGTAACTGAAATTACTAGGCGTTGAAATGTATGTAGGGAGTAAGTGACAAGGTCGTATCATAACAAGCAGCAGCTCAGTTCAAAATTCGACAGGCAATATTCATTTCCATACTGTCACCTGCAGAGGCTAACTCTAAAAAAATATTCAATGGAATGGAATATCACTTTTAATGACTGGAAAATTTTATCGAAATCAGGGATTTATATATATATATATATATATATATATATATATATATATATATATATATATATTGTGTGTGTGTTTTTGTATTGAAATGGAAGATACCTGTCTAAACTTAAGGAGTCACGGGCGCATGGACTCCAGATCGGTCAAAATGTGTCCCCGTACACACTCAGATCGAGGAGCCTCAAGTAAAAGACATATAAGTTGGAAGAGATAGTAGCAAGTGGCAACTAATTCTTTTCAATGTTTCACTCATTCACATCTAACAACATAAATTTCTAGCAATACATTTGTCTTTTATCAACCAAATATTCATTAGAATACATCTGTTGCTCATAAACAAGACACGCATGCTCAAACTTCAAGATGACCCTGTCAAGTGTGCTGTCAATATTGTAGTTTTTTCAAACACATTTCTCAATGATACAATCATGCAGGCGTTCTTTGCATCATCTACTTTTCACATTATCAATATGCAATTCTTCCAACTTCTTTATTTTTCTCCAGGATGACAAAGAACAGGTTATCTCTGTCAACGTATGGGTCTATCAGGTGAGCATCAGCAGTTTGATAACATTAAAGGAGAGGGTCGTCGGAACTACGCCTGCGCGACTTTCTTGTTTACAAACAATTGATGCTCGATATCAAGTTGCATCATGTCATAGTGGCCGCAACGTTTAAATTGTGACAAATATGTTTTTTAACTTTCATCAATCACCAATGTACCTAGATATCGTATTAACCTTGGTCGTATGGGCCCCATACGACCTTTGAGCACAATTCCGGCGACCTCCCTCCCTTTTATTCATGAGAAAAAATCAAATGGTTTTAATGGTGCTGAATGCTTTTATCGTCAATCGCAATAATGCAGTCACCCACCCGGAGCCATCAATGGCATTACTGATGGCCTTGGGAACAGATGTTCTGATTAAATTATGCACCCATATGTAGTCGACAATGTCGCATGTTTTAGGTTATGGTTCTAAAGTTGTTCGAATTCAAAATTGAGAAAGTAAACATCTGCATTCCTAAAAATCCTTACAAATTTAAACTGCTCGTTCGGTTGAAACATGCATCACAGTTAACTGTCGGCCATACATTGAAATATGTAAACCTCCAGAAAATAGAGAAACCTGCAGTAATAATAGTATCAACGAAAGTTGTGAACGACCGACCTCAGAGCGTGGGGATCTATCCGTTAAAAAAAGTTAAATCTGTATTCTGTATATTATATTCTGCCAATTATCCTAGAACTTCATGGATGGAAGAGGGATTGGGTGCAGAATATTCCAGAAAGAGCGACGGAAACTTGTAGTTGTGTAACAACCGAAGAACTGTTAAATTTGTAAATCCGCAACAGAATCTCATGTCTATTTCAGAAAGATCCTTTAGTTTTTGAAATCGATTTCTCAAAACGTCTGTGAAGTAACATCTTAGATAAATCACTCACGTAACGTTTTTTCAGATTTAAACTATTTGAAGAATTATGCAAAACAAAAATTACCGGTTACTGCAATAACGACCTTTACCCTTGCAGTGCGTCACGTGACTTCACAAAGATGGCGCTGGATTCATCATACTTTTCTTCTTCAACAGATGTGGTATGATTATCGTCTTACATGGAATCCACATGATTACGGAAACATAAGTTATATTCTCGTGGCAGCTCAAAGTATCTGGTATCCAGACACAAGTCTCTATATAAGGTAGAGTGTCTCTCCCTTTGTCGGATATTTTTGTAGTGAACATATATTTACTGCTTAAGGTAGTATGCGCCTCGAATGTGAAAGACTTAAACTTTTGCTCAAACTTTCCCATTACAACTTCCCCGATGCTAACTTGACACCTATTAACGCCTGTTAATCAGATGCGAAAAGCGCCACCTGTATGCATTTCGCGGCGAAGTGTAAATGAAGTTAGTTTGCTCACAGTATTAGTTAATGAGGGGATTATTGACAATGAATTTTCTGGCCAGCATTATGGCAATGCAGACTTTTATTTGATATGCTCACCCTCAAGTCCTCAACACGATACGGACTATAGCTGATCCTTACCTCCATGGGTTGACCCATGGAGCTAGAAAAGGACGTCTCTTGCTTGGAGGAGGGACTGTCACGCGTTGATAAATCGATACCGGTTTTGGCCGTGCAATGTAATAGTACATTGGCACCTGATTATGTGTACCTAGACGTGTATAAATCATCAGTGGTTTATACAGCGGTACAACGTATCGGTGTAAGCATGGAGCCAGATCCGTTTCTAGCTCCATGGTGTAAGACTACCACTTTTTTTTGGCTGAGTGCACCAGCGATGGTCCGCATCAAACAGTACTACAGAAGAAAATTTACACCGCAAATTTCCATGGACTTTTTCCATTTTTTTGAAGTCACATTATACCTGCACTTATCGTGAAGGCTCACTTCTCAGCCGTAAAACATTAGTTAAAGCTAGGTTTTCATATCAGTGACGTGTGCATGTGCGCAATTTTAAACAGTGTCGATCGACCTTCTGTGAATGCTAAAACACTTCTCCGAGCCATAGACCCTCGAGGGTCTATGTCTGAGCGTAGCATCAATAACTTGCAATGTAGTAAAGTAACATCCCCGGAAGATTTTATTTTCTGACATTTTGATCCTGCATACCCTCTGTGCTTGTTGATCAAGCAATGAAGCTAACGAGCGTCCTACTGTTCACCATATCCTTGCCCTGAAAACGACTACGAGGCAGATTATTTCAATTTTTCAAATTTCCATGGGAGAGAGTGGATGTAATCAGATAATTTTCTGGAACTCCCAGGCTATGATCACCTCATTCAATCATTACCCGTTTTCCGAACGATCTCTTGATATTGATTTAGTGTGTCACCATCAAAGTTTAACTTTATTACAATGCTGAACTTCTTTCGAGAAACTTAGAAATAAAGATCGATTATTTTTACAATATGTACACGCCAACGAGATGCTATAGCAGGAGCGGAGATTAAACCCAGTTGGTTATGGATGCCTTCTGATCTGAATAAAACGTTGGGTATCTTTAGAGCGGCAGTGTTTCACCATGAAGGCGCGACTTTGCACAATTTTTAAATATCGGATATTTACTATCTAGTATCGAAGGTTGACGATTTCGGGACAAGTATCGATACTAGGCGATACTAGAATGAACTGCGATTGTTTCATGGGAAGCCGCATCTGTGAAATCGACGATATTTAGGATACCCGATATTTTTTCGGCGATTTGGGGACTCTAATATCGATACTAGAAGATACTAGAATTACTTGCCTTGTGCCTCGGCACGCTGGATCTATGAAATCTCCGATATATTTATCGGCGATTTGGGGACTCTAATATCGATACTAGACGATACTAGAATGACTTGCCTCGTGCCTCGGCACGCCGGATCTGTGAAATCTCTGATATGTACCCAATATTTATCGGCGATTTGGTGACTCTAACATCGATACTAGTAACATAGGATGGGGATTACGATATTGGCGTTGGTTGCCTTTCAACGACAACTCGCAGTGAGAGACATTCTTGTTTTCGTGAAAATTGTCTTCCTTCAGTGACTGTCGCTCTCACTGTGTTTTTATCTTAGGGGGACTTTTCAAAGTTTACATAATGTGCATGTACCACCGGTTAATTGCAGTTTGTAAGCTCTGTTTAAAAAGGAACGCAGTCCTCGCTTCTAGCGTTTATGCGGCTTATGCTGGCATAATTATGTTTATCTAATTTGAATAGAAAAGGCTAACAACGTAAAAGCGAGGTCTGTAAAAAGCATGCGATTCACTACCAGAGGAATAATTTTGACACCTTTCATGCTCCATGAATCCATCATGAATGTCCATCAAATGTTGTTTCAACAAATTTTGCAATGTTTTGATGCATTATTTAGACAAAACATGATCTAACCTTTCGCCAAGGGCATTTGGCGAGAGATAAGCAGCATGGACCACGTGATCCACTGCCGTCCCGCAGATAAGATTCAAAATTATGGTGAAGTCACCGTGGTTTAATGACCAGCTCGTAAATACCGTAGCCATGAGCGTTAATCTTACACTTTACACCCTTTGATGCAGCAAATACTGAGTCCAAATCACCACAAATTCAAGTAAATCAAAGTCCGAACCGAAAACCTTTATCTACGACTGAAACTTAACATCATTCCGTTCGAGGCCCGCGGCCCCTCATTATCACCATCATAAAAAAATCGGCGTCATCAAGGGACTCTCAATTTTGTATTTTTATATTTTTTGATTCGGATGTAGCTTTACCTACACTTGGCTATTTAAAAATTGAATTCGTTCTCCACTGCTTGATGCAATTGTTCTGCTGGGAGTGTTTGAAGACTGTGTGAAAATCACAATTATCACCTGTGTTGTTTGCTGAATTAGCAACCTCAAGAATGGTACAAATTTTCATTACGATTTTCTTCTGAACGGAAGTCCTTGTCTGATTCAAAACGTTTGATAAAACGATTGTGACTGGCGAGGCTACATCAGGATGCAATGCACTCGAGTCGAATACATAGACAATGTCTCTGTTTTTCTTGTGAGGTGGGATGAGGTAAGGTATACAGCTGTCGCTATGTCGTCATAAGTACGGACCGAAAGAAAGTAGGAGTTACACTTGTAAAATATGAACTTTAGTAGCAGTCAAGTCTACAAGCTATAGAAGTCGAGCGAAGTCTGCACGCCACGGTCATTCCACTCGCTTTTGTGGAGTGACCGTGCTTACGTCGTTCGATCATTTTCAGCTTTTGTGCTAGGTGTTGGTACAATGAAGCGTCTTTTCAGTTATTTTGTACCGATCTCGCATCGCAATTGCCATGTGGTGTCAGAATTCGAAAATACCATGAAACCATAGTCCCTTGTAGAGGGACTGTGACGAAAATAATATTCAATCAAACTTTACAGGAGAAATAGTCGCGGTTTCCAAACACTGCCTTGCATGCAAATGCTGTCCGAGTCATTTGATTTTGGTATTATCGATGTGTACGTGATTCACACCTTCCGACCGGCATAGCATACTAACTAACCCCGAAATTTCGGGGTTGCATACATGGCTAGTTAGCATCGGCGAAGTTGTAATGTAATGATTTTTTCAACCACTCTCTTAAAAGTCAACAATAAAAATCATTGGTCACCGTTCAAAGTTTTGAACTAGCGATGCAAATTACTTTTGCGATATTTGAAATTCAAAATGGCCACCATCCCTGTGTTATCTCTATGACGTAAAAATAAAATTGTAGTTTTTCGAAAAAAATAAGACGGTGGAAGTTTTTCTTTTTCCAAGAGCTTAACAAATGAGCCCCCAACAAGTGGTAGATTAGAAAAGAATTGTAGAAATTTGAGAGTCAGAATATGTGTCCCCGAGGCTCGTTCTACCTTAAGCAAAATTTATATGCAAATTTACATGCAAATTTATATGCAAATTTATATGCAAATTCCCTTGTGCGATGATACAACATTATTGAAAGTCATTAGCAATTTCACTTCAGCCAATTCCTAATTTGAATATTTAATGAACTTTCCTAATTAGGGATATTTATCTGAGTTGACTAAACTTGACGGAATTCGCTTTGTACACGGAAGATACTAGTACTTCGAGACAACATTTACTAAAAGAATAAATATCAGATCAATTAAAGCCACTATGTTGACTGATTATAGTTTATCTTCATCAAAGGCACATGACAGGAACTATCTAGTGCAATTTAATATGATTTCGTATTGTTAAAAATACTTATGTGAGAAAAGGTTACCATTGATGTAATTATCATTTCTATTCATTATAAAATAAATAAAATGAAATGATATGATATGTATGATGTGATATAACATGATATAACAAAAGAAAACATAACTTGTTACAGTTCAATCACTTTCCAACATCACCATGCAATTATCTCAAAGTAGCTCTAAAGTGATTAATCAAAACGAACTATACTTTAGTTCTGTCGACCGAAGGGACAAGTCCTCCTATGATGTTTATTTGTTATTTTCGAACATTTAGTGTCACTCTCGCTCCGTGACGATAACAATAATCTACAACGTTACACGCTGAATTGTGCATTCTTGCAATAAATGTAATAATGTTTTGAATGACTTCAACAGTGCCGACGAGGCGTCGTCTGACCACCCGTACATCATAGTGAACTACTTCCGTCTCAGAGTGGAGTCAGACGGCCGAGTGTTCGTTCAGTCCCCGTGCAACTGGAACATCCCTTGTAACATGGACGTGAGCGGCTTTCCCAACGACAACCAACACTGCACTGTCTCGGTGGGCATGTGGTCCCACACCGCCAGACAGGTTGACTACCAACCGATCTTCGAAGAGGTGAAAAAGGAACTCTTTATTCCTAGTAATTCTTGGTCCATAGCCGAGACCACGGTCGAGAAGTCTTACAGTTATGATATTTACGGTGGCGGTCCATACGCGTTCATCGATTACTCGCTACACCTTCAGCGTAAACCGCTGTTTTATCTGCTGAACTTGTGCATACCATCCGTTCTCCTAAGTTTTCTGTCCGCTCTCATATTCTACTTCCCTCCCGACTCGGTTGACAAAATACCCCATGGCTTATCGGTTCTCTTGACAATATTCATCTTCGATATGGTCGTCATTGAAATCATGCCCCCGAGTTCTGACAGCATTCCGGCTCCAACCATGTACCTCTTTACAAACATGATAACTACGGCGATCTCCATCACCATCGCGGCGGGTATCATCGATATGAACCGATGGAAGGGAGATTTCACCGGCTGGAAGAGAGGCCTGCTCCTGTGGGTGGCCTCGGTGCTCAGGGTGTCGGTGGAATTGGTGAAACTGAAGCGGCGGATCAATCGCACTGCAAGACAGTCTAAAGGGGTGCGGATTAAGAACTACCGAGGCACGCACAACGTGCCGACCTACCACTTCAACAGAACTTCGCATAATGGAACAGACGGTCCTCGTATCTACGATATCAAAGCTGTCATGACTGAACTGGAGAAAATTGACACAAAATTGGACGAATTCATCAACGGCGAGAAAGAAACCAAAATCGTGAGTGCTTTCTCTCATTTTAATTTTTTTTAAAATAAGTTATTTAATATATGTGACATTAGCTTACAGGGGTATCAGGGTTTTGACGTGGTATTATGCTTAATTATACACGTGTACCCTGTGTAAACCGGGGTTTTTGGTTAGAATTTTGGGTTAGTAGAATAAAAAGTTACAATTTATATGCAAAATAAAAATAATGGAAAAAAATCATCAAAAGTTAGCATTACTTGCCCTTTAAGTTTCATAAATCTCCAACGTACGTCGTCCGGTGGTGGCGCTTTCAGTGAAAATGGAGATACCAATGCGTGTTCCCGAAATCAAAGGGGAATGCTAAAGGGGAGGGTTTTATTGTTCATCATCTAGGTCCCCGAAAACACGAAAAAAAGAGGTACTTCTTGCAAAATCTGATCCGTGAAAGCACTAGAATGCCCCTTTGAAATCTGGCAAATAATTAGAAACAAATTACCCAAGATTTACCGATATTTGAAGTTCAAAATGGCCGCCATCTCTATGGAAAAAATAAAATATTCGAATTTCGAAAAATTAAGCCGGTGAAAAGTTTTCATTTACCAAGCGCTTAAAAATGAACCCCTACAAGTGGTATATCAGAACAGAGTTGTAAAAGTTTGAGAGTCTGAATATCTGTCCCCGAGGCGCGATCTAGGACGTTCTCGTGCACATTATTTACCGAAAAGTTATCATGTTACTCCAGGTTGTTATGGAGGTAAGCTGGTACGGTGCACAACAGTAGACTACCATTGCTCTATACAACATTGGCATGGCTGTAACCGTATTTGTAATTATCTCACCGGCTCATACATTTTATAAATTAGGGGATGTTTTCTGATTAATTTTTCTTCCTCAATTCTCATAAGGGCGTCTTTTTTGTTGATGTGCCCAGATAAGGGGTGTTTTGAAATTTTGCCTCCCCTGTGAGCGCCACCACCGGGCTTTGATACAGTGTTTACTTAATCGAAAGGGTCCCGATAACCTTTGGAAAGGTCCGACGAACCCCACACTATAAATGGATCTGTACAATTATTTTCTCAACTCACAGACGCTCATGAAGTTAGCTGGTAAAATTTCAACCAGCTGTAGCGTGGGGTTCATTTGTGTCCCCCAGTTTTTGTCATAATATGTCCATATACATATATGCTTATGCAGCACAGGGATAATTAGTGTCTAATAAACTACTTTTTTTATTCTTCCAGGACAGCGACTGGAAACTGCTGGCTTTCGTCTTGAATAAAATTTGTTTGATGGTCGTTCTCATCATCAACATAACAACGTCTGCATGGATGTTTCTCGCCGGGATTTCCATCGAGTAACAGTGTTCTTCAACACCGTCAGAAAGTTCGCAAAATCATCGTAGAAGTTTTAAACACACCGAAACAGGGCACATTTGAAATCCGAATGTATTCTTGACAGCAGAGTGACACCAGCTGGTGAAACGCACCATGAGCGAGGTGAATGAGAGATCAGACGACACAGAAGAGCGAGTGATACAGAAATTGTGTGAAAAAAGCAGAACTAAGAGTTACGCCATATATGTATGTTAAAACTTTAAATATTGGTTCGGTGGTTGAAAAATCCGAACTTCAATCATTTGTTTTCACCACGCTGTGACGCAAAAATGACGTAAGAACCCGCAAGTACCCGGATGGCCCGCGGTCGAGAATACCTCAGAATCTCAGGGAGAACTTGTCGCAAATGACCCAGTCGGCGCACTTAAAAAGGATCGTTGGAATTTCGTCTCTGCGACTTTCTTGTTTACAGATAATATCTAGATGCATCACGTCAACATAGCTGCAACGATGTATATTGTGACAGACCTGTTTTAACTTTAAGCAATCGTCGAATGTACCGTGGATGTAGTGTGTAGGTTGGTCTTACGGTTGTCCCGTACGACCTTTGAGTGCAGCTCTGGTATCCACTTCCCTTTAAATATGGTATCGTATTCAGACCTGTCGCTGCTTTGTTAAAACAAATGTGAAGATTGCAAAGGGAACGAGAGGATACAATCCTGATATGATGACCAAACTCGGCGGGGTCGAATGAGAAAATAGTGGAGTGGTCAAGTGGTCACGTGACTTCCATAATATGGCATGCGAGAGACCAAAATCACAGCATTGGGGAATGCTTTTCCGTGTTTTTCATTAATGGTTTTTACAACTTTTTATTTCATACAATAACATATAACTTATTTGTTTGCACTTAATATAAATCCCAACACACAGTTAATGACAATGTTGAAAGCGCCACGATGACTTACATATAATTTAACCCGAAATTCTAGTTGTTAAAAATTGAATTTCACTTTGTGAGGTCACATGCACAACAAAAGAGCGCCCTCAACATTTATATAGTGATACATCCAGAGCTTTTGCCACCTGTGCCTATGTGCAAATTTTCAATGACCATATGTAAAGCACAGTTTTGAGTAGAATATACACAGTCATATTTACAATGGTTTCAACAAAGAAAATAATGATAAATTGTAGATTTTTTACTCGATGTTTAGTTCTAGCGTTGACATGAGTATTTTGCCAAAAATTTAAACTTTTGACGGACACTCCCTCATTTAACCATTGAAGTTAGGGCCAATTATTTCACTGAAACTTGTGGAGTTAGTACTTTTTGTTGAAATGCCTAGCTTACACTTGTACCTATCAGCGACTGAGCGCCCTCATCAGAAAGGATTTTCTTTCCTTTTTTGTTCTGTAAAAGATTTGCTTTGGTCTGTATCACTCTCACATTATATCAGAGTCATGAGATCAGTATACTTTCAATTTGTGTTATTAAGGTAGAATATGCCTCAGGGATAGATATTCTGAGTCTCTAACTTTTACTTTATTTTTGAGAGTTCATCTTAAAGTCTTATAAAAGAACTAAAATTTGTTTTTTTTTGAAAATTGAAAATCTACTTATGTCCTATGGAGATGACACAGGAATGGCGCTCATTTTGAATTTAAAGTGTCGACATTTGTTCTCTAGTTCCAAACTCTGCACGATGACCTGGGCCATTCATTTTTATAGTTTTGATTTCCAAAATGGAGTGATTCAAAGTTTCTTTAGTCGGACTTCGAGCGAAAGTTTATGTCTTTTAATTTCGAGACAACACACCAATGGATCCCCCTCTCTCTCTCTCTCTCTCTCTCTCTCTCTCTCTCTCTCTTCAGTTTGTCAATGATCTTCTTCAATGGAGGGGATTTCGGAATGTATGCTCCATTTCATTGTGGAAAACATGCATATCCTTCAAATGATCATCGTCTCTCTTGTGTAGCGCACTTTCATTTGATATTTGTGTAATTCCCTGGGCGGCTTGCAAGATAAAAAAAGTTTTCTTTTTTACCACTAGATTTTCAACCACGTCCTAGTAGTCTATAGACATTCTATGCCAGATCTGTATTTTATCAATTCCTTGTTCACCCACTGCCTGGTAGAGCTTTTTAATTTGCCTTGGGTATTTCGAAGTCTACACAGAAAGTGACTTAAGCAAATCTTGTTTTGCACAATAAAGCACATCGAAGTTTTAATAAAGTACATTTACATTAGCAGAAGCGATCTGTGTGTCTTGTGTCTGAAGAGGTTATGTATGTCTAGTGGAATTGATCGTATGTGAATCAGCTGACAATGTAATGAAGGTTGAACGCGCCCAGGAAACAATTCCAATGATAAATGCAGCTTTCACCTTCTTGTTTTCAAGTTGTGAAAATCGAACTTATTTTTACCCTCGGCCCTAGAGTAACAGAGGGATAGCTGTCCATTTGAATTTCAAGTATCCGAACATTTCAAGTTCGGTCAGGGCATTGTACCAAGATTTCCATGGTGTCCCTGATTTTTATTCTTAATTTCAAGAGAAAGAATGCTTTAATGTTTTCTTTAACAAACTTTGAACAAAAGTCCAAGTCTTTCAGTTTGGAGGCGAGTACCTTTATTCACAGAAGCCAGTAAATGATTTCCATTAGTGAACCAGCAGAAAATGCACCAAAAAAGCTGTTTTAGTACTGCTGATGTTTCGTGTAGGGGCACCTTTGTTTATCAGTTTTATATCATCAGATTTACTAGCTGTGCACACAACTTTCAAAGGAGAACGAAGAAATAAAATCACAGCAACAGTCAATGTCAACAACCATTAGCCAAGGATTGAAGACTGCTGCTTTAAATCATTGCTGACATAGAAAATACCGAATGAGTTGTCTCGGTTACCCAGACTGCTCTGCGGGGATCGCTCCGGCCGCCCTAATTCCGAGTGATCTACTCAGTCATTATGATATATCCCTCCGCGTTGGGCTGTGACATGGACTGATAATATGGACTGTTTTCTTTGAAATATTTCACTAGGATAGTCAGGAGAAGCTATGCTAGGCCGAAATTGTTCACGCTTGTGTTGTAAAAATGTTTAATGCCGTAATTGAGAAATCATTTCTCGCTAGTCCTTGCAGAAAACCTAATAAACATTCCGCTCCCATTGTTATAAAAAAACTTGCCAAACTGCCTTTTATACGAAAGAAAATATGGCCTGCCAATCCGCATTGAAGCCATTTGAAAACTATTTTCCACAAACAGCTTTGTTGCCTAATGGTACAGTATGGATTATTACTTTGAGCAAGTTCTATCCCTGGTATTCGCTGCCCTTATTTCGCAGGCTATACTTGCCGCAAGTCTGAAGTGAGAAGAACTTTCAAAAAAAGGAGGAGTCAGTGAGTCACCTGCATGGCATAAATGAAATCAAGTGGAACGATCTTGCATATATTTCGATGATTTTACAAGAAGTAGACATGCCATGGAGATAAAAAAGGGATGGTTGCAACCCGGGTACACTCTGGCTTATTTAGACCGTTTTTATGAAAGTGTACCGACTTTTGGTTGAGGGCGCTCGTCAACTTGAGTTCCGTAATATAGCTCATCTCTGACTTTCATTTCGTTTCGGAAAAACAATTCAAAACAAAACGACGAATACTTCATTTTTTCCACAGGATTTGAAACGAATCCACACAAGTAGCACACCAGAAGAGTATTGAAAAAAATTGAAGGTCAGAACGTTGCCCCGTAACAAGTTAAAGTCAAATAACAGCCGCAGAAAAAAGTGTTTCTTATAAAAAAAATATCTTACAGTGTCTCTCCTTGCTATTCGATGGCGTGGCAATATAGTTTTATGAAACTCTTGACATATTTCAATAAAAACACAGAAGTAATTCTAGCTATCCTATCATGTTGGGACATTGAAATCAAGGTAAGCGTCTTCAGATTTATGTCAAAAATGACAAGGTACACAAAATATGATACGCATTTAAAAAAACGAAAACCAGGCTGGTGCTCAATCACAGACCACTGCACTGCAAAGGTCTCATGTACGGCTTATTAAAGGCCCATGAGCTACAACTCTGCGAAATTTGTCCAACCTCAAGGTACCTTCAACTTCCTCAGATATTAACTGCAATCTGGATATTGAACGATATAGGCATTAACTATGCCTAAACAACGTTTGCTTGTGGCAGATTAGGCAAGAAATTGAACAGATTTATGCTCATTTTAAATTTCCCGCCATTTTCATAATCTTGCCATGTTATGTGGGAAACACAGAATTTTTTATCAAAGTGGAGTGAATCCCTTTCCTCTCCTTGCAGTGGGTTACACCATGTTGTAAGCTTATTTGTAAAGATTCAAATGTGTACATGCACCATTTATGCTGTATCATGTTAGTTGTATGGAGGCGGACATATTTGGGTGCGGCACCCATTTATTATTTGTCTTTCTCAAACCTACCCATGCAGTCCCACTCAGTGGATAGTATACTTGAGTAAACATCTCTGAGTAACAACATTTTAATCTATATAAAATCATGAAAATAATGCCAAAAGTTGCAGCTCATCATCATGAGCACATGTAGGTGTACCTTTAAATACCGTGTTCAGCCAAAGCTAAATATTTTTCAGCATTTGAAGAAAGGCTGGACAACCATACGGCTTCTTGTTTTATAAATTATCACATTTCTCGAGCAACTGGAACTTCGAGGGTACGGTATGGCTCTTGATGACGCGCCTGTCACCAGGCTCAAGCGAAGGCAGTCAAAGTGACGCTAAGTTAGAACGCCCTCTATCACAAACAGTCACTTTGCAAATATCATTATCACTGTAAATCGTGTAAATCACTCGAATCTGTGAGAGTGATCTTTCGGTCATGCTATAATGTTGTAGCTTTGGCGTTTTATCAAAATTCCACTTTTTAAAGTATTTAACTTTGTCTTGTACATTCCAACCTCACTTCGATATCCACCAAATATTTGGATACCGGGGTCAAAGGTCGCAGCTGAAGCAATTCTCGTCTGCTGCATTTTGCACAGAATAGAACTGCAGAAGTGTTTCAAACGCGCGTACACTAATGCGTGGCCGATTTTCTCGGAAGATTCGGGTATGTCATCTGTAACAGAGAGATTTGGACTATCCATCGGTGGTGTGGTGCTGTTTTGGTAAGTACCTTTGTATGTTTTGTTTTTCGGAGATTGTGTGAGGTACATGTTCACAGGTACGTGTTTCACGATATGAACGCTGTTGCTTCCAAGGACTCGGAGGGTTTGGCAAGTGTCGCCGTGCCATGGGGTGACAGTGATCGTATCCATGCTACGAGATAAACAATCTGCAAGGAGCTCATATAGGTTTTCAGAGACTATCTTTCTTCCATCAGAGCATAGACATAGACCCTAGACCTTCATAGAGTCTATGATCAGAGAGATCAAATTTTGGAAATACAAAAAAGGCGCTTCGTCCACAAAATGTGCTCAGTACCTTACCTGTCTCGGTACACCACATACCTGTTTTTTCATATTTGTTAAATTAAGCAGTATGCGGTGAATCCGAAGTTCGTTAGTGCATGAGGGTAAAACAACTTCTTGGTTTACTCACAGATCTAAACTTTGGGGTTTATGGTATAGTACAAGTCGATTCGTGACAATACGTACTATAATTATTATACTTATAGCTCCACTCTTGTTTTGTCTGTTCTGACGTAACAGTTTCCCGCTGAAGGACCTGCAATTTCTTTGTGCATTATCATGTACATCGTTGTTATGTAAGCATGGTGTCCGTTGTGCTATGGTTGTGCTGGGTGATCAGCCCGTTTATGTTTTAGTAGACTTCTCAAATGTTGTTCTACACTTCACGCACTTCTGAAATTGAACAGTAAAACAGATACTGAGCAGAACAGAAAGCATATGTTTATTGGACGATATTAATTTTCTGTTCAGTAGAATACTACACCATTTTGAACAGCATGAACATATGCAAGAGCGTTCTTCTGTACGATTGCTGTTTTTTATGTTAAAATTCATACCTTTTTTCAAGTGAGTCTGAAAAATGGCTTGGCGAGATTGATGTCCTTGTGGTTGACATTCAAAACCTTTTGTTTTCATGCCATAAATTTATATTGTATTCCTGGTATGGTAGTGTGTTCAACTTCAACCTTTGATATGAAAACAGTACAAAGCCATGGCACCTGTATTTTATCACCTTTTCAGTTTTATTTATACCATTAGGACAATGCAATACCAATATTACATTCACAGTGTACATGACTTGTACAGTGTATGACTATTGACATGCAGGTTTAGTGTTTACACTATGGTGCTTTAAATAGCATGCAAATGCATGGAATGTAGGCATGTTATTACTTATTAAGCCAGTAAGCCTTCAATCCAAAAGTATTCCCAATGAATCTTTAAACAATTCCAAAAGCAGGATGCCATGGGAAAAAAATTTAGAATCTCAAATTCTGACAATTTCTTCTATGTTACATTTTGTATAGATTTGCTTGAAGGCCTGTGACATAAGTTTTCAGTGTTTTTTCTGGTGCATATAAAAAAATGCATATCACATATTAATAACTTACTATAACATTTCTGCCTTTCACAGTCAATATAAGAATTTCTTAAATTTCTTAAGCTGTATACCCGCACATGTAATCTGTGATCTCTCACTAGGATAGTCTATGGCACATCAATTTTTGGCTCAGAGGCACTAAATCCGAAATTTGCATGGTAATTCCAAAACCTCCCTCCCTTACCCCTCTCCCATACACACTTGAATTCTATGTAAAATGCTATTATACTTTCAAACATCACAAAAAAGTCTGTATCAATGTCCCATAGACATGGGAAATTATTCAGTCTTTTTTATCTTTTTTAGCTCACATTTGGTAAATGTATATCAAAGAGAGCTTATGGTAGGTTGGTGGTGTCTGGTTATCTGTATCATGTGTATGTGTGTATGTAAGTCAGTATGTGCAGATATGTCTTTCCACATCAAAAACTCCAAAACTACAGCACCTACCATCTTAGTATTTGGTGTACAGATGTACCCAGGGGTGGAGATATGAATTTGTTCAAATGAACATGTCAGTGTCAAAAATATGCAAATGAGGTGAAAAAGGGAAAATCCAGCAAATTGCTACAACCCTGTAACCACAGGCCAGATATGGTTGAAACATGGTATGCAGGTTCTTCATGGTGACTTTAGTTAGATTTGTCAAATTAATATTGTGGTAAAACTTTGATAGTTGTATTTTTGGGGCAATTTTCCATTTTTGGTAAAACATTTTCTCTGACATTGCTTATCTAATTGCTTTGCATGTTCCCAGGGATAAACTTAGTTAAATATACTCACTCTGGCCCACCACATCGAAACAAGTGTGAGCCAAGTGTCATTGACACTATGTTTATGATTGATATCAGACTGCAGTAACATCTGCTGATGAAGAATCGAGCATGAGTAATTGTCCTAACTACTGGAAAGCATCCTCTTTTAGCAAACTAAGCAAAGTCTCCCAATTGGCTGATGTAAGATGCCACTAATTTAGACTTTTTCCTGTATTTACCATGGTTATGATGTCTTTTTAGCAAAATTAAAAACCTGCTGATTGCAATGAAAATCTGAAAATGCTGTAAAAAGCATGCAGCCTATTCAAAGTGTTGAAAGTAACCTAAGTGGTTTACCTCGTTTTAAATTAATCTTAGGTTGAAAAAAGAAAAGAGCTTGTTTCCTGTCCTTGCTTCATAAATGTAGATTAGCTGCATGGGTCCATTTTCACTTGCACTTATTGAAGAAATTGAGCTATTGGAATTAGCAATGCACTTCAAACAGCAAAAAAAGCCAACGTACACTTTTGAAAAGTGGACTTGTAGTCAATCGCCATCTTGCTATGTGTGAGAAAGAAGGTCCATGTGTGTATCAATTCTGGTGTTGGATCTTGTGATCCAAAGAAAAATACACTTAGACATGTACCAATATGGTGAAAATCTTTGTGTACCTGTATGTATATCACCAATCTGTCTTACTTTCTATCTGCAAATAACAAACGTTTTACGCTAATGCACACACATATTGTATTGATTTGTAATTACTGTTACAGTACACTTCACACTCAAGTTGATTGACATACATTATTTTTTACACTGTACTTACTTCAGTTCAAATAATTTCATTAAATATGCTTGTTAGATATTTTGTGTATGTGTGTGTAACTAATGTACACACACATCTCTATTTATATATTATATATAATATATACATATATATATATACGTGGTGTGTGTGTGTGTGTGTAATTACTGGTAGATAGGGAAAAATATATACATACTTGTGTGTGTGTGTGTGTGTGTGTGTGTATATATTATATTATATATAATATATACTGTTTACATATACAGATAAGGAAAAATATATATACATATGTGTGTGTGTGTGTGTGTGTGTGTGTGTGTGTATTATATATAATATATACATATATAGATAGGGAAAAATATATATACCGGTACATCCGTGTGTGTGTGTGTGTGTGTATCAAAGTATTCAGATGTCGTCCTTGGAAATGAAAGTGCTTGATGCTAAAAGCAGAGTGTTATAAATAATAACATAAATTACTTCGAGTACAAAGTAATAATATCTGTTAATTAAGTTTCATGATTGCTAAATGCATGAAACTTATGTAACATATATTATTACTGTACTTGAAGTAATTTGTGTTATTATTTATATGTATGTGTATGTAATTAAATTGGGCATTGCAGTGTAACCCTAAATGAGTACATATTGCAGATCTACATGTACCTGTACTGTACATGCTATTAACTTATCCCTATCTTCTCACATTTTCATTCAGTTCGTATAATTCTACTAATCCATTTCTTATAGTACAATTCTGTAAACTTACTTTTACTTTTCACCTCACCAGAACACAACAACTAAGCTACTCATCCCAACCATCAGTCAACAGCTCTTTTGTTGTCATGGAAACCATCGCATCACCATTGCCATGGAAACTTGGCTGCACCTGTGTGGCCTGCCAGATGAACCTGTTTTCTATAGTGGTTGGTGCTGCAAGTGTAAATCGCATGGGTGTGAATGTTTCGCCTGACTTTAAATCGTGACTGCAAAACATCAGATTCACATTTCTTCCTGAAGCTGTGGATAAGCGACAATCTTTAAGGATGTCACATCCATTCTTTCCTGAATCTTTGAGCTGTCTCCTCATCTGAAATGTCTTCCTGCGTCATAATCACTATATATTGAATGCATGTGTGATTTTCTGAATGGGATCTTTTCCTGATTGATGCTGCTGGGTATGTGTGTACCCTTTCTGGGCAATGATATGTCAACTCACACAAATCTAGTCTGCAGACTTATTCATCAAATCAACAAAGGCAGTTACCAGTACACATTTGGTCAGTAGAATGCAATCAAGATCTTGATGAAACCAAAAATGTCAGAACCATTGCTACGCGAAGCTGACTTTGATGAAGATCGTCTTCATGATCAGGACATGCCAGAGAAAGAGACGAAAATGAAACCGAATTACGGAACATTCTCAAATTCTTTTCTAAACACCAACAGATGGCCAAAAATCTCTCTTCCTTTCCTATGGATATCATCCAAGATGACCCTCGCAACCCCTTCCATTCAAATTCAAATCAACAGTGAAAATGAAACAGACTATAGCGACTTGGAAGACCCTGGACCTGAACATGATGTGGACGATGGACATGTCAATGCCACTGTATTGGATTCTGGTGACTCACACCTTGAGGGTGAGTACATACGTACTATTTTAGTGTCAAGATGTCTATAACTTATTTCAAACATTTTATTTCTAGTGCTGACAATCAGTGAGTAACCTCGGAAAATGAGCACAGAAAGGGAAAAATCTGGAAAAACCTAATGTTTGTTGATGTACTCTTTGTAGTCCTTACCTCAGTTTATGAGGCATGATGTGGATTATGGCTTGCTATTGTTCTGATTACACAAATGCCAAAACATTTGTCTTTACAACTCAAAATTCTTTCAAATAGCAAAGTTTTCCAGACCAAATCACTTTTTTTCAAATTTGTGTAAACTCTGCATTCATGTAAAGTATACAGTAAAATGTACTTTTGATGTAAAGATAAAAGAATTTATTAAGGTGTAATATAAAGTAGCTGTAAGGGTACATGTATGTATGTCAGAAGGGACATTTTAGTATTGCAGTGTTCACCCTCATAGATTGGCTAAGGTTTACTGTAGTGTAATCAAGAATAGCCATTTCAATTACAGCTTATACTGAGCTCAGTGCAGAGGACAAGTATCTATAAATTACTCTGTCAGTCTAATCTCTGCTGAAATAGCCCTGTAGTTACATTCTTTTTCAGGTAACCTTGTAGTTGAAATATGTCAAGGTTGTATTGGAAGAAATTTTATGACTGCAAGTTTTCCTTTGACCTACACAGTATGCTGCAGCTGATATGCTAACAGATAAACTACAGGCTGATTACATGTTGCATTATCAAGAACTGCATGAAGATCAATTTTAGGTGGGAGGGGGGGGATGCTACACATTTCACTTTTCCTATAGGAAAAGTTAAATGTGTAGATACTGTTGAGTAAACCCTGTAAAAATTATTTATTATTTTGTAAGGTAAAATATGTAGAAATATGCTTATGAAAATTATGATGTGTATGCAATGTAGGTATTCTTCACTTAAAGCCCCACCAGCTGTAACTCTTGAAATTTATGGACCTCAAAATACCTTCCTATTCTCTCCTGGTTTTCTCTGAATTCTACCCTCTGAAGGGATATGAGCTTTTAGTGCATTAGGAAACCATTCCTTTGTGAAACAATTGACAAGTAAATTCAACTTTTAACGGTCATTTTGATTTCCTGCCATTTTAAAAAATTGGTAATATTTCAAATGAAACAGAACATACAATGTCACAGTTGAAAACATTCACCCCTATGCATTATATTGGATTACTCTGTGCAGTTTATGTGAAGATTTCAGTGCAGATATGCACAGTCAGTATCCATGGTTTTTGCTTTTGCGCATTTGGGCTGCGATTTAATGTTTGGGCACACATTTAATCGCAGTGTAATATTTATCTTGTTCAAAATTGCATATAGAGTCCCAGTGGGTAGTTAATAATACCGGTAAGTGTATACACACACCTAAATTAGTACATTCTCACAAACTAATTTTAGCTTGAAAGTAAAATCATAAAAGTAATGCTAAAAGATACAGCTATAGTGGGGCTTTACGCCGTTAAACATTTCTTTTTGTGAAGGTATAAACTTTAAGATAAAATTCTGAAAATTACATGGAGCGATAAATTTAGTAAACCCTGTCTGCCAAGAGGGAACTGAGAAAAGAAAAAGAAAATCAAGACCCTGCATGAAGGCAATATCAAAAGCCAATACTCAGCATGCAGATTGAAAAGAGCATTGGCCGATTATTATCCTATTTCATACAGAGGGAAAAAATTATGCAATAACCCCCGCCGCATGAGGGTATACACGAGATTTTGGTACAATGCGCGACATATAGCACGAGCCGATAGGCGAGTGCTATATGGAGCGAATTGTACCAAAATCGAGTGTATACCCGACTGCGAAGGGGGTTATTGCTATTATATTATATCAACTTGTGTGTCTTTGTCGTCTTGGTCCGGCATTTTCGTCAGTTTCAGCCCAAAATGCAGAAAAAGGACGTCTGAGAGATCGAACGTCGGAAAATCATCGCCCGAGACCGAGCATTTTTATAAGTTTGGATTACGTTGACAACACACGAACACAATATCCTACGATAACATACGCATTACGTTCATCAAAATTTACATGCAACACGAACTGCTTCAGACACAGAAATGGGTCAAGAGTTCAAAGCAAAAGCAAAAGAAAAAGTAACAATTTTTTTCGTAAATTTACATAAAAACAATAGCGCTGGCTTTTTTTGGCGTAGTAGGCCTACACTAAAAATAGATTTGTCTTATTCACTGTCAGTCGGGTGTGCGCCAACCGTCGTAACATTCAGACTGAGGAGGAGGTGGTGCAGTGGGGTTTACAGGTTCTATTTTGGATGGATATTTTGGATGGATAATTTGTGCCAGAAAACGTGCAGTTTTGAAATAATCCAGACATGGATAACGGCGACTGTAAGAACAGTTGTAATATGCGAGCAGAGTGTGTTGCCCGATTCAGCGCTAGCGAGAGCAGGACGCTGACACAGCGATTTTCGTCGCAGTCGCCAGGAATGATCGCATTGTTATTTGAACTTCTTCAAGTTCTTGGGCTACATCGTTAGAACACCCTGGTCTGTTACAGCCCAAACTTTAGGAAGGAATATTTGACGTACCGTTACTGTGAGGAAGTTTCAATTTATTTGTGTATGAACGAATAGTAGCTTCGTTTTGAAGAGCGGTATGTCGTGTCTCGACTCCTGAATCGATCAAGCAAACTACACAGTGCGCTGTTTTACCCTATACATTTTGTTCATCATCATACCAAAATAAATGTGTTGCTTCGGAGATTTCTTTCATCATAGACCGCTTATTTTTACCAAGAGGTGAGTTACAGAACCGTATTTTATCTCTGTATCGAAATTTGAACTCGGTCTTTGAAACAAAGCGGACTGTTTCGGATTAAGTTCAGAGCCACATCGTTCAAATGCACTGACGGGCAATTTTCAAAAATGCTAGTTTAGGGGCCCGTTTTACCACCGCTGTCAGTGCTAAAACAATATTTTAGCATCGCTCTCGTCCAATCAGAATGGCGCATGGTAGCATGATATAATATAATAATGATTATCTTATATCCAGCTGTTACTATTGCAGTGTAATTTTACAATTTTGTTCTTTATATAGTGCATTTTCAACTTCCATGAACCCTTTTACCAGTTTTGTCAACCCAAAGCCATTGTAAGCCTTGTTTTTTCATAAAATTGGGGTTGTGACAGGACATGGCAAATAACTAAAAGAGCTGTAACTGAAAATAGACCATTTGAATAACCTATTGTAAGGGGTTAAATGTGAAAACAATTTCATAGAGCCACCATACTGTTCTAATGAAGGTTGTAGCATACTGTAATTAACAATGTTTCATTAGCTGGTCCTGTAACAGGTGTTACTATAAGCTGCAATTAATTTAATTGTTAGTCTGTGAAATTTGCAGTGAAAGCGTTCTTTTACATGTATATATATGATAAGTGGTTATTTTGAAGGTATTTAACAGGTACAGATCAGTACTGTTGATCAGTCAATTCACAGTTCACTTGTAGGAAACAAGAATGTGTAGATGTAAACTGTACTGTGTTGGTTGCCATGTATGTTTGCCATGTTCAAGCCTGCGTGCATACCAAATTGAATTTCAGGGCTTGAAGTTTATGGTAGTACCTTGTCTCATAACAAGCAAACCTTGCCTGGGGACTGCCAAGTTTTTGAAATGTTTTGTCATAGTTTCATACACCATTTCACCTTAAAAATACTTCCCTACATTTTCTATACATTGTCACTGTGTTGCCTGGCTGTCTTCATGAAAATTTAAGTACATGAGAGCTGATTACAGAGCATTATGATATTCATTTGTTTGTAAAATTGTCAGAAATCGTAATAGAATAATTTAAAATTATTCATATAGGTTTAGTGAGGATAGACTACCAGAGATGTTTCTTGTGGACTACTAATATTCTACAATGGTTGTCCACTTGGACTACCAAGTGTAAAAGTTGATTCGAACCTTGAGTTTGGTTTCATGACTGTTTATTTCTTTGATGCGTAGATGTTTTTTTATTTTTTAAATCTATTCCACAATGGGAATTAATTTTGTTTATGGTTCTTTGTTTAAATTAATGTGCATGATAAAAAGAGTTCTCTGTGAAAACAATTGTCCCTTTAAGCGTTAATGGGTGTTGTTGATTAGTGCCATCATTTTTTGCATCAATATTTTGAACTAATGTGTGTATTATAAATCTACAATCAAACTGGTGTACTATAATCTATGCGTATTTTTCGCTATATAGTTTCTTGACTTATCCAAAAATATGTACACAGTACAATACAATAAAATGCAATACTTTTTAGCTCAGATTTGGTATGTTTATGTACACCAAGACAGCAGCGTCTTTATGTTTTATAAATCTCTGCAGAGAAATTACATAATTCTGTAATGATCAGTAATGCTCTGTAATGTATGTGTAATGCAGATTGCATGAATGTCAATGTCTTCACTCATACTGTGATAAATAATGTTGGAGGAAATTAGTAAAAAATTACTGCAAGCTGTGCTGAAGGCATAGTATAGCTAACTATAAATAATGCAGTAATTCTTTCTGATCAGAGTCATACCTTTATTTTGAACAAGGAATATTCATCTATCGCTGGTTTTAATTTTTCAAATGCGAAACCACCTGACCTAGCATATCTGATGTAACAAGTACTGGAGTATGCACTTGCCCCTGCCACCTCTCCCTCACCCATATCTGCATGCAATAAAAGAAATCAAAACAAGTTGTTTTTTCCCGCTCCTGATACAATATCACAACACATTCCCTCCAACAAAACAAGTAAATACAGCTTTGGGTTAATTTGGGATTTGGATGTAGGGCTGACCCCAGTTACTGGCTGGGCCACGCAATTGCACCACAGCCTACCACTAACACATTGCTAATGTTTATTCCTTCAATTTGTGTTTTGATATTTGGATGCACAGTGATTACGTTATTGGCATGTTAGGAATTCAACCTGCTTGTAAATTAATGAAAAAATATTAATATTAGATAGATAAATGAATAAATAAATAAATTAATACCGTCAGTTTTTGGCTCCATTGTACGTGATGCGGAGCTATCTGAGAGGTGGCTACGCCAGTGTCCGGTGTCCAGCATCCATAACTTTTTGCATTCCATGCTGCTTCTTCAAAATAGCCAGTCTGAATCCTTATATTTGGAGTACAAGTCCCCAGGATGACCTTAATCAGATTTGTGATGAATTATGCAAATACGTATTTTTAAGGCAATTTTCGTCACTTTTGGTCAATTTTTTTTTAGAAAAAATTGCTCGTCTAATAGCTTTGAAACAGATTCCAAGCAATTATCTTAAGGTAGTTGGAAAGGGTATTTTTGATCCCAAAGGTTCATGTAATTAAATTTTATTTCTTCAAAGTCTAAATAAAGATACAGACTTAAAAATTTCAGGATTTGGTAATCACATATTCAACTTCATGTGGAAAAAGAAATAATCGTAAATATATCACAATATTGAGAAATATGACACCATTTGATTTAATAATTAATAATTCTGAATTTTCAAAAACAAAATCTAATCAGTATGTAATACTGATATACCATGTATGATATATAGTTTGTTTCATATGCAAAGAAAATTTCCTGCTTGTTTTAAATGCTTGATATTTCTTGTAGACAATATACAAATGTACCTCATGATATCATTTACTAGTAGTAATCCAGACTGGAACGTAATGATACAGCGTACAACCTATAATTTTTTAGCCATCATGCTTTCCCAGACCTGTTCAACATACAGTTTCAAGCAGTGGGTTTTTAAAAAATTTTTTGGAAGAACAATTTTGAGTAAAGACGGTTAATGAGAATTCATGTAACCACAATTGTCAAGAACACAGAAGCTGTTTGAAAATGTTTAGTGATGTGATTAATAAAACCCCATTTAGATATGAGAGACTTTTGTTGCACACCTGTGTATTTTCAAGTACCTGATTGAGTGCTTTAAGTCGACTGGTGTGCATTACAACCTCTGGATAAAGTCAACAAGCTGTCAACCTTAAAATATTGACTGTAATTTTTATCATCTTTGAAAGTGAAAGCAGGATTATATAAAGGCAAAGAGTTCTAGATTGTGTTGCTGATTTGAAATGTCAGTGGTTCAAGCAAAGGTTGCACAGTAAAATATCCTATCTGATTACATGCTAATCAGTGCCATGACATTTGCTGGAAATGGCCAATATTCCTCGTTAGACGTCATGTTGTGTTACCTGAAGACTTGAATTAACTTACATCCATGCCTACTTAATAGAAAGCTAGGGCACATGCAGTTTGTGCATTGAATTCAGTTGAAAGTTAAATTGCTCCTGAGTGCAATAGATTTTCCTAAATCTCTCCTGAGTGTTTGGATACCCCAGTGTGGTTTTGGGTACCAAAATGCTGATGGATTCTAGACTCAAGTAAAACTGAGGAATGACAGCTATTCCAGATTGGGTGGGAGTTGGAGTTGCAGCCTTAAGATCTAGTGACAGCCATACTCAGTGATTCTGCTGCTGAAGTATATGCTTAGGACATATGTCCTAAATCGAGAAAAATCTTTAGGACAATCCCATAATCCTTTGTGGTCACTTGTTTACCTAATCGCAGCGTTTGTGTCAGAGAATATTGTTTTTAACACACACATATACACCATAAAGGTACCAGCCTTGTTGGCTGGTATCTTTATTCAGAACCTACAATACACTTGGAAATCTGGAACACAAACAAATGAAACAATAAATTTTGAATGTGAATACATCTCTGAGCTGTTTATCCTGTGAATTGTCAGAAAGATGAAATTTCAAGTCTCAAAGTGAGGTTCACAGACAAATTACAGTGAGGATATCACATAACTGTGGTATCTTCACTGTAATTTTGTTTCTGAAAATTACTTTAGAACTTTAAATTTTAACTTTCAGACAGGGTCATCTGCAACAGAAAAGCTTTTCCATAAGATGGCCCTGTCTTCACTCAAGACACTTGAGAGATCCATCTCAAATATTAGTGTTCCCTTAATTTTAACTCTCATCACCATATCTTGATGGTTAACAGTTAAACGATTTCTGAAGGGTGTGAGAATTTGATTTTGTTCAATAGCCTTGTTGTGAAACAATATACTGACAGAGTGTTGAATCTAGGATCAGAGAGTAGGGCATTTTGGCCCATGGACATCAATTTGGGGGCTTTTTTTCATTCATTAATGTCCATAAGATTAATTAATATTTATTTTTCATACTGTTATTATTTATCTGGTATTATACTGTAATTAAGCAGTGTTTTAGCCAGGTTTTGCTAGCATGAGGACACAGTGACCCATAGTAGGTTTAAATGGGGACAAATTACATTTTTAAGGACATAATATTTTTCAATAAAATAACACTGTACAGTGTCATTGTGTATCATCATCACCTGGTACTATATTTGGTGTTAAATAGACTAGTCAGGTGAGTGCATTAAAGGTAAGTAATAGACCACTGGTGTTGTGTCAAATTGTACCAACATAAAACCTTCAGTATCATTTAGTTTACTGCATTCGCATAAACTGCAGGACTTCCCTAGATCACCAAAATGATTAGCCAACTCGTTAGCCAAATCAAAAATCTTTTAGCCACTTTGAACAACTTTTAGACAGTTTACGATTTCAAGTGTGGCAATAGCTTTGTTGGCATTCAGAAGTTCCCAATATACAAATCAAGATGTTTTGTATGTTGTTCATGATAATTTTTACAGTAAACAAATATTTGTTCAGTTTGTATTACATTAACTATCTGTGTTTTTATGACATTAGAAGGATAGAAATATTTTTTCATTTCTGGTGGTAAACTTTTTTCACCAGAAATAAAATTAGGTGGCAATTCTACAAGTCTGGTAGCAATGTGAAGTGTATATTACCACAGATACAGAATACTTCTTCAGCATTTATTCAGTATTCACAGTATGACAACTTATCATATATGTAAGCTAAAAGCTCCCCATGTGGCTAATTTATGCAGTCTTTAAAGTCATGTTGAAAATTTTGTGAGCCACACAAATAAAAATTTTAGATGAAGAAAGCATTTGGTAGCATAGTGGCAGTATAGATAAAAGTATTGTGGTGTTTAAGGCCCTGGTGTTGTGTCATACGGTAGTTGTGATCAAGCAGGCTCAATAGTATTTTTCTTGAGGACAAAAAGGGTCGGGCCCAAATTATGTAAGACAAGCAAGACACAATGATATCGTTCATTTAATTTCCCAATGTTTTTAAAAGTAATCATTGTATTAATGATTATGATAACATTTTAGCCCAGAAATATTTTCATTTGATATTTTGATATCATCAAGAACTGTCTGGTAATGTTCACTATTGCGTCATTAAACTGTTGGAATCTGCAAAATATTAAAATCATCCAGAATCACATCATTTCTTGTAGAAGTTATAGCAATTTGAAATAGGCCAAATGGACAATTTTCATACCGGTAGTTCTACTTTTGAATTGTTGCTTTGATGTTAAGTTACCATGCAAAAATTGCAGTTCTCAAATGTGACGATTTGAAAATGGATATGCTTATTGCAACTACTGTTCACAATGTCCCTTTGCCATGACTCTTAATAAACTTTTGATTTAAAACTGACAGTCAAGCTAAATACCATTAAATTGGAAGGCACCAAGGACCTTTGAACATAAGATTGTACCTATTGGACCTCCATAGGTGGTTTCTTTTGAACCATAATTGTGTACTTAAGGGGTCTTCATTCATGACATCACATGAGATGACCCAGATTTGACCTTTGAGAAAACCCTCAGTTTTTCTCCTCTTCCCTTGTATTATGATTCTGTTTGTGAAAGTTTCCTTTGAAATTATGGTTTTTACTAACAAACTGAGTAGTTACAGGCCAAATTTTTATTCAAGCAAAGTAGGTAAAATTTGGACTCATAGATGACCGGGAATCACACAAGTGAGTCAGTGTATTCATGGACGTATCGAACTGCAACAATGTTTGCTTCACGTACCAGGGAATTTGTAACTTTGTAGAAAGGAGAGTAAACTGTTTCAATACATTGCAACTTTGTAGGAAGGAGGGTAAACTGTTTCAACATCTTACAACATTTTACTTTTAGCTGTAGTTTTCTGTTGAGGAGGCAGCCACTAAACTACAGCCGACGGGGATTGCAACTTTGTGCCTCAGGCCTGGCCGATTGAAGTTGGTTTGTGACAATTTTGGCCATTTGTCAGAAATTACAAAAAAACTTTAGGACATTTTGCAAAAAAAACCGGCCATTTGCCGAAGGCAGGTGAGTAACTGAATCACTGTACCTGAAAACCATTGATAGACACTAAATATTCTTCATTGTATTGCATAAATTCCTTCTTATTCCTTGACAGGAAACTCCTTAAATCAATAAGAAATCATTCTTTTTGTAACTTTGAAGCACAGATATCAACAACTGGTGCCCCAGTCCCTTGCTGAAGGAATACATCCCACTTTCCATACACTGCTTGCCCTCTAAACATGTATTTCTGGAAAATTTGCATCACTTTTTAAGGAATTCTTCAAAATGTTTTTGCAGTGGGCCTGTATCTTGACCTGTGAATAAAAAAATTTACTTTTATCACAGAAATTTTTTTTGTGTTGTGGTGCATCGTATTGGTTTACAAGTAAGGGTCACAATGTCTATACATTAGCTTTCATGTTGATATTGTTGCCAGGCAACAAAGACATAATATAGTTTACATGATTACGTATTAAGATTGACAACAATATTGATTGCGTAGTATCACATCATGATCCGGATATTTTTTTACCTCTCTTGTATGAAATTTAAACTTGAGATTCAATGTTGAAAATTTGTAACTAGATTGAACAGGTAAGATTTACAATATGATACAAATGCCAAAAATGGATCTGAAATGCATTAGCTGAAATAAATGAATGAAATATCAAACCCTGAAAAGTGATTCCAAGAAGGCATGCATCTTAAAGCCCGGGGCGAAATGGACCGGGATCCGGATTAATGCCAAGTTTGGGTGGGCGTTTTGGGGCACGGCTCTGCATAATGAGTCTGTTGGTAACGGTTGCTATCGTTCGCATTATCTGCATAATCTGTTTGCTCTCAACTCACGCTCTGACTATAAGCTTAGGCACAGCCTTCGCAATACGCGAAAGAAAAAAGAAAGAAGGAAAAAATATCAATTTCCTAAAAACAGGAGCGTGCTGAGTTGATCTACTGAAGTTTTTGCTGAGTTGATTCACTGAAGTTCTGGGGTCATCGTTCGAGAATGTTTCGGCTACTGACCGCCATATCTACATACGGAAATGACGCCGTACGTAGTGGAAATAATCATCAAGAAAGTAATAAACATAAACATTAAAAATAATCCGAAGCTGGCAATTTCGTATGTTGAAATCACAAATTACCGATCTAAACATTGACTGAGAAACACGGTCAGGAAAATGGTAGGAAACAGGTGAACGACGCGACGTCATGACCGATCGCTAAAATAAAAAAATAAGTTCACTACATCACGGAAGGATCGAGATTTCCATGAATCTCGCGTACCACGATATCTGTAAGCGATCGAGGTCGGCTGCTCGGTTGCTTTTTCCCCGGACAACTCATCACGATCACGAGTTATGTTTATTTTCGGAGCAATGGGATGAACCGGGGACTGGGTTCATAGATATCTTCGTTACTGAAGAAATTGAAGTCCAACCTTTGTCGAAATCATACGATGTAGTGCCAACTCAATGAGCCGATCTCGGACACACGTATCAATAGGCCTAAGCCTTTCAAAGAAGATCGGGTGATGACGCGTCGACGCTCACTTGCTCACCTTGAACTGACATTGACAAATACTGTTTTGATGTCTTTACAAGCTTTGTTTAATTCTCATAACAGAAGTCCAAGCGTTACTGGGGCAACCGGTATGTCAAAACCTTACCAACCCTCCGAACACGACATGTCATTGTGAGAACACGTGTACATGTACAAACCATACGGCCGTTTTCAGGGCTAGCATTTATATCAAAAGCGACTGTAGCGTACCGGTACTTTCGGCCGTAGATTTGGGGGGGGGGGGGGGGGGGGGCTGTTTAAAAAAAGTGGCTCTCTTTGACTGACTGTAATCAAATTGATCATGGAGGCTACCGCCATGCTTTAATATTTAGTTGTTTTCGATGTCATTGTAAACTATGGACTCTGCCTGCAGTTCTGTAAAATACAGTGTACGCACTTTTCGCAAGGATACATCGTACCGGTACTGACTCATCTCTTGCTAAGTCACGACCGAAAATGGCTCACTTTCGCGATGTCTGTGCATCATAAACGCTTGTTAGTAAAATAGTTTATGACAACCACGAAGTTTTCATCCTGTGTGCGGGCCAATATACATGTAACTCTGAGCGTACACATGGTTTGTTTACATCGTAATTATTCTCGTATGCACAGCAAATGTTTGACCAGTTTACACCTTTTCGCGTCACTGCATGATTGACAATTGTTTGAATCGCGGAACGACTGTTCCCTGGGGGTCATTTCCTTTGTTACGAAAGCGATTTTTCCCCCAATCGTCGTAATTTTAAAAGGCTTTGTGAAACTTTGCGGATACCTGTATGGCCTACATGTCTATGAAACAGTCTATGTTTATGGTATGCCAATAATGTTTGTTTGAGAATCGCTTCGGCTGATTTTCACGGAGCGGTCTACCTTGCTGTTGCCAGTTGTCACTCAAGCGCCATTATGAATTTTCGATGAGTTAGGGGTCTTTTATACCCCGCACCGGGGTTTAACCTGATAGTTGAAAACCTGAGGCTAAGGTTTAGACAAAAGATGGATGTGGACTTTGAGAGCGTTGCCTTATATAACACAGTGACTGCATGTCAAGCACATGAACACGTGTAGCCAATCATAGCCAATCAGTCAATGGTGACATTTCTAGTGAGCACTTACAAATGTAGCAAAGTACAATGCTGCCCAGGGGGAGAGCATTCTCTAGAAGCCATTGACATGATGGTATGGGTAGTTGCAGTGTGACAGCTTCAATATAAATTTACAATGTACTACAGATTATGTGCTACTTTTAGTATTCAAAACAAAATTCTACCCAATTCTACATGTACCGGTATAAAGATCAAAGTTGTTTTCAAACAGTTTTGTCAGCTAGTACTTGTATTAACCTAGCTTGCAATTCCACAACTATTAATGTTTAATTCATATTAAAGTTGATTTTATTTATGCCCTATAGTAATGTTGGTCTATATTGTGTCTGCTGTATTTGCATACAAGTACAGTGTACATGTACATGTATATATTACCATCCATTAGGTTTTTTCACAAATTTTATTGACAACCTCATAACAAAGTTCAGTGCGTTAACATACAAGTAATGCAAATATATTAATCATTTATGTATTGCAGACCCTTAATCTGAACCTCATCATATTCAATATGTTCCATCCATCATACAGAACTATCAGAGTATACTTTCGTTGTTATATTTATTTATTTATTTCATTGTACTGTTATGTGCAAACATGGAATAATGATTTCATTCCAACTGTCTTTACAGCTGATCGTGAAATTCCCTATCGTTGTGTCCATGATGACTCTTTGCCATTTGATGACATCGACAGAAGAGTTCTCATTCCTGGTGAAAGAATTGTTGTGAAAATCACGGATGTGGATAGGTACCCAACGCCACAGTTACTCAATCCTAATTTGTAAGTACCAAATACAGTGTTTCCAATCGTGTTCGAACTCACAACATATGGCGTCCACTCACCTAGAACAGAACAGAACCGCTCGGCCAAATCCCCACGCTCAAAAAGAGATGTTTATACCACGCTAAGTTGTAACATTTTCCTGACAGACCTCTCCACACATTGTAGAGTTCATGAATATCAATGACAGAACACAATGTTACCATACTGTTGTGAGTAGGTTCATTTGCAATGATTTGTGGCCGTCAGTCTTTTTAGAAAAATTACTCCACAGGCACTTAGCTGCTACAAACAGAACAGCTGAGAGTAGAAAATGCAAGTGCAGATTTCACATGTATCTTCGCTGTTCACCCCAATTCAAATCATTGCGTTCACTCCACTCAAACATTCACAATCACAGACTTGAACCAAGTCTAATTTTACTTTAAATATTTAAAATTCAAAATGGCTGCCATTCCTATGTTAACTCTATAGATAAAAATGAGATTTTCTAATTTCAAAAAACTAAGCAAGTGAAAAGTTTTCTTACACCAAGAGCTTTGTAATGAACCCCCACAAGTGATATATCAGAAAAGAATTGTAACAGTTTGAGAGCCTAAGTATCTCTCCTTGAGGTGCGTTCCACCTTAACCTATTAATTTTCAGTCGCTACCAGGAAAAGCTAGCAAAGTCAGAGCGCTGTTATCTTGATGACTTTTTCTATCCCGGTACTCCACATGTATGTAAAGTAGTAAACTGTAAATACACCGGTATGCAAGCTGAATTTTGGTATGTCTTCTGTATGAATGGAAATGAGAGTACTTGATTCTGTATTGCAGACTGCAATTTACTTTCAACTCCCAGTTTGCATACATTTCACAATCATACTTGTCTCATAATATATACAACCAGTCTACTAGAATTCAGAATAATATCAGAAAACTGTATCCAGTCTTTGAGAATTCAGAATCATATCAGAATTATATCAGAAATGTACGAAATTTTTAAACAGCAAAATTACCTGTATGTTTGTTTATTCACAAGATGTTTACTGCACTAGCATGAGTCCACCCTACAAGTAGATCACTGAAAACATGAAAATTGCAATATCGGTACATGTGAACAGCATAAATTTCTATGGCTTATACGTGTGATAGGACATGTATGCGAATTAAACCCAGCTTGACCTCATTAATCACAGATAAAAATTATCAAAATTGCATTAAATAATAATAGGATGAAAACACATGTACATGTAGATATTAAAAGATGGCAGACACAGATATGTATAATAAAGAACCACAGCAATGCACCAGTGAAATTCATCATTAGCATCATTAGCTGTTTGTCTTCCTAGCACTCAAAAGAAGCATTCAATCATTTTAGGAATCTGAAATAACATGATTCTCTGCATTTTTCCATTCTCTAAAGTCATTACACTTTGGTCTGAGTAAAGTACGTGTATATTTTTTGTAATTTCCGACATGTACAGTGCAATAGCATGATACTAGAATATGCCAGAACAGTGAATAATTAAGTCTCAGCGACTCTATCACCTAGGGATCAAGTAATCAAAAACGTAATCCTTTTCATACCTCTATTACTCATTAAGGTAGCATGTGCCTGGAAAGTGAAAGACTTAAAACTTTCGTTTCAACTTTCCGTCGGGAAACTGTTAACCATCCTCTTTCAAAATCAAGAAGAAACAAGAGTAATGTTGCAAATGGCAGCCATCCGTGTGTTTAACTGTATGCGAAAAAATGACTTTTGATTTTCAAAAATAAAATATATATGACTCTGAAAACTTTATTCCAAGATTTTTATAAAGAGCCAACACAAGTGGGAGATCAGAAAGGTAATGTAATAAATGTAAGATTCCAGATATCTGTCCCAAAGACTCACTCTGCCTTTAAGGTATTGAGATACAATTTTGCTTGAGAAGAAAATGTCATACAAAAAATGTGGCTGTAAAGGGATATAGTGATGTGAGAGTCTGTTTATATACTGCCATCTGATCACTTAGTGTAATCTAAGGAAAGAAATTTCACAGGCATCAAAATATTGCTTCATCAACCATTTCAACAAGGTTTCCAGCCTTGGGTATTCAACATAATAAATGCACCTGGTTGATATTTTCAATGAGTTATAGCCCCCAGGTTGTAAAACAAAGGGTTTACAACATCAACTTGGGAAGAATGAATTATTTATGTTCCAGGATTTCAAAGGCAGATAGAGATTAACAATATAGTCACCATGAGCAATAAAATTGTAATGAAATCAGATGATTTTGGTGAAGCAGCAGATGTTGTCATCTGCTGTACAGCACTTGTTTTGAAATTTCAGTATGTTCGCCATGTATATTTAGACAGTAAATGCATGTACAGGTACCATATGCCTGTTAAGTAATAGGGAGAGATAATGTTTCAGTAATTCAAACAGCTAAATTTATAAAACAGAGTTTGTGCAATGTGTTAAAATACATTGTATGCTTGGACAATATTGAAATAAAAATTTATGATGTTAAAAGATTGCAAATAATTTGAATTTTGATTTTGCCAGAAAAATAATTACATTAATCAGTGATATCAATACATACATTCAAATTATCAAGAGTGGGAATAAATTTTGATTAGCAGCAGCAGCTAAATTTTTGTGGATGAAATGCTGTTTCTATATTTACTGTATGCACATGCACACATACATGTATACTTAGTAACTTACATAAATACAGATGTTTGTATGTTTATGGCAGAATATCCGGATCACACAGCACCTGTGGTCTGCATCATAATGCTTTTCTGGTTATTCATGTTGTCAGGTACGTGATTGAATTGCAACATGGCCCATATACCTGGACCATCAAGAAGAGATACCATCACTTCAGGGAGTTACACGACTCCCTGTTGCTTTACAAAGCATCTATGAAAATACCTGTCCCAACAAAAAGGTATAGTACATGTAGATTCCTATTCCGATCATTTTTCATAAAGGGAATTCTGCTCAGAAAATTTGTTCTATTGGATAACTTAAGTACATGTATCTTTGGCATTCTATTTCCTTCCATTTCTCCTTGTTGTTGGATATACTGGTACTATCTCAAAAGTTTAAATATTTTAATCCTTGCAACCTTGAACAAATTGCTTCCAAGAAGGTTTGATTCTGCAATTCTGCTGGAAGGCAAGTTCTGGTACCTCAGTTATTCAATCTCTCCAGAGATCTCATTCATAATTTTCACAGATGAATCAAACTCATTGTTGTCAATGTTACTTTGTAGTCTATAGCTATAGTACTAGTACTCATCACAAAAGATATTTATTGATTGACAGATTGACATACTGTAAAATATTGCATATTTATTTTATGCTAATATGCTTATGTACAGCACATTTCTGACTGAGGAAAGAAAAGCAAATGTTAGAATTCAGTTTGAATTTTAGAATTTTTTATCATCAAATTGAAAACTTGAGTAATGACTAGTATTATACGACTGCACCTGTAACCTATGGAGTTTTTCGTGCAGTGAGTTTTGGCATCAGAGGATGCAGAGTCCAATACATGTAACTTTGATGGAGAGCACAATAACTTTAGGTGTTATTGGATGCTATTTGAACTTTGACGTCAAAACACCTATACATCAATGTTGGGAAAAGTGAGAGATGATTTAAAATTTTTAATACAAAATATACTTCTGACCATTCAGTACTTCACAAAATTAATTGTGGTCAATCCAATCAAATAAGTACTGATAGATTTTCCAAATAACCAAAGTTTTTTTTACAGTATGTCATCAATAACAGTAGAGTGATGCAGTGTTAAAACAAAACAAATGTTTTTGGTCAATGTAAAATCAAGAAACAAATTGAATATTTTGTGTGGTGAATGTCATAAGCAAGAAAAATGGCAGTCCTTTTTCCATTTTGGTTAATATCACTTTATTAAAACTTAGAAAAAGTTACAGTCATGTATTTAAGCAATAAAGCACACCCAGCGATGGTATAACACGAGATTTAGACCAGTTCACGACATATGTGCACGAGCGATAGCGAGTGCATATATGAAGTGAACTGGTCAAAATCATCGAATGGTATACCGTCGCTGGGTGTGATTTATTGCTATTATATCATAACAGTATATTGAAACTCTGGCTAGTGCTATGCTAGTTCTGGCTAGTGCGCAATGCCAGCCGTGGTATATCGCCAATATACCATAGTTCTTTTCGCGTCTCGACCAATCAGATTGCTGAATTTGCACCATCAATATACTGGTATGATATAATAAATGTTCAGATTTCACATTGAGAGATTATTTATCACCTAAGGTGGAAACACTGGTAGACTAAACTTCCTTTGCTATACCTTGCTCTGATTTCAATGTGTAGCAGTAAACACATTCCTATATCGTGCTTTACATACTATAATATACTACAATTAAAAACTATAAAAACATCTTTCAAACATATCAAGCAAAAGTACTGAAATAATATCAGTGGAGCTGAGTATAAACTATTCCATTCATTTCTGTAACAGAGGGTAATGTATCGGCTGAACATTCTGTGAAAGGCTTGGTTGAAAGCTTGGTTAAATGACTAGGATAAAACAATGCTAAAAGTACATTTTCTTTTTCAAATCTACTTTATGACTGTCACAAGGTTCAAACTTCACAAAAGTGGAAGGCAAAACTGAGACCAAAACTAGACTATCAAAAAATTAGCAAACCTTAAAGTAAGTATAAATACAATGATACACTGAATCTAAAAGAAAGTATAATACAATGAACTACTGTTCAAATCAGGTATAGCTACCTTGGCAAATACCATCACCATAGTGTTAAAATTCAACCTCTCTGATAACAGTGAGTATCTTGTCACAAATATATATACTAACTCATAAATGAAATGGCAATCCAAAATCTAAAAATATCAGAAACACTTAAATTTTTTGAAGTTTCTAGAATGTTTAGAAGTTCAAGCCTACATGTACTGTATATTTTCTTCTACCCTTTCTTATGATGACTGTCGTAAGGTTAAAACTTCACAAAAGTGAAAGGCAAAACTGAGAAAAAACTTATTAATCACATTATCAACTTTTGTGATGTAACTGTTGAATAGACATTTTATAAATGTGTACCTAAATTTAAGTACATTTATTTTCATTCGCTGTTATCTAAGGAAATTAAACTAACTTAACAACTAAAATTCCAATAAGCTTAGCCACCGATAAGTATTCAAAAGTTCTCAAATACAAAAAAATTGACAGAAAAGTATAACACAACAATATACCGGTAGTAATCATTAGGATGATAATATTGAGATGTGACCATGGTCATAATAGTACTGTTGATCACTTGGTTGTGTGTCAGGGCTGGCAAGGCAGATATCCCAGTGTTGAAGGGGATGTGACAGGAGGGACAGTGGGTACAATGAATCTAAAATGCTACTTTTAATACTCAAAGAAACATTTCTCTATAGTATAAAGACTGAAGACTAGCTTAGGTCTGGCTGAAGACTGACAGGTACATATGGTACTGAGAAACATACATACATGGCCTCATGAATAGTAACGACAGCTCATGAATAATAATGACATAACACAATGTCACATTTCTCCCTCCTTATTTTGGTGGAGAAAGGGAGTCTACATCACTAAGTACTGTGAAATCATTCAGAAAATCAGCAAAAATGAAAATGAAACAATACAATACCAATAACACTGAATCTAAAAGAAAGTACATGAAAATAGTACCGGTACAGCAACCTACGCAAACACACTTACCATAGGGTTGAAATTCAACAACTATGCATCTCAACTGACAGTGTATATCTGTTATGAAAAGTAATCGCTGATGTGAATGCTAAAATTTTGCATCTTTCAACATACTAGGATGTAAAACGAGACTGGAGTTGATAAAAAAGATCACACATACTGTGAAAAAGATATCAAAATTTTAATGTGATTTGGAAGTGTTTGACCATATAGAGGAGGATTTGAATGTTTTTGAGGGTAATTAATAGGGGGAATTAAAAAGGCAATCATGATTCCTCCAAGCCCAGCACAAGTTTGTGAATGCAGCCTGAAAGTACAACAATAATGGAAAATCAGGCTACTCCATCTCCTTGAAAATATAAATTGATAAAATAGCAAATCAAAGAAATTCTGGAACTTGCTGAGTACAGCAGTTACAGATGTTAAAGAATAGTTTTACATCACTGCCGGTATCTTGACCTGAAACTTAATGAAATATGGGAGATATGGAAGGATGTACACTTACATGTAGTTTTGCTGTACATTAGATATCTGGTGTGAGTTCTTGGTAAAATAATCAAATTCTCTCCGAGAACTGTTGACTAAAACACTTGTCTTGGTACCTCTTTAGATAGGTACAGCAACGTACACACTTACCGTAGGGTGAAATTCATCAACTACCGACTATGTATATCTGTTGTGATTACTAGTAATGGCTGAGTGAATACTTACGTTTTGCATCTTTCAACATGACAGGATGTAAAACAAGACTGGAGTTGATAAAAAATTAAAATACTGTAAGAAAGATATCAAAATTTTAATGTGATATTTTTTAAATAAATGTTTGGCCATATTGGCCATTTGAAAGTGTTTGACCATATACCGTAGAAGGGGATTTGAGGTTTTTTTGAGGGTATTTAATAAGCACCCAGACTGTGAATGGAGCCTGAAAGTACAACAATAATGGAAAACCAGGGTATTTCATCTCCTTATAATTGATAAAAAAATGAAGAAATTCTGTAACTCTCTGTGTAAAGCAGTTTACAGATGTTAAAGATAAGTTATCTTGACCTACAACTTAATGAAATGCAGGAGATGCAAAGATTTACACACAGTTTTGCTGTACATTAGATATCTGGTGTAAATTCATTTTTGATTGAGTCTTCTCCAAGAGCCTTTGACTCTGTGGAATACAGTACTTGTCTTGGTACTTCTTCACAAGTAAAACCAAGTCATCTCTCTCAATCCCTCTCAGTAATTCAATCAACAACGTCTGGTCTGTCGGTGATATATATCCTTTCTTCTCCAGGTCAAGAAATACTTCAAAGGCACTGGCCTCTGGCTTGTAAATTTCCCTACCTCTTAACATGGTCTTCACTTTTTTTACTTCAGGAATAGTTAGTTCTTCTACAATTTCCGTAAACAGTAAATGGAATTGGTCCCACACTGAAATGTAAAAAAAAAACAGATAAAAATGAATTCTTTCTCTATTGTATGCATATTTGGAATGTAGAAATATAGAATATACAGTAAATGAAAAGCATATAGTGAAATCATGCACTATATAATGAATATATTTGAACTGTATACAAATATGAAAACAAAAAATCACTTGAACTTTAGTAGCAAGTACTACAGTGTGTATAATTTCATTTGTGTTTCAAAGTATATTTGAGTTGATGTTATACCAGTGTCTGTCTGTCCTTACATGTATGTCTGTCTATCTGTCAGGCCATCTGTTAAAAAAAGTTTGGTTGTACCAAAGCAGTTACCTATTATGTGGGACTGACAAGAGTTCAGCCCTCAAGGGTTGGCCATGCACTTACAGTATTGCGCCTCACAAGTGAAATTGCTCAAACTTTCCTCAAGGAATATTTAAAATATTTTCTTTCAAATTCCAGAAAACTTCGTGCTCACTTTGCAAATTTTGGTACTAGAGAAACAAATTACCCAAGATTTACCGACATTGGGTATTCAAAATGGCTGCCATCCCTGTATTAACTTCGAGGAGAAAATACAATTTTCAGTTTTTCGAACAACTATAACAGTGAAAATTTTCCTTACACCACAAGCTTTAAAATGAGCCCCCACAATTGGTAGCAGAAAAGACTTGTAAAAAGTGTGACAAGTCAAAATATCTGTTCCCGAGGCGTATTCTACTTGAAAACAATCAAGAATGACAACGTCTTACATTATTTTATTCAGAAAGTTATGCTTACAAGTATTTCATTAAAAATCGTCATCAGGGCCTATCTTTCAACAACTGTAAATACGGCTATTTTTCAATCGGGTTCGAACCCACAACATACGGCATCAGTCGCCTAGCAAAGAGGCCACAGAGAGAGCCGCTCGGCTAAATCCCCACTGGGTCAAGGGAATGCATGGAGGAAAGTGTCTGTGGATCAAGATTAGGGAAGGGAAAGTCAGTGTATTAAAGTCCAGATAGTTGTCCATATACATGTAACTGACAGGCATCTCAGGACTTAAGCTTTGCCCATCAATGCAGCATGTGCCCTTTGCATAAGCTACATTGACAGCGGTCTACCTAGCTATATCCTACTCTAAATCCAACGTCTCACTTTGGTATATTACCTTCCCCACTGCACACTTTACTGGTATATGTACCGGTACAGTGTTTCTGTTGGCAATACAATCTGGTGATCACGTGTTGGGGCATACATTTGTATCGTACTGTATGGGTCAGTGCCTGTTGACTAAGGACAGTCTACTCTTGACCTTCTTTAAGTAGGCTTAGCTTGGATATGACAATGAGCTGCTTGCCAACCCAGAGATTTAACACAAATGGGAAAACTATTTTAAACACATCTTCATAACTGACCCAATATCTGGAAAGTGACATATCAGGTGTGTCCACCACTGGTGATTTATCTGACATCTGGTTGCAACAATTGACTAGCTACACTACACTGCCATACAAAAAATCCTCTGGATTCAGTCAGAATCCCATAGGATTTGTATGGAAATATCCATGAATTTTCTCAATTCATCTTGGACTAAAATACTAATGTCCATGTACACATGTCCATAGTAATTTCAATAGTGTGATAACTTTTGTGGTATATTATAACCAGCAAACTCAAACTGAATATTGAGTGAGTTAAGAAAAATTTCTTCGTGTTTATCTGAAATAAAGTAGATTCAGTTGGCCAAGGATATTTCTATTTCTCTATTTCATTGAGTAATATGCATCATACCCAGGGGTTTCATTAAGTTTTGAAGTAGGGAGCCAAAATAAAAAAGTAGGTGGCTTGTATCTGCCACAACTGAGAAGCCGTCGTCTAGAGTGGAGGATCCGGGAGGGGGTGTTCCCCTCTTAATGTGATATTTGTCCTTTGGGGTGAAGGTCTAACAGGCAAATTTCTCAGACAGTCCATTTTCATTTTTGGACTGATTTTTAGATTTTTCATGAAAAATCTTTTTTAACATTTTCTTTTAAAACCAGTGATTTGATCACTTTGATGTTTGGCATGGGTGTTCGTTTAGTCATAGTGTAGTCAGAATGTTCACATTTTGGTGGTGCATACCTTGTATTATTTTAAAATAATACTTTTATCCATTTTGGTTGATTTTTACATTATTTTGCTGTAGTTATGGTGTGCACATGTGCAAAATGAAAGGAGTTCAAGAATCAAAACCGAAGCCATCTTCTCCAACAAATCAATCAAATAGATTTCTGTAATGCCAAACTCCAAAAGAGTGAGTTGTGTTGTATGGCGCTTTACAGAGTCAGAGTTGTTCAGTATGCTCCACTAAACAGAAAAGTGTTTATATTCTTCTTGAAAGTATCAAGAGTGGGTGACTGGTGCACTTCTAATGGGACATTGATCCAGGTGAGAGGTGCAGCACCTATGAAGGCATGATTGCCATAGGTTTGTCGGTTACTCCGAGGTACATGAAGCAGAATTTTATCATTAGATTGAAGAACTCTAAGAGAATTTTTGAAATGGATAGGTCTAGTATGCAGGCAGGAGTACGTATTGTTCAGAGCTTTATATCATTATGTGATGATAAGGATTTTATACTGGATTCTGTCATCGAGCACCAGTAACCAGTGTAATTTCTTGAAAATGGGAGTGATACATGTATGGTCTGACTTCTGGACGTGGGACACAATTCTGGCTGCAGAATTCTGGACACACTGAATCGGAAGAATGGAAGCTGAGGATGATAAAACCACACAGGAGTGAATTACAGTAATCTTGTTTTGATGTGATCAGGGCATGAACCAACATCTGACAGATTTCCCTGGTAAGGTACTTGCGAATATGGTTTATTTAACGGAGATGGTTGTAAATTGATCAGCATGTCATGTTGATGTGCCTATAAAGATTGTAGTTTGCATCAAATGTCACACTGATGTTCCTTGCAGAGTTGACAATTTCCACAGAACAAGATACAATTCTCATTTTGTCAGTTAGGATGAGGTGAGCGGGTGAACTGAGATCACAAGAACTTGGGTTTTGCCGTCATTGACTTGGAAATTTTTATGTTTCATCCAGGTGGTAATCTCGTGAACTGCTCTTTCCATCCTGTGTACTGTTGAAAACATATGATGAAAACCATTGCAATATGGGATGTAAACGTTGGTAATGCCAAGCTTTGATAGCCTTGTGATGAGTATGTCATGATCAATAGTGCCAAAAGCAGAAGAGATATCAAGGAGAACCATGAGCTATGCAATAATACATTGGCCAACATCCTGTGCGAAACAAATATTGTTGTTGACTTCAGTTCCAAAGGAGCTGTTTCAGTGCTCTGGTATTTTCTGTATGCAGATTGAACTTGAAGTGATTCTACTTCTAGTAAGTAGTGAGTTGGCAATCATATATATGTTAACTGATGTGCTACTATCTTTTAAATGACTTTTGATAGAAGGGCAGGTTGGAGACAGGTCTGTAATTCTTGAGCACATTCTTGTCAAGTGATGGTTAGTATTGGGCTGAGAGACATAAGCTGATGATCCTAGATATGATGGTCATAAGTTCGCCGCCCAGATTCACTATAGCATTTCTCTAGAAAAGCTGTGGGGATAGGATCAAATGAGCCTGTTTTTGATGGTGTCTTTGAAATAACTTTGCCAATTTCGTCCTTCTCAACAGGAATGTGGCAAATGACAATGGGATATCTGTGTCCAGAAATTCAAAATCAGTCTAAGTATAATCTAGACTTGAACGAAATAGATGTTATGTTGCTTCTGAAATAGTTGCTGAACTGTTCTGTTAGATCTTTGGTTTATGTGTGCTCAAGTAAAGCCTTCTCCTCTTTGTTTCCAGAAAGGGTTGATATGATATGAAATAGTGATTTCCAAGTCACTTTGGTTCTCTTTTATTAGGCTTGAGAAGTATTCTTTCTTGGCATTTCTAATAGAGTGACTGCCGTTTTGGCATTAATTGCAGTTTATCTGACAGTGGATCTCAAGCTTGGTTTTTTTCTCCATTAATGTTCAGTCTTCCGTCTCCTCTTCTTAGCATCATCAATGGGGCATGTGTGTACCAATTGGTATCTGGATATATGGTCATGATACTCTTCTTAAACAGGAACTTCCCCTATAAAAGCCAGATTATCGTAAATCTATGCAAATGTAAAAAAGCCACGCTACTGATCCGACGTGCTGTGTTTGGTCCAAGAATCCCATGGTTTTGCCATGTTTCAGGTGTTCACTGTCATTGAATCTTGCATATGATGTCTGTGAATATATAGCGACTAAATTTGAGTCAAAAATAAACTGAAGAAATGTTCCGTTTTTTGACGAAGAACGCATATGTTTCAAAATGTGTTCCCTGTACGGCAATTTGGCCCCTCTGCGAATATGTCACAAAATTGCCCATCATGATTATTCAAATTTATCATACTGTCAAAGCGATTCTATGAAAATTCAAAAACTCTCGCAAATGCCTGCGTCATCAGTAATCTCCCTCTTGTGTGCCCACCCTGTAAGTTCCTGTTTAAGTGGTGCATGCTTTTGAAGAACATCACTTAGATGGTGGTTATATGTTGATGTGACCGAGGAAAGATCGTTTGGTGGAGACAAGATCAGATCTTTTGTTCAGGTCCTCAATGAAACTCAGTTGCCTGAGGTAGCAGAGATATGAGATATGATGTACCGGTATTACAGGTTTGCTAGGTGATGGTTTCAGAAGAGCAAATTCAGCATGAATAGGACTGTTGTTTAGAGAGGTCCAAGCATCTACAGTATTTTTGGTATTGATATTTGTTGCTGAATTAGACAAGATGAGATCATGTATCTGACCCTTTTTGTGTGTCGGTTGTTTGACCCATTGTTTGAGATAACAAGCACTGATGATGTCATTGAATTTCCAGGTTGTTGAACTGTTCAAGGTGTTAATTAAATTCTCCAGTGATGTACCGACTTAATTTTCAAGAGTGGTATTGTACTCAGTCAAGAACTGTGTCACAGAGAATTTGTTCTTAAGTGACGACGGTGGACACTAGACAAAGATAATTTTTAGTAAGTCAGTTTCTGGTGCAATATTGTTGCTTGCACAGTCTTGAAAGATTTCATGGAACATAAGGTTTCCAAGATGCCAGTTTCAGTGATTGCTTATGAATAATAGCTGTCTTGCCAACTCTAGGCTGTTGCTTGAAAATAGCGGTATACTGCGGGTGTACACTCAGCAACTTTACCGGTATGTTCATCACCAGTATTTCTTAACCAGTATGTTTCGGTCAGTACAAGAACGTCAATATCCTTCTCTGTGATATAATCTGCAATGTCTAGTGATTTATTTCTTACTGAACGGACAATCCAAGTGGTGAGTAGAACTGTTTACTTGTATTCTTCAGAGTTTAGAACAGCCATTTCCTGATGATGGATGGTGTGTTTGATTCTGAGTGATGTTGTTGAAATTAACTCCACCAGCAGATTGCCTGGGCACAACTTGGAGCATGGTGCGAATTGATAATTTTGATTTTTCTTTCTTTCTTCACATCTGGTCTGGTTACTCTGTGTGTTGCAGACTTGTGTTTTAATTTCAGTGTTTTTATAAAATTCTCAGTCTTATTCGTTTTGTTTCTATTTAAGCTTTTCCTTGTACATTTGAACATGACTTGTAATTTGATTTTGATAGGTATGATACTTTTGTCAATTTCTCACAATTTTGATATGAAAGGCTCCTTTACAGTAGTTGAACTGAAGAACAATGAACTGCGTAGACCCTACTGACCAGGTACTGGTGAATTAATTTGTTTAGCGGCAAACCTGTCAGGGCTGGTGAAGAACGGAATCTGTGGCCCTCTGCTCCACAGGGGTCAGAGTGAGGCCGTGCTTTGTATGCGCATGTGTATTTATAAGTAGTTAGAATTTGGCAATTGAGTGAATCTGTTCTTTTGGCGCAGCCATAACTTTCGAATTTTTCGTCATTTGAATCTGTCATCTCGTATTAAGTCGTATATTGATTTTGACATTATTATTGACTCCAATCACTGAAGAGAGAGTGTGGGTATATTTTAATTGATTTACCTATTAATGTAGGTGCGTGTCCGACTTGATCTAGTCACAGCCCCTTGATGTTTCGACCCTGTCAGCCCTGGTCACCTCAACACCTCCACCTTAGTCACCTTGACCCACTCATACCTGATATTCCCTTCAGTATTGAGGAGACAAACTCGCACTATTATCTTGAAAGCATGTTGTCAGTTATATTCAATGTTCATAGCTTTTTGAAGGGCTTTAGTGGAAGCCAATAATGCTGGGAACACACCACGTATAACGGTATGCTACCAAAACCCTCCATGGCCAAGAATTGGCAGCTACATGTATGCATTGTATATACCGGTAGGTACACGACCAATTGTACCTACATACACAGAGGCACTAAGGCCGTGGTGCCTTCATTCTGCATATCAAACCAGCCAAATTATCATTTTAAATTTAAAGCAAGGAGATTTTCTCACTGAAACATCATCAATTCTCGCAGGCAAGTTGCAAATTTGTTTTATCAGGGAATCCCAGTAACATTTCTACTGTCCCTATATTGTATTGATATACCATGGGGGAACCCTGCAGGTAACATTTACCAGAGTACCGGCCTTAGCAAAAACACTGTATATCACAAAAAGTGTGACAAGTTAGAAGTGACTTTGGTACCAGGGTTGAGGAGACCATGACCAGTGTGAATTACTGGGGTCAAAACGGACAGGTTGAGATGACCTGCTCCCTGTGTCCAATGCGCAGACAATGAATTGTCCCATTGTTTGATATTGATACAGCCATCATGATATGTATTGTGTTTCACTACCATATTTTGCCAAAATACAATCAGAATTTCCTTGCAGCCACTTGAAATTGTGCATCAGCCTGCATGTATTTGTCAATGTCACATTTGTTTGAATGCAGACTATGAACAGATCAACTACATATGTGCAAGTCACTCGGTGTACTTACATAGCCAAACCATTTTACTATTGCGATGTTTGTGCTACCCAAAGCCAGCATGATACAGTTTATGAGAAAGTGAACTTAGATTAATATGTACTGTACATCGCAGGCTGCACACAATTGAATAAAATGTTACATTAAACATGCATTGTGGAGTGGTGAACACTTTTGCCAGCTATTTGACAGACAAACTACATGTGCCGTAGTGTGTGTGGTAACCAGGCAAATTTTTTAACCATGACCCAAATTTTACTTTCTACATGATGAACAATAGACACACCTTTGTTATTAAGGAGAAATGCCAAAAATTTAAGATTAACAGAAATTTTTATTATGTGCACGTCTACTGTTATTGTGTGCTTACGATCTGGTAACTTACCAGAGCTACCCCTATATATAGGGGTTTGGGCCTGAAAGGGTTAATTTTGTATTAATTTTTCCAGCTATTTTTTCCCATTTTTGTCAAGCCATCCTGAAATGAGCTATCAAAGATTTCCACCTTCATCTAAACATGTGTAACAGATAGTTAGCATCTACATTAAATACAGGGAAGCTCTATTGGCCGATAGGTCCCTTGTTTCTCCAATCACAACTCTTGACTCACCACATCATAGGGGTACTTTGTTTTTAAGATCAATGCCTGGGCATTGCCATTCCGATATGCTGTTCTACCAGTATACCTTGACATGGCCATTGGTTCTGCATTAAGGTCTCCATTCCCTTTTCTTTCAACAGCAACTTCTTTTTACCACACCGAAGGTCACTTTAAAGGGAGGAGTATGATGTACCACTAGTGCATGTTTAAACTGCCGACCAATTTACCAGTAAATTCCTGCCTTTATCAGATCTCTCACTTTAAAGACAGTATCATGCTAGATACGGTAATTGATCAACCCAAATTAACCGCAAATTCTACCAGAGGTGAAGGGATTATTTATTCTTGTGATCTCATGGCACTGTAGCTATCACATTTGGATATCAAAGGTTCACAAGATGTAACTTTAAAGATTATACTCATTACCTGTATGTGTGTCCTCAAGGCTAATACTCTAATTCAGGCCAGAATTCAATGCTAAATTTTACACCATACATTGCATTTTCAATGTACTTAAGAAAAAAGAGGAAGAAAAATATCTTTGTTTTACAGAACAAAATTATCGAAATTTTTATCAGAAAGGCCCAGTTCCTGTGATTTTCAAAATATTTTACACTTCTTTTGTCAGACCTTAAGCTTGCTGTTGTGCCCTCAATGGTTGTTCAGGGTATACACGTATGTTAGTCATTGATTCTGGTGCCCAAGTGTTTGAACTACTGGTAGTCGGACTGATTTCCGTTGTTGATGAGGTGGATCATGCAATTCACTGTCAAAGTTATACTTTGAGAATTCCACTACCTGGTATTTCCAATGTTGACTAGAAGTTGACACTGTACATTGTGTCCTCAAGGCTGATAATTTGTCTTTCAATGTACTTTAGAAAAAAGATGAAGAAAACCTCTTTGTTTTGTGTACCGGTACTTAAGAAAAAAAAAGAAGAAAACCTCAGTCTTTGTTTTGCAGAACAAAATTATTGAAAGTTTTATCACAAAGTTCCAGTTCCTGTGATTTTTCAAGATACTTTACATTTCTTTTGTCTTACCTTTCAAACGGCATTCTACACATGAATAAGGGATTGTGATTGTCTCACTAGTGTTTGAACTAGTAGCACTGCTTCCTGTTGTTGATGATGTGATTCCATAATTTGCTTTTGATGAAAATAAAATAAATTTTTTCAGAATACAAAGTATAATGATAACAATTTAAAAAGTGTCCTTACACTTTGTTTTCCTGCCACTGAGAAGTGATTTTTCAACCATTAAGTTGGTTTTGGCCAGTGCCTTGAAGTGAATTCAAAGCTCAATAAAGGTCATTGTGAAAAGATGTAAAGCATGTTCATTACATGAATGAGTCAATTAAGGTACTGGGTAGTTTGAATTTTCAGAAATAACCAATTAATTGTTGTGGAACTTTGATAGGCACCAGCCTAGTGGCTGTGAGTGGTTTAATAATATTATGAATCATGATGCAGTTATACAATTCACTATGATAGTCATACTTTGAGAATTTATTCCACTGTTTCCAATGTTGACTAGAAATTTACACTGTACACTGTGTCCTCAAGGCTGATAATTTGTCTTTCAATGTACTTTAGAAAAAAGATGAAGAAAACCTCTTTATTTTGCGGAACAAAATTATCGTAAGTTTAATCACAAAGGTCCAGTTCCTGTGATTTTCAAGGTATTTTACATTTCTTTTGTCTTACCTTTATTCCCACATCCTACACATACATGTACTGCACGTACAGGATGTTTGTCTGCTGCTGATACAATCACCCCAGTGTTTGAACTAGTAGCACTGACTTCTGTTTTTGATGATGTGGTTCCACCATTTACTTTGGATGAAAATAAAATAGATTTTGTCAGAATACAAAGTATAATGATTACAATGTAATCAGTGTCCTTACACTTTGTTTTCCTGCCACTGAGAAGTGAGAAGAGAATTGTTGTGGAACTTTCATAGTCACCAGCCTAGCTGCCTGGAGTGATTACAAAATTATGATGCAGTGTTATATGCAATTTAGTATGATACTTATACTTTGAGAATTTATTCCACTATTTCCAATGTTCACTAGATTTTTACACTGTACATTGTGTTCTCCGGGCTAAGATTTTTCCATTAATGTACTTTAGATAAAAGATTAAGAAAACATCTTTGTTTTGCAGAACAAAATTATTAAAAGTTTTTTCAAGAAGGTCCAGTTCCTGTGATTTTGAAAATATGTTACATTTCTTTAGTCTTACCTAGGGCTTGCTGTTGTGCCCTCATTAGTTTAGGGCGCTGGTGTGTGTCAGCCGGAAATACAGGTTCCAAAGTGTTTGAACTAGCTGCACTTTCTGTTGTTGATGATGTGGTTCCACCATTTACTTCTGATGAAAATATAATAGATTTTGTAAGAATACGAAGTATAATGATAATGTATTAAGTGTCCTTACACTTTGTTTTCCTGTCACTGAGAAGTGATTTTTCAACCATTAAGTTGGTTTTTGCCAGGCCTTGAAGTGAATTCAAAGTTCAATAGAGGTTGTTGTGAAAAGATGTAAAGCATGTTTATTACATGAATGAGGGAAGGTAGTTTGAATTTCAGAAATAACTATTTAATGAGAGAATTGCAGCGGAACTTTCATAGGCACCAGCCTGGTGGCCTGGAGTGATTGGTAATATTACGAATTATGATGCAGTGTTATATACAGTTTACTATAATGCTCATACTTTGAGAAGTTATTCCACTGTTTCTAATCCAAAATTTCAGAGACTCTATATACTACCAAATGACTGATGGTGCATACTTGCAAGACAACAAATACCAATAGTGTAAGGTACAGGTGATGTGGCTCTTTTCAAGCCTACTACCATCATCACTGCTACCATTACAATCTCTGATACTCTCTACTTCTTTATAATGTTGTTAGGATGATTTGCACAGTGTTTTTATGACATATTTCAGATCAAAAATCTTGTATGTGACAAACATACGTTTGGAATCAGATAATACTACTTACTTTGGGATGGATCAGACAAAATGTCCTTGAACTTTTCAATCAGATTTTCATTTTTGATATACTTTAGAATATCAAAGATGACATTCTTCAGTTCTGCTTTTCGAAAGTGACTCAATAGTAGAGCAGCCAAGTCATCAGCATCTGTAATTGAGTCGACTTTTCCCGCAGGAACACCTTTATACTGGTATTTCAGTACTCCTTTGGCTCGTTTGATTTGAGGATCATTCAAGTCTGAACATATCTCTATGATTTCTCCCCAGTCGATCATGATCTTTGATGACTGTAGTCAATTATTATCATCAAGTAGTCAAGAGGCTTTTAGTAAGGTCTGCAACAAGAAAGGCAGTTAGCTTCAGGTTGGGAACAAATAATGAGGAGATGTTTTGTTGAGTAGTATATTTAGAAAATCCTTTGCAGAAACAGATGCTGTGTTTGTATATTTAAGTCTATTATTTCCCACCTTCCATCTGATTGTCTGTGTGGGGTTTTTTTTCAGTATGAACAGGTAGATATTGTTCCGCAATATGTTACCAGAAAACTGAGGATAAAAAATCATATTCTGTGAATGTGCTGTCAATTTTCTCTTTCGGATATTTCCAAGAAATACTTGCCCTTCATGGCAAGGTATGGCCTGTGAAGAGAATGTTTCTCAAGCAGATTTAGTAGTTCATTATTACATGCCTCATGTATGGAATGTCACATGTTCCACTAAGGATTCAATGGTAACTCCACAATGACGTTGTGGGTCGCATAGTCATCATTTGACTTAGAGTGAACTGGAACTATCTTCAACATGACAATTTTTGATTTAAAAATGTTCAAAGTTTTACCTAGGAAATCTTGCTTTAAGAAAACTATTCTTGAAAAACTAGGATTTAAATATGTTTAAAGAACATGTTTTACATAGGAAATCTTGCTTTTAGAAATTATGGTAGAAAAACTAGTGATTTTAATATATCAATTATGCACCATTTGACCATGGAAATCATTCCATTTTTAACAGATTTTTGTATAACATGGAAATAGAGCATGATTGTCATTTGCAAATAAACCCAAATGTTCGGTCAGGGAGTGAAAACTATGTAAGCATGAACTAAACACTCTGTAGCCCAAAAAGGGACTATTTACACCTCCACACCCCCTCCCACACCCCCCCCCCCAGGTAGGAGACCACTTGCCCTCCTGATGCAGGGCAAATGGTCACCTTAACCATTGGGTATAGTCCTGTTTGGGCTATAGTATATAACATGTGCTTAAAAATAGAGCAATCAACCTACCGCCGGGTAGTTGTGCCTTGAGTTGGTGTACTACTTGAAGTTTAACTGACCTATAAAAGAATCAGGGTCACGTTATTGATGGTTACATTTTAACATGGTAGATTTCCGTGGTCAATATTATATATTATTACCTGAATACATGGGTTTATGTGCCCTAGAGCAGGTGACAATTTGCCTGACACCAGGAGGGCACATTGTCTCCTGCTGCGAGGGCACATAAACCCATGTATTCAGGCAATAAGTATCATTCAAACAAATACAGGTTCTCCTCAGGGTTGCGTTCTGTCTCCTCTGTTGTACATCCTTTATACTGACGATTGTAGAAGTACACATGAAGGTAGCCATCTTGTTAAGTTTGCTGACGATAGTGCTCTGCTTACACTTCTACAGGGATCAGAATGTCATCATGGTCCCGCTCTTAGTGAGTTTGTTGAGTGGTGTGATAATTCGTATCTAAACTTAAATGTTAAGAAAACTAAGGAAATGATAATTGATTTTAGGAGGCAAGAACGCAACCCTCCTACGTCCATTGTTCACGATCAAGAAGTCGAGATTGTTTCGAAGTATACATACCTTGGTTCAATATTTGACAGCAAATTGAAATGGGATCATAACACCGATGCTATACTGAAGAAGGGGCAGCAAAGATTGTACTTTTTAAGGAAACTGCGTTCATTCATGGTTGATAGACAAATTTTATCTCTTTTTTATAAATCTTACATTGAAAGCGTTATCTCATTTTCATTCATTTGTTGGTATCAAAATCTGTCTGTTAAAAACAAAACTTCACTTGATAGAATTGTTTCACTTAGCTCAAAACTAATTGGTATACCCCAGAGAAGTCTTTCTACGTTTTATAATCAGCAAGTACTCAGGAAAGCCCGCTTAATTCTTTTGTCTAGTGATCACATTTTATCAGTAGAGTTCGACACACTTCCCTCTGGTCGGCGTTTTAGATACCCGGCTTGCAGGTCAAACCGGCGCAAGTTGTCATTCATTCCAACCGCTGTGCGGCTTTTAAATGATTCCTAAACTGTTTTTTGTATAGTCCTGCGTCTCCTACCATTTTGTAAATTTGTATTATATATTTTTGATGTTGTATTTGAGCCACGCTTTTTAATTGCCCGTGTTTGGGATAAATAAAGTTCTATTGAATTGAATAATATTTTTTATTACATGCCTCTCCACAGTCGACGAAAGTCAAAATTGCAGTGCGCGTATGGATATTTTACATCTAGCGTTAAGCATCTACTTTGACATTGAAAACATCGAAGGGCTTCACTGGACCGGGTAACCATGGAAACTGGTCAGTACATCGTTCACCGGTCCGTTCACTCCCTGCATGTTCCTATTCAAATCAATGCACTGATTTGCACTCACATCGAGGCATGTAATTAAGTTTTCCTTTGGCCAGGTGTAGAGACTGATCAGTGCTGATGTGTTGTGGCTGAAGAAGGCTATTTATGATTGGTTGGTAGATATTATTTACAGCAAGTTAAAGAGAATGAAACCAAGACTTGTGTGGTGGATTGGCTGTTCGGAAATGAATCAATAATGACAGTGAGTTTAAGCAAACCATTCTGCTCAAAGTATCCTACCGGTATATGCTGCACATTAGCCAGTTTTGACTTCAAAAAGAGGTGTGGTATTGATGTTGAATAGTACATCAAAATAAATAACCATTAATGGAATATCTTTTTTATGTAAGTTTCCACCAAAGTTTTGAAAGAAAAAATAATCAAGACAATTCAGGACAATTGTACCTTTGATGAAGGGAAGTGGTTTCTGAAAAGTAATTGATGGATTTGTCCAATAAGTAAACTTTAGGGGAATACATTGTAGTGACCAGAACCTAGAGTTTCTTGTTGTCATTCTGACAAGTTTCTTTAGAATTGTTAAAACTGAACTAGAAAATGGTATCATCACTCATGATATCATGTAGTACATACACTTCCAGTACTTATCTGAAAGATTTAATGAATATAAATTCATTGCTCAGGTCACATTTTATAAGTATTTTGCAAAATCTGTTGTATTATCACAAACATTCGATGTACTTGAAAACATTCCTGCCGTATTGTGTACTACAGCTGCATTTGTTGACCCGCAAGACTTAAAGAATTAATGAGAAACGCCTGACTTAATTATCATACTTCATGGCCCTGAATTTTGAAAATTACCGTGTATAAAGACATGAAATTTGATGTCTTTTCTTTTGCTCAACTATGTGTTTAAGTCTTGATATATTTTTGTGAACTGACTACATTTATAAACTCTAGAACAAACCATTACAATGCCAGTAAACAGTTATAAAGACCTGCTATTTGAAACTTCTAGAGATAAATTTGATGCAACTGTTCTTGAGAAAATGAACTTTTGATAGTTAATTTCATTACATGACGTTTGCATCCACAACTTTCTTCAATGCGTGGTAAAACTTTCCCAATTTTCATCTCCTAAGTATTATGGTATGGCAGAGAGTGTTGGACTTTATGTTATTTTATGCTGAGAATCACCATGTCAAAAGTGCACAATGTTACACTGTCATATGCCACTTGCCAGGTACTTTTGCACACATAGACTATGCTTTGCAACTTCTCAGATTTGCTAGACTTTTAATTGTTCAAAAAATTACAAGAACACTAATGCAATGTGCTGTATTGTCTTTACTTCTTGCTTCTTATGCATGCTTTCTGCTATCCAAGCAAGGTTCCTTTTAGTCTACATAACCTCTGACATGCATTTCTTATGGCTTCAGCGAGTTCACAGTTATTATGATTGAGCAATAAAATTTTGATTTCTTCACTTACCCTTTCAGGCATGACTTTCTGGCATAAGCAGATCTACCCGGCTTGTACATAGGGGTTTAGGCCAGAAAGAGTCAATTTCATTTCTACTAGACCCTACACATTTGCATTTGAAAACATTACAAGACTAACAAAGTTACAAGACAAATTATCTAACAACCTACAATGACATCTCTTTTCTCAAGACCATTCAATGACATTTGCAGACATTACAATTGTGTGACATGTGGGCCTGAGAAGCTAATCATATGTTTGCCATTTATTACAAATCAAAGCAAGAGAGACGACATGGTCACTTGGAGCAACTCTGTCAACAAGCATGTTCTATAAACATTAAAAATGACCTGTGGATTATATTCGTCATGCAGTTTTGATCACAGTTTAGCAAATATACTTGTCATTTCAGTGATTACCATATGTCTCATTTCATATACTTGTATTTCCTTAGAACTCAAGAAATACAAGAATACATGAAATGAGATTTCGAGTGAGTACGGTATATCTCATTCTCAACTTCCTGTGTAATACTATAATGCTTTGTATACTGAAGTCGTATACGGAGGTATACTTTGCTATACATCGGTCGGATTACACAATTCCATTCTTCACTACCTTCCAAATACTTAAATGTATAATATAAACATTAAAAGCAAACATACCTGAAGTCTTGTGGCACTCAATAGTTGTTTTTCTTCAGGGATATTGACAAAGTGCGCAATTTCAAAATGGCATTGCCATTTTGTTGTTAGATGTGACGTCATATCAACTTGTACTCATGCGCAGTAATACCTGTATTGTGATCACTTAGACTTGTCAGCTTATTTTCTACCACTGTATCAGGTATGTACTTGGGTGAATATAGAAACGAATGTGTTCATAGTATGATGATAGCTAGCACGCTGTAACCTCCTTAGAAAGATGTCTTGAAGCTCAGCATATGCATATCATTGAAAGCAAAGTTTTACCTCGTGATTGTTGTATTCAACAAGTTGTAAATATAATTGATATAGCACTTTTGATGTAGCTTTACTCTGTAAATGATTTAATACAAGATATCCTGCAAACTAGTTGTACTGATAGAGAGCTGACTGTCAGACAGTAATATTCAAAAAGCTGGAGTCAATTAAAATATTCAGGGGTTTTTCTATCAGCAACATTCATGTAGTTCATGTCAAGGGTCAAGTGGTGCCTTGTTTACAATGTTGGACAATTTTGAATTGACCTATGACAGGCATTACAACTTAACTGCAAGCTATTCAGAACAGCTAGTAAATTGTTTCACTAATCAGTTTCAACTCTCAGGTGTCTTGAAAAGTCGAAAATTTGACAAACTCAGATCACACAAGATTGGTTACTACCTTTGTTTTGCTTTAGGTTTCCAGTATATTAAAGGTCTGAAATTAGGAACCCTGATAACATTTCTCATTGCTGCACTAAAAGTCAAACCACAGTTCAAATCTGCGACTGGCTTCATGGGAAAGGCCACCACAACGCCTGGACATGCCACCACCCCTGGATTTCAGACCTGAACTGATGATTGCTATACAAAAATAATATAAAGCAACACTGCTGTACATTTATCTCTGAGTGCATTCCTATGTTGTTTTCATGTTTTTTCCATGTTCTTGTTGATTGAAGAATACAAAAAATTGAGAGTATAAAACCCACGTCACCGCATCATTTTTGAAATATGTCTAGGATGAGAAACAAACTTTTTATTTTTCTTGGCCTTTAAGTGTGTATCTCGTCACAAATATATACTAACTCATAAATGAAATGGCAATCCAAAATATAAGAAATTACAGAATTGACACCTGTTAATTTCCTAGCTACTAAGCTACCATCACAAATACTCAGAGGGGAGGGAGTGCTGAAGGAATTCAGGGCAATTTGAAAATTATAGGGGAAGTAAAGGGTGGGGGTTTTGAAGGTTTACACTGGGTACAGGATTATCTGTAAATTCGCTATATTTTTGCACTTTCAGATTCCACAGTTTGATAGGTAATTCAATGAAAAACATGTCATCCAATCATCCAATAGCTCTCATATTAATAATAATAAGAGTATGGAATATTTTATAGCATTTCATGGCTTTCACTATGCATGTCATAGCATTTTAAAAAAAATCTAAAATAGTATTAATGCCATTGAAGTTTCACTGGAAAAACAACAAATAGATGTTACAACAGGGGAAAAAGCTGCAACTATTGATATCTTCCATACTATTGTTCTGTGTATAAACCAGTTTGTCATGTTCTACTCCCTATGTACCGTATTTGATACATCAAGTATTCACATTCAATACCAACGCAACATGTATATAACGTTGATCGCATTTTCAGGTTTGTTACTGAATATACATGTAGCTGCACGCACGTGACTTTCAGACAACGCTGCCTAAAATTCGGACAAACTTTGTTGTTGCATACGCGGCTGTTGTTGCAGCTTGTAGTCTGAGCCATGAAATACCACGAACTAGTGTGACTTTTAGTAACCATTGTAATGCTAGCAGGTTTCATTTTCGTCATTTATGCAGAAAATGCAGACAAATATTTTTTATGCATATTAATGAGAGAAAAGTATGACGTCATTTGAGATCAGTGCTATATTGCAGTCCAGGCTAGTGTTGACTGTATATATACCTGTAGTACCAATGTTGACAAGCCAAATACTTGTTTATAACAAGTAAAATAACAATCTGTTGACACACAAAAGTATTGAAAAATATTGTCAAAATTGCAGCTTATTTCTGTCCCCTTCACATGTCAACAATGAAAATAAACATACGTGTACTGTACAGGCTGTATTTGACATGGTGAATGCATGGGCATTACAACATGGTTTGTGAGCGGAATGTTATGAAAAATGTAACTGTTAACAGTTGTGCATATAAAAATTTGAATCTTTCAACATTATAGGTCATAAAACAAGATTGGAGTTGATGAAAAGAGCAATAAGTACTAAAAAAGATATTATTAACAAAATTTTAGTCAGATATGGTTTTATAAATGTTTGGCTAGTACTGCAGGGGATTTGAAAGTTTTTGACCTTATGGGCATTTAAATTGTTTTTGAGGGTACCGGGGGATATAAAATGAATTAAGATTTTAGTCATGATTCCTCAAGCCCCCCTCCAAGTATTTGTGAACACAGCCTAATTAAACAACAATGGAAAATCAGGCTATTTCATCACCCTAGAACCGTACACGGTACAGCAGTTAAAATGTTAAAGATGAGTTTACAAGCTGAAATTTGTGCAGGATGTACCAGTATTATTTCTGTATTTTACATTAAATATGATATTTGTAAATTCTTAGTAAAATAATTGAATTTTCTCCAAGAGCTTTTGATTAATTTAATTATGTGATTGGCAGTCATGTACAAGATAAATTAAGTCAGCTCTGCCCATCTCATTCAATAGTTTAATCAACAAATCTTGGTTATCCCGTGATATATATCCTTCCTCCTGTAGGATACGAAATATATCAAAAGTACTCTGTATTTCTGTGGCCTTTTGCTTGGAAATGTATCGCTGCGTTAATGAGGACTTGATTTTACATATATCCTTACTGTCCAGGTTCTCTGAAAGTCTCATGTAGAGTGTCTCCAACTCTGAAGTGAAAAAAAAGAGATAAAAATGAATTCTTTCTCTATTTTATGCATATTTTTGATGCATAATATAACATAAATGAAAATCATGTAGAGAAATTACACTTTATATTCATACTGTATTCAAATATGAAAACAATAAATCACTTGAACTGTAGTGTGCAAGTACGACAGAGTGTATGATTTCATTAGTGTTTCAAAATACATTTGAGTTGATGTTATACCAGTGTCTCTCCTTATATATCTGCCTGTCTTTCGGTCCATCTGTTTCTACAGTTTTTAAAAAAAGTTCAGTAATACCAGAGCAATCTTACCAAGTGTGGGGAACTGAAAAAAGTTGAACTCTCAAGGGTTGTCTACTTATCCATTGCCATTATGTTAAAACAATGGAGAATGACAACGTCACAATAAATATACATTACTTGGTCATTACATTTAACCCCTTGACTACCAAGGCCAATGTATTCCTATATACCAGGCCCCTTATGTAAATATTGATAAAATCTCGGGTGTGGTCATTGCAACAACATTGCTTAGAGTAAAAATTAAGGTAGTACCAATAAACCATATATTTTCTGAATCAGCATGAAATTTTCCACTTTCTCATACATAATTTTTATATTTTCAGGTCACGTGACTGGTCACATGACTCATCACGTGACCAGAGTTGACAAAGAATATGCTTGGAAAGAATATTTGAAGCATCAGGACGTGTTTTGAATCCATAAAATGACTAAAATTTGAATACAGATGCAATTTTTATGGCATTGTCTTTACATATATGTAATAATAACTACCCTTTACTTTATTTATAGGTGTACCTGTTTAAGAATTTTATCATAAAAGGCAGAGTAAATGAACCACAAACATCAGCATCTGACATAATTCTATATTTGAAAATCAACACATTTTATTTGTAAATAACTTCTTTATGTCTTCCTTGCAGAAACAGGCATCTAAAATGGTTATTATTTATCAAAAAATAATTGACAATATTTAAATACATTTTAGGGAACAACATATCACATGATCAATTACATGACCAGTCATGTGGCCAGTCATATTGACAGTATGGCTACTATAAAATTTCACTATGTTATTGTAAAAAATTATATTTCCTCCAGTTTCAGTAACAGAATATTGCTGTTAATAGAACATATTTACATATTAATCATTTGTTTTCAATAAATAAACATTTCATTTCATTAAAAAAAAAACCTATAAAAATCTTGCAAGTAAATGACATCAACAAGCTTCCGAAAACTGTAAACAATCAGCGGGACGCTTCTGTGATCAGCTTGACCTTTTAGGGTCGAGGTCATGGGTCACGACCTTTGCTTCCGGATTTGGCTGTACTCAGACGTACATTTGTAAGGGGGGGCGCAATCACATTTAGGCCAGGTCGGAATACATTTATCTTAGTCGCACTGCATGCCGATGCCGAAATTACGGGATTTTTAGGGACAAAAACGAAGCTAATACGCCTATTTAACTGTGCCGGATATTTCCGGCACTAAAGGTATATGGTAATTCAAAATGGCGCCGGATATATCCGGCGTTCAAGGTAGTCAAGGGGTTAATGACTGTCAGTCCCTATAAACCATAGTACTAGAATTCATTGCAAAATAATTTTACACTACATTGTGTCATCAACACTAATACTTTGTCTTTCATTGAAATTTTTAAAAAAAGATGTAGAGAATGTCTTTGTTTTTCAGAACAAAATATGGAATTTAAAAAGAATTGTCTAGTTCTTATGATTTTCAAAGTATTACATTTCATTCGTCTTACTTGAAGCAGGCCTTTGTGCACTCAATGGCTGTTCAGGGTACCGGTATATGCTAGCGGTTGATTCTTGTGCCCTAGTATTTGAACTACCAGTAGTTGCACTGATTTCTGTTGTTGATGATGTGGCTCCACCATTTGCTTTGGATGAAAATAAAATAGATTTTGTCAGAATACAAAGTATAAAGATAACAATGTAAGAAGTGTGCTTACACTTTGTTTTCCTGCCACTGAGAAGTAATTTTTCAACCATTAAGTTGGTTGTGGCCAGTGCCTTGAAGTGCATTCAAAGCATGATATAGTTGTAAAAAGTTGTAAAGCATGTATATATGACATTCAAAGCTCAAAAAAGCTCATTGTGTAAAGGTGTAAACATGTTTATTACATGAATGACTGAATGTAGTTGAATTTAAAGATCAGCAATAACCAATAAGTGAAATGTCGCAGAACTTTCATAGACACCAACCTAATGATTGGTAATACTACGAATTATGATGCAGTTTTACATTCAATGCTTGATATGATACTTATACTTTTAGAATTCTTTCCACTATTTCCATCCAAGATTTCAGAGACACTATATACTACCAAATGACAGTTTATATAAGGCAATGAATAGTTCTTTTACCGGATCCATGATGCAGTGCGCGCCAGGGTATACAATGCGTATGTTACGCATAGAACTTTCTAGCCGTAGAGTACACGCAGGGTACGTTACTCATAGAACTCTATGGCAGATTACATCCTGACCTATATTTTCGTCGCTGATGGTTAGATTATACACGATCGATGCATCATTTGATATTGCAAATTTGTGTCATTCTTCTGTAACAATATGTTGTACAAAACAAATCAGCATGTTTTCGCTGTTTTGAGCTTATTTACGGTGTTTGATAAAATCACTGCAATGCATTGTGGGATAACCGGGAAAAGGTCTATTAGAGGAAGATGGTACATTCTCACAAGACAGCAGATATCCATGGTGTAAGGTACAGGTGATGTGGCCTCATCACAGCCACCATTACAATCAGTAGTACCCTACATGTATACTTCTTATTCATAATGTTGAGGGATGATTTGCACGGTGTGAAGGTCATTTTTATCGCACATTTCAGATCAAACATCTTGTACGTTAAAAACCTACGCTTGGAATCAGATATTACCAGTACCACTTACTTGGGGATGGATCAGACAAAGTGTCCTTGAACTTTTCAATCACATTTTCACTTTTGGTTTTCTTTAGAATATCAAGAATGAGCTTCTTCAGTTCTGCACTTTGAAAGTGACCCAATAGTAGTTCAGCCATGTCATCTACATCTTTAACCGAGTCAACTTTCCCAGCAGGAATGTCTTTATCTTTCAATAATGTTTTGGCTCGTTTGAATTTAGCTTCATTCAATTCTGAAAATATATTTATGATGTCTTCCCGATTGCTCATGGTCTTTGATTACTGCAGTCAATTATCAACCAGTACGGCCCAGTCTTTCATAAGATCTGCAACAAATAATGAATAGATATTTTTAGGAAATGCTGTGCAGAAACTGATGCTATTTTTGTACAGTTTATTATTTATCACCCTCCATCTGTTTGTCTGTATGTTAGGCTTTTACTGTATGAACAGTTTGATAATATTCTGCAATATGTTACACCTGAGGCTAAAAAACCATATATGTGAATCATATTTAATGTGAATTTGTCCAATGGCAAATTATTTGAATCACTGTTATGTGGTATATTGATTTTTCCAGCATAATTTTCAATTTGTGAATCATATTTATTAGTGAATCTTACTTATTTATGAATAATATTTGTGTCAATCTTTGGGATATTTCAAAGAAATGGAAAATTTGGATACAACTGGTCAAAATTTTGGCATCTTAACTTTCTTAATTTTCATTTCCAAAGCAGCATGATAATCGCATAAGGCAGGTAGTGTGTAAGATATTTTGTTAAATGTACGTCAAGGCTAGAATGATGACACCATGTCAAAAGTTAATAAGTAAACAATGTTACACTGTCATATATATGCCACCTGCCAGGTACTTTCGTATACATAGACTATGCTTTGCAAATTCTCAGATTTGCCAGACCTTGTGTAAAAAATTACAAGAGCACTAACTTGCTTTAATGTCATTACTCTTCCTGTACCGGGTATATGTTCTCTGCTATTCAGACAAGGTGATATATTCCTTGAGATGTTGGCCTACAAACCGGGTACGGTACATGTAGCCTTTGACATGAATTCTTATGGCCGCAGTGAGTTCATTTTTTACTTAATTCCATCTCTGAATGGCCAGTAGACATTAAATTTGCATTTGAAAACATTACGACTCAACAAGTTATCACAGTACCTGGCAACCTGCAGTTATATCCCTTAATCTCAAGACCATTCAACAACACTTGTAGACATTTCAATTGAGCATAGACCCTCAAGGGTTCTATGAACTGAGAGAAATGGTACAAGAATATTACCGTAATTATTTGTCATTTGATTAGAAAGCAAAGCAAACGAGAGAACATGGTCATTGCAAGCAACTCTGTCACTGAGCATATCTCTCAACATTAACATCAATTATTGCCGTCTCTGTAAAATATAACCAAGACAATTTTTTTGAGATTTTTTCCAATATTAACTAAAAACTGTAGCCAATGAAAAGTAATGACCATTTGGTCCAAAATTTTCAAAAAATTTACAAAAAAATTACTAAAAAGTTGGTAAAACTATGTACAAAAAATTAGGCGGGAAAATTTACAGCACTCAAAGGGTTACAATGACCTGTAGAAGATATATGTCATTAGTTTGCATTTCCCTTTTGATTACAGGTGATTTCCATGTCTTATGTAATTTACCTGATACATGATTTATTGCGGAGTGACCGTGACCGGTATACTTTTAGTATTCATGTATTTCCTGATTGTGATTACTAGTCCTTTCTTGTGAATCAAAAAGTTGCGATAAGTTATAAGATTTCCACACACTCGATTTCAACTTCCTGTATGGTAACTTTTGTAGCTTGAATTCCACTCTTCACCACCTTCCATACACACTTACCGGTAAATATGTATATTTGACCATGAAAAGCAAGCATTCATGTACCTGAAGTCTTGCAACTCTCAATAGTTGTTGTCCTTTGGCAATTTGTAAGTGATTTCAGAATGGCAGCATGGCCATTCTTGATAGATGTGACCTCATAGGTCATGTTCCTTTCAACTCATGCACAGTGCATTCATCTATTGTGATCAATGACATGCTCGTTTTTCACTACTGTTCTAGGTAGTTACGGTACATGTGTGACCATCCTTGATGTGTAATTGTCTTTGTTATGGTTTCTGAATTAGTTAAGTGCCTGTTAATTGTAATGTTTATGTTTTAATTATAGGGTGGTAGCCAGTAGGGTACTGTCCTTTAGACATGCACTAACTACCCTGTAGGAGCTAGGTCCCCTCAGCAGTGAACTATTAGTCAGGCCAGCTACCCCTTCTTCCTGGTAAGATACATGCACTGTGTACTGGTAAAGTCCTGTATGAAGCCAATTCACGACACTAAGACCAGAGAAAAAGTATTGCAAATGTAATTGGGTGAAGATAGAAATGAATGTGTTCAGAGTCTGATGATAGCATAACCTTCTTTTAGAATTCAAGCTAAGCATATGTGTGTCACTGAAAGCAAAAAACGTCAGTGACTATCGTAGTAGTATGTGCACTACGTATTGTATACGGTAGAAGGAGAAGGAGACCGTTCTCTAGACTCTAACTACTAGGAGGATATATTTTATTCTGAGCATGTGCTCTACAATACTACGTCATTACATGAATGTAATAGCATATAATACACTGCTTCCCCTTTTAAAAAGAAAAGTGTTGCATGACCAAATTATGACAAATAAACTGACATACACTTTTTATTCACTGAACAATGGTACTTCTACCATGATACCATTAACTCAGGTTCACTTTCTTCATAAGTTTTCACCAAATTATCTACATGAACCAGTTTAGTTGTGGACCCTACATGTACTTTAACCATGTAGTTGTGAGGTCCTTTGACTTCAATTGCACAGCCTAGCAACCTTTTGTCAAGTTTTGACTCTACAATATCACCTATTTCAAAATATCTCTCTTGCTTTCTTTGTCAATCAAATTGCTCTTTTTGTGTTTCTTTTTCTTTTATACCTATTTTGCAAGGTGGGTTCATGGCCCGTGATAGAGGGACCGTGATGGGTTTAATCAATTGCAATCTGGTATGAAACTGACATGTACACATCAACTCAGCTGGATCGACTATTACTGGTACACCTGTTGTACTATGAGGTTAAGTTCTGTTTCTAAACAGAAATTTACCAATTTGACATTTCAATAACATAGATGTGTCTGCTGCTAAGACTTGTTCAGTGAAGGCTTATAGCCTCACTGCTCTCTCAGCAGCACCATTAAATGCAGGGTGATATGGAGCTACTTGAACATGATTAATGCCGTCCTTTTTCTGCAAAAATTCATCAGAATTGTGGACCATTGTCTGAAACTAACTGTACTACATATTGTGTGTGTATATATATATATATATATATATATATATATATATATATATATATATATATAATATATATATATATATATATATATATGGTATATATATATATATATATATATATATATATATATATATATATATATATATATTATATATATATATATATATATATATATATATATATTGCAAAATATTATAGGGTAGTACTAAGCATTTTCATGACCAGTGTAAAGTTTGCGTCATCCTCATCTCCATCCTCAGCTTCAGGGATCACACAAAAATAATTCTGAGGATGATGCTACTGCGTCAGCTTCATTGGCATCGGATCTGCCCGTCTGTGTCTGATGTAATGATTTTTAAAGTGTAAAAAGCAAGTGTAAAAATGTTCAAGTTTAAAACCACTGTAAACATGAATCAAAACACTGTAGCTTTTGTATTTCATAATATTTGGTAACTTCTCATACTAATATCCCTTTCTCACAATGTGGTTACAACACAACATTCTTAGCCATAAGTTTGAATGCTGTATGTTTATTGTTGTTTCTGAAAATCCAAATGACGATGATCAACAGGCTGTAAGTTATATTCATTCAATTTCATCGTTTCTATGTTTCTATATAAATGTAACATTTCTAATTTTGAACAGATTAAAGGAAAGGAGAAGAACATTTAGAAAGAGCAGTCTGAAAAATAAAGAGTTGCCAAGACTTCCACGAAGGTTAGATGCCCTCGTAACAGCTCCACAATTAGCAAGAAGAATGGTAAGGCATCAAACTTCATTTGTTTTTCTTTTTTCTATAATTTATTCATAACTATTTGTTTCATATTTCATAACATATTGATAAAAGATCAATGATGTGGAATATAATATCTACATAGTACCAATAATCATCTCATATAGACAGCTTAGAGTTTCTATACAGTCAAAGAACAAGCACAGCTCCATTTCCAGCATAATTATTGGCTTTTCAGGTAATGACCTAAGGGGTACAGTGGCAAGAGTCAAACCAGCTAACAGGCACAACTCTACACTCAATGATCTCTTAATGTTTGGCATTTATTATGTCCAATTTAGTAGAGGTACAGGCACTGCGCCTTTTGATGCATAATCTTTGACTTGTCTGTTGACTTGGTAATAGCATGGGACTGCTATGGAAAAAGTGAAGTTAAATAATAAATATAAGCCAAACAAAGACGAAAGAGCTTACAATCGACTTTCGTCAGGTTCCTGACCAAAATGACCCAATTTGTATTGACGGAGAACCTGTTGAACAGGTGACCTTTTTCAAGTACCTTGGCGTAATTCTCGATAATAAACTTTCATTTAGTCATCACACAACAGCCCTTCAAAAGAAATGTCAGCAGAGGTTGCACGTGCTTAGAAGGCTGCGTTCCTTTGATGTGGATTCACATCTGTTACTCTTACTATATTGGAGTATTATTATACATCTACCATCGAGAACAATAGAATTTAGCGTGCGCTAAAAAAGCCGTACGGAACTCGCGCCCGTTCCGTACGGCACGGTTTCAAGGCGCCCCATTCCCTGCGGCTGTATCTGCGAGTTCACTGTAGAACGGTTTCAAGGGACCCCTTGGACGAGTGCCAGAACAAGTCTCGCGCGTGCTCTGTACTGTTCTGTGTAGTGCACACACTTCAAAACTTGCAGAAGCGCGTCCGAGGTAGCGTTCCACACTGGCGTGATAAAATCGGAAGAAAAATTGTTGACATTGCACGAAAACGGTCACTACTCCGACATTTTGATGCCCCGATCAGGAATGTAAGATGTATAATAATAAGGTTATTACGAAAATACCGCAAAGGATGCACACGGACATTGGCGCCTCGCATCGCCCTCCGCTTCGCGTCGGGCGATACGCTGCGCCAATGTCCTCGTGCATCCTTTGCGGTATTTTCGTAATAACCTCATATTATTGAACCACTTCTGACTTATTGCAATATCTGCTACTTTTCGTTGCTCTCTACCGTAAATCGCAATAAGTTGTTAAAAATCTCGCAAACAGCTGCTAAGATAATTGGTAGACCCACTCCGTCCCTTTCAGTGCTCACAGATAATGCAATACTGCGCAAAGCACGAGCAATCACTACTGACGTAAAGCATCCTTTGTATTCCTCATTTGAATTATTGCCTTCAGGAAGGAGATTTCGCTGCTTGAAATGTAACAAATTAAGGTTCAGCAAGAGCTTTGTTCCAACAGCCATCAAGAGACTCAATCTCTGAAGTGTATTTTTTTTTTCGTGTGTTTGCTGACTTAGTCTGTGTTTTGTTTTGTTTTTGTTTTTATATGTCTGTCTGGTTGTCATTTCTATCCTCTGAGCTGTAAGGTGATTATCCTTTTTTTAGGACAATAAAGTATAATAATAATAATAATAATAATAATAATATGTGCCGGAGGTACTGACTTAGGACACAAACAAGAGCCAACGACAGACAATTAAGCTCCATAGCATGCCATGATTAAGCTTTTCTCTTAATTGTGTGTTTACTGTACAGTATAAATCTGTAAAGTACCAGTTTGTATTGTACTTGTTTCATTAAATTAATCTAAAATTTCTGCAGCCTCCTACAATATAATACTCTGGCCTGTCATATATTTCAAATGGTTAATCTTAATGGAAAATGTCTTGGATGACATTGATATATCATCAAGCCATAGATATGCATCTGTATTGCCTGTATAATCCCTACTGGATGCCAGTCAACATGCATTATGAGTGATGTGTCACATTTGATATTATTCTTGTACATATCCGTACATGTCACATCCCCTATACTGGTAATACTGTTTTATTTACATAGGCTACACCCCTGGGTATTTTGAACAAAACTATATGACATGGTGATTTTATTGATAAGAAGCCATAAACTGTACCATAACATTCCACATCTTCCTGCCAGTTTTTGTAACCACTGTCCAACAACTTTGATTGGCCGTATTGTTGAAATATTCAACCAGAAAGTCATGAGTCAAAAATTTATCAGAAAAGAGAACAAATCATCAAGTTGCAAATAAATCAATCACAGATAAAGTTATCCATGAGAATTAGATCTATAAACAAAATTGCAGATGCAATATATTTCTGTTTGCATTAGCAAAATACAGGATTTGCAAAATTCTTTGCTAATGTTAAGATTAATTCCTAATACTGTTGTAACTTACCATACAGTACTCTGTGCTTCTCTGAATATTTTGCCACACATCATTTACCTTTTGGCTTGTAGCCAACAAAACCGGAAACAACTTTCTTGATAATATCAGTATCTTAAAGCCAGCAGAAAAAGAACCCTAAGGAAATTCTAGCAAATGAAATATTTAATAGACTTCATCAAACCTGCAAGACTTGTCTAGCATTATTATAGAAAGGATTAGGGGCTGTCTCAAATTGCTTCAAGCATGTACCTGATCGAATTGTCCATTTTCATAATCCATATATGACAATACCTCCTGATATGTAGACTATGATGAATTCAAAGAACCAACAGAATATCCCTTTACAATATAAAAGTAATTTTGTTTGTGTGGTAACTGTTCTCAAGGTTTAAATTTCAATTTTTGAGCATCATAAGAATAATCAATACAATTGTTTTGACTTCCAGTGGTGTATAGTCATAGAAACTTACATATCAGTTATAATGTCAAATTTTACTTTTTAACTTCAGAGCCACTGAAGAACTTGAGATGGCCCCTTGATTTTTTTGAAGCCCAGCTGTATAGAGTCACAAAAGGAGACGCTGTTGATTACAATTTCTCATTTGTCATGATGATTGCAAAATTGCAGTTCCCTGTGGGTTTCTGTCAACCCGATTCAAATGATTATACTAACTCAATATGATTCCCTTATGATATTGTCTGCATCTCCTCAGTAGACTAAATGATCACTTGTAACGGAAGCCAGACAGACATTTTGATCAGGAATCCAATTGTTCAAAACCATACATTAACTCATAGTGATTGGATCATTTAAGTTACAGCACAGAGCAGTAAGTTTCTAATTCTCTTGTAATCTTCTTCACGTTATTCTGTAATAAAAACTAATATTGTAAAGAACATATACCGGTACAACCTGATGCACAAAATCCCTTCATTGAATAATAGTATTCTGTTTTGATTTCTGATCTCATTATGTGTACTTGATACATACATCTGTAAATATTGCACCGAATGAATTATTGATGAATATTGTGTATAATGGATCAACATGCTTTGGGGAGCAGAACAAGAAACAGTAGTTGACATTAAAAACAAATATAATGAAAAAAAATCATCAAAAATTACAGCTACTGGCACGTTAACTCAGAAATTTCCCATTTTATTTGGATAAAGTAACCATGGTTTTAATAGTCGCGCCAGCGGCTTACTTACTACGCATGCGCTCATTCATAATATACTATGCGAGTAACCGGAAGTGTACCCTTCTTTCTCATGATGGGCGCCGCCATGTTTTTTTTTTGAGTACTCGTAAATAAACAAATACGAAACAAATTACTATGATATAACATGCCTTTTATAAAATATACCTCTTTTATTAGCCAGTAAATGTTATTATACACCTTGTCGCTGATACAAAGTATCGTTGATATAGATAAACGGAGAAAACTGTCGTGCATATGAACGGGGGCATACGCAAAGAATGCTGGGATTGAATTATAGAAGAGCGCCCCCTGTGTCAATAATTCGATTCAAAAATTGCAAGTTTTTAGACGGAACGCTATAGTTTTCAGCTTGCAAGTGCAAGGTGGGCAGTGCGGTTACCATTGCAATGATAATTATTGCATAATACGTCCCTTGTTTAACGCCATAGGCTGTTATCATTGTAAAAATTGCCAATTTTTGTCCAAAATTTTTACACGCTACAGAAAATCTATACCTGCCCTGCTGCAGGGTTTTACGTCGTGTAAGTACGTGAACTGCTTTCATCAGAGGGAAACTGGGCATAGTTTTCATATAAACGTTTATGAAGTAACAATTATAGTTTATCATGAATCAATACAAATAACATTGCCAATCTTAACCCCTGGCGCGACACCAAGGGCTGAGCCCTATATAATATTAAAATTAATGCATAGTGTTTGTCAGATATGCTAAAAGCAAAAAGTTAGAGCTGCCTATAACTGTCTCTCAAGATGGCCTGTGACGGTTTCAGTTCCTCATATTTCATTGTTCATCCAATCTGTTTTATGTTCAAATTCTGTAATCAATGATACCTGTATATCATCTGCTTTAAGCAGCTTCAGGTCTGTCTTCTGTAAAGTGAAACCTTTGTTGTTGAGGAATAATTAATGGTTGTGGAGCAGAACACCTGTGTGTATGCCGTACAGTCATTTGCATTAATCAAATTGGTCATTGTCTGCTGAACCATAAAGGATTGTACATGTAACTTGTTCATTAAGAAGTCATCATGTTGACAGAAATAGTGTCCATTTGCAACAGATGTTTTGGTGTGAGCTCATTCATAAAGGTAGATGTGCCTCGAAAGTGAAAGATTTTAACTTTTGCTCAAACTTTCCTCAGTGAAACTTTCAACCATTCTCTCACCATATCAACAATAAAAATCAGGAGTCATCGTGCAAAGTTTGGAACTAGAGAAACAAATTACTCATCATTTTGTGATATTTGAAATTCAAAATATCCACCATCGTTGTGTTAACTCTATGAGCTAAATATAAAATTTTGGATTTTTGCAAAAACTAGACTGTTAAAGTTTTTCTTTCTCTAAGAACTTTAAAATGAGCCCCCAAGAAGTGGTAGATCAGAAAAGAATTGTTAGAATTGTCCCCGACAAAGAACAAAGAATTGTCCCTTAGGCACATTCTATCTCAAGTCAAAGTCGAATTCTCTGATGATTGTTGCAATTTCAAGTAACTTTTTCATCAATTTTTAAGTTAATTTTAAAATGTTCAACCTCTCCAAATAGCAAGCAGCAAAAATTTTAGCTCTAAAAACATATCTATTTTTTGATGACATAAAAAATATTCTGTAGCTGACATGCTTGCTATTACTTTTCAAAATGCCTATCTGTCAGATTCTTTGCAAATTCTTTCAATTTCACTTTGGTATCCTTTCCTCTGTGATTTGAATTTTTCATGTATTACATGTACCATAAATTAACTCAGCATTAAAAAATGATGATTAATTGTAGACCTGGTGGATGAGTGATTTGGAAAATTTTAGTCAATGGGATTTGAGTCACAATCAAACTTTGCAACTACTGGTGTATCCATTGTGATTTCAAAGCAAAAGGTATAAAAAGCCATTTACTAAAGGCAGAAAATCTCTACTCCAGGAATTGAATACAGCCTTCTACTTAAATTAAAAGGGCAGTCTTCAATCCCTTGTTCTCACATTAGCAGTTGTTGACATTGACTGTTTATGTGATTTTAGTCCTTTGTTGTGCACATTACTCGATTAGCTTAGGGATCAACTTGATAAAAACCTGCCCCTTTAATTTTGTGTCATTATATTAGATGTGACAAACACCCTCTGTAAAGTTGGCAATAAGTACATGTATACCAGTATGTATCCTAATATTTTCTATTTCAGCTCCTACCCCTTGGAAATTCATGTATTCCAGCATGTAGCATGTCTGTATGTATCTTTATTGTGGTATCCACTCGACTTGCTGTTGCGCACAATTTGAAGTCTGTGACGGGAAGAGCTCCTTCTGTACCATAATGGTACTCAAGGACCTTATATTTCCCTATTATGTGCACTTTTTGGCACAAATTGTGAAGTTTACTTGTGTGACATTACTTGAAAGTAGGACATCAAGGCCCAGCTGAGTGGATACTGTGCTGTTTTTTGTTTGGTAAACAGTACATGAGCTAAAGAATATTTCCAGCCTTATATTTGTGACACTGTATTTTACACCAGAACATTTTGAGTTATTTCAGAATTAAATGCAACATGGCGATGGTTCCTCTGAGTAACTTATCAGAACATGCATTCTGCAAAAATCTATTCACCTCATTAATTTTAAAATGGCCAATTATCAAATTTATAGTCATGGGATAATGATTACAGAATTACATCAATATATATGATGTAGGACATTTGAAGTGAAAGAGTTTACGATTGACTTGACTAGAAGGAGATAAGATTGAGATATGGACTATTGTGATAATTACCCAAGAATCCTTCATGATTAGAAAATTTTTGCTTCATTGCATTTTTACTGTTCTTTGAGTTTCAACACATATATGGTGGCACTGTGTTCACTCTAACGTTTGAATTATGACTTTAGAATTACATTCTTTGAAAACAATTTACCATAACCTATTCACCCTAATTCCCTGTATAGAGGTCCACAATCACCATTGATAACAATGGGTTTGGGCCAAACCATGGTGGTGAAAGGGTTAAAGGTATACAGTCACCTGTAATCTAAATATGCCCTTATATGGTCAAAGGGGCGTTCCTTGGTATTCAAAATGCCCATGTGAGGGCGCTGTTTTTCAAAAGCAGCCACCCGCTTAAAATCTGTGATTGCTTAGCTTTTCCCTTTCCATGGTAACTGTGGCAAAATCGGAAGAGGTGACAGTATACCTTTAATGGAAATTTATGTTAATCTGTGATCAAAACAACCTTTTGATCATTTCATATCTTGAATTACTAATTCCACAGACATAATCTCTGAATATGCATCCAAAAATCGACACTATGAAAGGGTACATAATTATAGATGCACTGAAAATAATACTTTTTCACAAGTCTTATGCACTGAATTGCATAGGTACTGTCAAAACTTTTGAATGTGATTTCCAAGATGCATAGACAATTTCTGAAAATTTGTTGTCAGTTTCATGGCTGAAATTATTTAATGTATTCGTCACCATGAGAGAATCATATTTCATCAACTTTGCATGTAATGTTCTTTTCTGTTGAAGACATTTACATTATTGCATGCTGTCAAGTAAATATTGAGAATATGAAATCATTAAATCATAGACTGATTTTTACAGTACACAGACAAGAATATATTGATATATTAGTAAAATGTTTCTTAGGAATAAAACAGACATGATGTGTTCTACAGACTTAATACGCCCAAATTATCACGTGATGATGGTACAAACAAATCCATGTGTACAAGTGCGTATGGAAATACACCTATTTTCGTGCTTGTTTACGCACATAGTTTTGTACCATGGTCCATTCGAATTCCGTGTTTAACCTATTGCAATTGCAATGATTACTGGTGAAATTTCAATAATCTTTTAGGCCAAAAGAAGAAAAAGTTTGTTTCTAAGTCTTGCACAGATGTACATGACATGTATATATCTAACAACTTGACACAAGTAATTCATGCTATTGTTCATGGAATCTTTTACAGGTGCAACTTGAAAAGTATTTACAAAATTTACTCAGCAATCAAATTTACAGAGCCCACCAGCACACAGTAAGTATCGTTTATCATGATTCCTCCACCTTCATGATAAATACGTCATCTTTCAGCAGGATGCTCACCCATCTGTGAATATTTCCCAGCATTAATAAGGGAAAAGGTCATTTTCAAATAGGCGGTACCGCCAATACCTCCCGCGGTATACCTCTAACCCTGGAGGGACCGGCGGTAAGGCAGTTAGCAGCTTTTAATGAGCTTGCATGCATAATGAGACCGCGGAAAACCGCGCTACTTAGTACGTCATTAGTAAACTATTGTTTTCAAGTCTTTTGATTTTGCGGAGAGCCATTACATTTGGAAACTGAGTGAACGAAGGAGAGTGGGCGTCATGCATGGCCACCTGGCAGTGTCTGACTTGTAATGTCAGTATTAGAATTCCCAAGAGTGCTGTTGCCGTTGAATGACATTTTGTGTCAGTATTCAACAACACATACAGCACTATAGGCTCGTTCTAATGGTGAGAAAATTGAAACGTAAACATTTATGTCACTCCGTTCTTTTCTGTATTCGAAATACAAGATTGCAACTATGTAGCACAATCCGTACTGTACACATACGATGACTTTGCGCTTGCGGCATATATTTAGTTCCTTGTATTGATAAAATTTGCCTATGTGTCACCGTCATCGGCAAGATGCGCGCAGTTGTTTTAAGATGATAAAATGGAATACAGATACTTGCCAACTATAACATCGAGAGTTGGTCATAGTTCTAAAATAAAAATGGCAAATTGTTTGTTGACCCACAGTCCGTAGAACGTGAGTGACTATGTGATGATCGATTTTTGAACGTGGGATTCTCAGCAATGACGACGTCGAGTTCGGCCCTGTGACGTATTTGATTTGCATAATTTATGTCTGGGTCCCACTCTCCGAAAGTCAGCAACATTTCATTTCCCATGAAAAAACGTTGTGATTTTACATATTTATTTAAATATCAGCATCCAACTTTGACGTCCCACATATTTCTGTCAGAAATAACGATATATGACTTGATGTTGAGTCTGTAAAATCACCAATATATGTCGTTCTTATTTACTTCATTTCTCCACGCCTTTCAATTACATGCCATGTCATGTATCTGGTCATGCTAGGTTCGTGAAATCGCCGAACTTTACTCGATGAAGAACAACAATTTATGAGTACTCTCATATCAATGTTAGATCATTTATCCGTGACGTGTACACTCCCTCTGTGAAATTGTCCATCTTTTACATCTGACCATAATCCCTCTGCAATTTGGGGGATACCTATAATCAAAAACTGAAATGACGTGCCTTTTACCTTGGCGCTCCGGTACGTAAAATCGCCGAAAGAAGATTGCATTCGTAGCGAAGAACGCTATGCAGAGTGGCGTACGTACGCGTTCTGCGCGCTTTACCTTTTGCACAGATTTGGATTGAGACGCGCCGTCTCACACAACCTGCTCTAATTAACGCGGCGGTGTATGTCCGAAATCAAACTTTCATTCATTCATTCATTCATTCATTCATTCATTCATTCATTCATTCACTCTAACTAACGGTGTTTAACAGTTTGTCAAACACCAGGTGAGTATTTGTTCGTCCCTTGATGCGTCACTCTAGCCTCGTTTGTCCATACAAACATGTGCGATGAGATGAATATTAAATGAGTTCATTGTCTTTAATCTTCATATTTTCCAGCGACGACCGAGAACTTGTGTCGATGTATAGCCCAGCATCTTGCCAAATCGAATTTCTAAATATCAACTTTTCCGAATTGACATGTATAAATTTTGTCACACTTTTCTACAAAAGCCCACTGTATCGGCAACATCATGCTTTATTTCCTTATTGTTGTTTTTCAAAGCACCTTTTATAAAACGCCAGTCACACTTCGCTCTTCGAACGTCGTTTGACAGTTCGTCAAACACTAAATGTGTGAAAACAGCTTACAACTTTGTCGCTCAATATCACATGTTCAGTAAGTTTGTTATAAAAACTGGTGTCAGTTCAAAACTACTGTGCTAATCACCACGTGGCAGTGAAATTGGGTCTTATGAGTTGTATAGAGCCGACGAACTAAATCGAATTCGACTTCTGTGTTCTCGCTACGAGTGCGATCTATTTTTTTTTGATTTTAACTTGAACCACGGTTTCTCTATGAGGGACCGTGCTTGAACTTTACATATAATATTACAGTCGTGAACTAATGTTTTGTGATAGGGTGTTCTGAATTGCACCTTTTTTTCTAGGTATTTTGGCCTTCAGTTTGCAATATTTTACAGGCGGAATTCGGAAGTGAACATACGCAACAGTTACAACTCACTCTGTTTATATGACCAAGATGTACGCTCGCTCTCTCTCTCTCTCTCTCTCTCCTCTCTCTCTCTCTCTCTCTCTCTCTCATACTGCAACCTGTGTTTAGTCATAGACAGTAGAGGCCCCCTCTACTGCCTATGGCTTAGTACAGCCGTTCAGGCCATTTACCGCTGTGCCCGCGGTATTACCGCGATCGTTAGTGTAATAGAGGTGTTAATGTTTCACCTCCAGTCCGCAGTAATGAGTCTTCATGAATATTCACGGTCTCTGAGCGGCGGTAATCCTGGCGGTAAGCGAAGTAGAGGTATACCGCGGGAGGTATCCAGCGGTACCGCCTATTTGAAAATGACCTCTTCCCTAAATGAACACCATGTTCCAGCTCATGAAACCGTACTTATCTTGTGTTGTAGACCCTATAGCCTACAGCTGAAAGTCAGTGAGGTAATACAACTATGTATCAAAATTGTATGCTCAGAGATAAGCATTGAATTATAAATGCAATTTTGTTGAGAATGTTTAACTGTTGCAGTGGCTGAATTCTAGGACCATACATTATTAAAGCTTGTAGCTTTTGATGTATTATCTAGTATTTTTGTCTACGCCCAATATTATTTGGAAATACATAGAATTCAACATGCCAACAGAGTGTGTGTAGTACCCCATCACGGTCCCTCGATCCACAAATGGTTGGGAACGCAGAATATTCTATTGTCAGGAAGCACATTTCGTTTCCGTCGGATTGTTAATTCTCATAAAGAGATAAACACTAGCATTGATGTTGTCATGGTTAACACTTACACCCTAAATGCCATAGACTTGCATGGCGGAACCAGTACATGCACAATGGGAACAGAATCAAAACTGTTTTTACGAGCAATTTACGCAATGGAACATGTCAAATCACAAAAGGGGCAATGTCAGTATATTTCATATAGTACTATAGTTTGGAAATCAAAGAAAGGTTAACTTAAACACGACACAGTAAGCTTACAAGAGCGGACAAAAGTAATGGCAAGTAAATCAGGGATTGACTTGAGAGTCACAAAATCATCAAGTTTTTTTTCCAGAGAAACAAATTATCTTAACTTTATTGACATTTGAAATTTAAAATCACTGCCATCCCTGTGTTAACTCTGTGGATAAAAATTAAAGTTTTGAAATACAAAAGGATAAGCCGGTGAAAATGTCTAGTCACTCCATGAGCTTCAAATTGAACCCCTACAGCTGGAAAATAAAAACTATTGTAAAACTTAAAAGTTGTAGAGTCCAAATATCTGTATCCCAGGCACATTCGAGAACATCATCAGATAATTCATTCTCACGATCCACATCTGTTCACCAATCCTACGCTTGAGATTCTTTCAAAAAAATATTAAATCTTTTAAATAATTTTCTGCATATTAAACACACTTTGATGTATTTCAGTCCATCTATCACTGTTATCACTCTAGATAACAACTGTGTCAAGTCTTATGAATTATTTACAATATTAAATAACTAAGCCTAATTAAAGGTTTGTGTATGATTTATTGTACCTTGACGGCATTATCCCAAGGTCTCACAATTGTACACAAAGACATTTCATGGTCATATTGTGTTCATATGATGTTCAGAACAACATCCAAATTATAGTCATTAGCTGGTAAGACTTCAAAATATTATCAATAAGAATAGTTATTGTGAAAATTCAAAGTTTCTTTACTGATGCAATTTCCACATAATTTTTTAAACATATTCCAGTAATTAGTTGAAAATGAACTGATTTTTTTCCTTGTATAATTATGTAATTTTCTTTTGTAGTAGGTAAATGAAAGAAGCTTTTAGTGATAGAATGTGAACAGATAAATATTTATCATCTCAAAAATGGTCAATCTAAAATGTGATATCTTTTTTCTGTTTTATACTCACAAGCAAGCATGTTTGGTTTTGACTGTTTATTTACATGAAAATTGAATCAACATCCATCTTTTTTCTTGAAAATATTGTTCATTCCACTGTAACAATATATATTCAGTGAAGATATTTTACACATTACTTTCACATTTCTTTCCTTAGACCCATAGTACTTCTTTGAATTACATAGCAGTTGAGTCAAATTGATATCGGTGTACCTGCCATTTCATAAAGTTTTCTCCACTTTCTCTTTCTTTTCAGCTTGAATTTTTAGAAGTCAGTCACCTGTCTTTCATAAATGAGCTTGGTGAGAAGGGAAAGTAAGTAAAACAATATCAACATTTCCCCCAAACTTTTTGTTTTGTCCGCGGCAGTGGATCCATCATCCTGTCACATGTGCCTATAAATACCTAGAGATGCATGCTTCAGCTCAACCGTTAAAGGAACACTAGCTGTAACATTTGATATTTTCAATTTTCTGTTCCATTAACCCTTTGAGCACCAAAGTCAAGTTTTGTCGCCATGATAATACAGACCCAGCCAATTTTTTTCAGATTTTCGCCAAAATTTTGATAAAAAACTGTAGCCTATGAAATGTGATGTCTATTTGGTCCAAAATCATAAAAAAAATTACAGAAAAATTCATCATAAAAATTGATAGAGTCTTGCACTAATATTTTGCGGGGGAAAATTTTGGCATTCAGAGGGTTAAATATATTTCTGTTTCCTTTCTTCCTCCTATTGAAAGGGTCAATACATAGAACTTTTGATCATGTTTTCACTTTTTTGTTTTGAGTGTCAACTGTACTTGCTCTATGGTGCTCCCCAAAGCATTGTTGAAACACCCTTTATTCAGCCTGTTAGCACAGCATATATGTGTATAACGGGAACTGTATACGGTATACTGCGTGCAGGCGCATTTTAGTCTGGACAATAATTCACTTGTCAACAAGAACAAATACAGTTTTCATTTGTACAGAGCTGAATTGACTGGCATAATACTGTGTATCTCAACATGACTTATGCAGTGGAACAAAAAACTGTACTAAACTTGGAATTAAAATCATCAACAGTCACAGCTACTGACCCTTTATAATATGTTGAAGTACAAAGTATTATTTTTACCAATAACCAAGACATTGTGTATGTTATCAAATATTATGAGGGTATTACGAAAATACCGCAAAGGATGCACGAGGACATTGGCGCAGCGTATCGCCCGACGCGAAGTGGAGGGCGATGCGTGGCGCCAATGTCTGAGTGCATCCTTTGCGGTATTTTCGTAATAACCGTATTATTATACATCATACATTGCTGACTGGGGCATCAAATTGTCAGAGTAGTGACCGTTTTCGTGCAATGTCAACAATTTTTCTTCCGATTTTATCGCGCCAGTGTGGAACGCTATCTCGGACGCGCTTCTACAAACTTTGGAGTGTGTGCACTACACACACACACACGTACGTACAGAGCGCGCGCGAGACTTGTTCTGGCACTCGTCCAAGGGGTCCCTTGAAACCGTTCTACAGTGAACGCACAGATACAGCTGCAGGGGGTGGGGCGCCTTGAAACCGTAAGTGTTACGGAACGGGCGTTCCGTACGGCTTTTTTAGCGCACGCAAAATTCTATTGTTCTTGATGGTAGATGTATAATAATGTTATTTACTAATGAATTCTTGTCTAGACTAGGATTCAGTCGACAACAATAACACAAGATATTCACATACTTGGTTATGTTGATAAGTTGAACACGCTGCATTTCAACATGAGTTTGGGAGTGGAACAAGAAACTTTGTTTTACAAACAAGATAAAACTGCTAAAAAATACAAGATTAGTTACAGCTAATAACACAGACCTGTCATTTATTTATGCTGACAAAAGAGTTAATGTTTTGGTTGGATGTGTATTCAAAATAAGCTGAGATGGATTTGCATACTTTGATTGTTTGCAGGGAAGGCGCTGTCAAGAAAAGATCTGGTGGTCACCGTATTCCGCTGGGTTGCTGTACAAGATGCTGTGGTGGATGTTACTGTGAGTGGGCAGGACACTGGAATAAAAGGTAAGCTGTATGCTGTAAATCAAATAGGACATATACTTACACATTTATCACTGTGAAGATGTGCGCATAAGTGTGCAACAAATTTGAGATACTGAAAATCTTCTTCTTATTTTAACTAATGAGTTTCTGAATTCCTTTTTACAATGTGCTTTTATTGGTACAATAAATTTGAACGCTCTTCATCACAGAGCTTTGTATACAGCTCCAATTTGGCCATTCTTAGAAGAGATATCCCGCATCCTGGCTGATGTAGTGTATACATATCTTCCTGTCATAATATCTCTTAACATTCACTTCATACTCAAGTTGCTGTGTATTTAAATTGCACTATCATATACCCATGATAGTGTAATATACTACAGACATTCTATAAAGGTGTCACAGGAGTGTGCTTGGAATATGCATCATTCCTCATATAATGTAAAATAGGAATTGAGGGATTAGCAAAAAGTACAAAATCCCTTATATCATATATCATAGGAGTACCATGAGGATTCTGCAACAGTATAGGAGTCATATACCAGGTATGCTGGACTGCGTTCAAGGTCGCCATCAAATTTCTACAATATGAAAGAGAGATTTAGATATTTGTTCGATTTTTATCATTTTGTTTTCTAAATTTTCTAAGAAGTCACGTATCCAGCTAGATCGGTTGCTAATTCCTTTTTTCTTTCCATTACTAATATTGATATTTTTGTGTGGGTTTCAATCCAGGTGGCTTATAACAAAAGAAAGTTATGTTGGCTACATGAGACCCAAAGATGGCAGGCTTTGCTGTGTTGTGCTGATGGACGAAGATTTCAGGGTCAGCTCTGGTCTCATCCACACAGGAGTACACCATGGCCTGCTGGTGACCAATATGACAAGGTATTGTAAACATTTTCGAAGTACGCAGCAATCTGTGTGTTTTGAAATCTAACCAAACTAATGATGACACTTTGAGTATACAGAATGATGGATGCAGATTGCCTGATAACTGAAAGGACACTACTCAGTGTTGTGCCTATAGGGATACAAATTTTATCATTCTAGTGGCTGTCATTAAGTGTCTACAGTCACTGTTTATGCATCTCCTTCTGAATCAAGCAACATGATTCTACCCACAAACATTCAAGGCAGTCCCTTAGTTAAGCATAATAATGTAAAAGTATTAATTTTCACTGGCGTTGAATTTCATTATTTGGATGTTTGAGACAGTTTCACTTGGATTTAAATTCACTGATTAGCAAGTAAAACAATAGATTATATTGTTATTTGGTATCATCACTGGGATTCAGGAAATTGTCTATGAGTGAAAATAGTGAAATGAAATCCCAGTGGATAATTAATGCTGTTATAGTATTACTTGAGCTGTTATGGTGTGTGTCGTGTATCGTTTGAAAAGTATAAGGATTAAAACAGAAATGCAGTCAGTATTGCCTGAAGGGTTTGCGTATTCAGATCTTGTTCCATATTGGCCATGCTGACAATTATTCAAAACAAAATCTGCAGTATTACAGGTTGATCAGGGAACAGCTGTACATCAGACAAAATGTTTCTTCAAGCTTTTATATGCATGTAATTTCTCTTTTTGGTAAATTGTTGTGGAGCTCTTTTCACAGTCTACTCACAGCCAAAAGTATTTTGATGGTAATGTTGCTTCAATTTAAGCCTTGGATAGCTGTAATTTTTCTTGCCAAAATTTTAGTGCAAAATTTTACCAATTTTTAGGAATTTTTTTGTAATTTTTTTTGATAAGTTTTAACCAAATGGACATCGCATTTCAGTTCTTTATCAAAATTTTGGCAAAAACTGAAAAAATTTGACATGTGTATATTCTATGAAGCAGTGACAAAAATTGACTTGGGCACTCAAAGTGTTAATGTACCAGTAATTCGCACGCCAAAATTTGAAACTCAAGATGGCCAACATCTATATATGTTAAATACCGATATGTGGGGAAACAATGAAGTTTTTAGCTCATATTTGGTTTTATATATAAATACCAAAAAGAGCTTATATGATGAGTCTAAGTGTCTGTATATTTGTGGGTATGTGCGGATGTCACACACAAAGGCTCCCATACCGCCAAAGCTACCGTCTCAGTATTTGGTGTACAGGTAGATGTAGGGGTTGAGATGTGAATTTGTTCAAATGAACACATCAGTGTCAAAAATGTGCAAATGAGGTAAGAAAAAGCGAAATTCTGAAACAGGCTTGAAACAATCTTACTCCACTGACTTGAGTCATTTCCTGTCATTGTTTATGAACTGTTACATATTAACAGACCTGCTCAAACCATAGACAGTAAAGGAGAGGAAGACTGTCAGTAGAGGGGAGGAAGACCGTCTATGGTCAAACTAAGGGGGGCTAGCAGCCTTTCTGCTATGCATATCATGTTGCTAAAGTTGACCTTCAGTACCTAAAGTTTCAGACCTTAATTACTTTTGTCATTCTTGTTTTTCTGGTTTAAATATTTCTTGTTGTTTTTCTGGTTGTACTGTGCAGAAATCATTGTCATAACATCAACGTAGAATTTTTCTGCACTAAATAGATAGAAACAACATTTATTGTTGATCTTTGGTACCCATACTGGTATGTACCAATTCTGATCAAATTTGAGCGACACCGTATAATTGCGGTATTTTTTATTTGTTACAAAGTTTATTTACTACATGAGTTTCAATATGAACCAACACAAGTGATAGGCCAAAAATGTATCCCAACAATTTGACTTGAGATGCATTCTACTTTTCATGGAAATAGGAATATTTTTACTTGGAGACATCAACTTTGCAGAGAATACTTTTTCACAATGTATCATGATATGATCAAGGCTGCTGGCATTTTTGTTACAAATGAAAATTCAAATCATTATAAATTCTAGTTTAAAGGCAAATTATATCTGATTTCCATTGTGAATGTGTACCTATAGCAATGGAAGTTATTTTGATATATCAAAGCTGGCTATTTATTTATTGATTTGTTGCAACCTTTTTAAAGCAGGGGCTCACTGAAAACAACAGGAGCAGCAAATTTCACAGGGCACTGGAAATGCAAATAAAAAGTTACAGAAGTCTCAAGAGCTACCTAAAAAAATCGAACAAAGAAAACAAGCCATTATTAATAACCAAACCATATTGTTAGTGACTAAAGCTGAAAAGGAAATGTTAGTTAAATTGAAAATTTCTTCCTACTATCTACTAGATCTGTTAAGAAACATCTGAAAAAGTTGTCAATTTCTTTGTACAGATCTTTCTTGTAATTCTTTGTAAAATCACCCACGAAAAAAACATCAACTCATTTCTTTCTCTGAAATCCTTGAGTAAGTTCAATTCACTATTGTTCACCAACATTTCTTTGGTATTAATTAATTTTTTTCTTTATTAATATTTTGTCTTTCTGTTGTGAACTGGCTATAGTACAACTATTGGAAAATTTTTTTCTCTTTTTGACAGAAATTTACTGCTAAAATGTTGGACACGAAGGAAAGCCAAGGAGTGGGCAGACTATATAAGTACACTTGCTGAGAAGTGTGAATACACCAAGAGAAACAGATACAAATCATTTGCTCCAGTTAGATCAGAGTCGTATGCCAACTGGTAAGTATTACGCCCATTCAAAGTCAGTTCATAAAGCAAAACAGCTGTTTGTTCACTCATTTTGCTGGGTCACCGGTTTTGATCTGCATACTGTTTACCCTTTGCAGTGTGCCCCTTAAAGGTATACTGTCCCCTTTTCCAATTTTGCCACAGTTACCATGGAAAGAGAAAATCTAACCAATCACAGATTTTAAACGGGTGGCTGCTTTTTAAAAACAACGCCCTCACATGGGCATTTTGAATACAAGGAATGCCCCTTTGACCATATATGGGCATATTTAGATTACAGGTGACTGTATACCTTTCAGCCATAATGATGTGTTGCGATGCAAACAAATTACATGTGATGCAAGCAACTGAATGTTTCAGTCCACCCTAAAGGGCTGACGTAGAGAAATTTCCACAGTTCCTAAAATTGATGCAAAGTGTCCAGAAATCATGTTTGTTGGAGGCGCACTGACCCCAGTGAAGGTAACGTTGTGTAAAAACAGTTTGAAATATCAGTCAATGGTCAGGGTGCTCTTTTGTCAGATGACATCTCCCAACCAATCAGTGAGACTTGCCAACGCATCAAATTCTCTCTCAACTTATAGCTGGTAAATGCCTCAAGACTTGAAGTTTAAAACTTTTGCTGAAGCTTTCCTCACAGAAACTTTAAACCATTCTATTTCATTATCAAAAGTAACAATCATAGTCTCTGTGTAAATTTTAATAAAAACGGCTTACTCCAAATTTATCGACATTTGATTTCTAAAATGACTGTTGTCCTAAAGTTAACTCCTTGTCTTCTTTGGAGTATTCCCTTTTGTCATCAAGTGTGTGCTTGTGAAAGTCAAGGTCAATGGAATGTCGCACCAACCTGTCTCATTAATCCGATTCCTCCACCTCCTCCACGGCAAGAACTTGTATACTGTAGCTGTAAATATGTTGTCCTTTCTCGTTCAATCTGACTACATGCCAGGGGATCCATCCTACACAAGTTCTGTATGCGTAAGGGGTGTTCTTCGGACCACGTATCACTTCCAGGGGGGTAAACACTTCTGTTTCTCCAGTGCCTATCATCAGTCCTATTTCAGCGTCTATTCTTGGGAGTTTTACGTCTTTCAAATGTGGCCATCTCATGATATCTTCTTGGCATGGGATGTAGTCCTCGGTGATGTCTATCTTCGGTGTCGTGTAAACTGTCTGCAGCTCTACCTGTTCCTCTGAGCAGTCTAGGTTGTACACTTCTATGCCTGTGACATTGTCACAGATACGGGTGCCTATGCCAGCCATTGTGTTTATCGTTAGCTTCTTCTTCCTACCCTTGGCTCCAAGCTGTCTCTGTAAGTTTTCAGAGCAGAACGATATGACACTCCCAGGAGCCAGAAATGCGTAGGTCTGTACCATTCTGTCTGAGCCCTTCAACTTCACATTGACAGGAATAATAGTTAGCAGGACTTTACGGTTATCATCATCATCATCATCATCATCATCATCATCATCACTGGTGTCATCGTCATCATCACCGATGTCATCATCAGCATCATCACTGTCATCATCATCACTGGTGTCGTCGTCATCATCACTGGTGTCATCATCATCATCAGAGATATCATAATCTTCAACTCCCATATGGGACTGTTCTTGGTTTACCTCTGTTGTGGTGTTGCTTACAGTGGCGCTGTCCATCTTTCGGGTCTTCTTAGAATCGTCGTTATCTTCATCGGTTGTAAGTCGACGATCCTGATGCAATACTGTTGGGTGCTTTCCTTGGCAACGATTGCATTTAGCTTTGCGTTTGCAGTTCCTACTTAGATGACCAGATTTGAGGCAGCCAAAACAAACGCCTTGGGTTTTCAGAAAGTTCACTGTCTCTGCTTGGCTTGCTGCTATCAGTTTTCCACAGTTCTCGAATGCATGATTCTTGTCTTTGCAGAAGAGGCATGGCTTCTGTTTTGCCTTCCCTGTCCGATTCGGTTCATTGGTCTTGCTGTTGCCTTTGCTCATGCTTCCAGCTTGGCTGGGATAGCCTGCCTTTGGTCTGTCGCTGTAGGACGTCCGCTTAGTGCCCGTTGGGTTTTCTTTGCCGAACACATCCACATTCATGGCTGCTCTGCCAAAGGTTGGATCATTTGATATCTCTGCTTCAGTTTTCAGAAAGCTTACAAGGTCATCAAACTTTACGACTTTACCTTGTGTTTTTTTCTCAAACACCATATTTCGCCATCTGTCATGTAGATAGTACGGAAGCTTCCTGACAATTCTCCTCAGATGTTCAGGATTATCCAGTGTCTCCTCGCTTTGAATAGCGTACTTGCATCCGGCTAGAAAGATGGCATATGAATCCAGTCCCTTTGCATCATCTGCTTTGATTACAGGCCACTCCAATGCCTTTTTCATATATGCATTAGCGATTGTTTCTACATTACCGTAGCGTTCCTCGAGCTCTTTAAAGGCTGCGACATATCCGCGCTCTGCATCTAAGTTCCCATATACACTGACAATTTGGTGAGCAATGCCTTCTGTGTACTGTTCGAGGAGAGTCATTCTATCGTCAAAATTGCTGGTATGTCTTTCAATTCTGCTCTTGAATTGTCTGACGAACCTACGGTATTCCATGGGGTCACCTGCGAACTTCTTTAGGTCTGCAGGACCTTCATCGCTATCACTATCCTCACTTTCCTCCGTACTGTGATCCTTTTGGCTTCGACTTTTATCCATGGTTCTTTCACGAGTAGCTGTAGTATGCTGTCTCGCGAGTTGACCTTTGTACGGATATCAGTGATACGGTCTTTGCCTCTGTCGCCGGAGTGCGCACTGGTTGCCTTCCTGTCTTTAAATACAGGAGAGTCATTCAGTGGTTCAATCTTGACACCATGTGGCCGTTGTCTAGTTCCCATTTCACCCAGTCTGAACTTGTAAAAATCTCTACTTCTGGCTTCAGCCATGGCCACTTCTGTACTGAGAGCCAATAATTCTTGTTTGTGTTTCAGAGCTAACTGCTCTCTTAGTGCTTCATGCTTCTGCTTTAGTTTGGCTACCTTGGCCAGAAGCTCTGCCTGCTTAAGATCTTCTCTCTTTCTCGCAGAAAGAAGCCATGCGCGTGTAGATGTGCGACTGGCAGGCGACTTATGGCTACTAACTTTGGAAGTACTCTTGCAAAGTTCATTCATGGTGATCTGGGGCTGGGAAATGTAGTGCGGTCTTAATTCTCCTAAGCCAGTGGTTGACTCTATGAATGAAATCTTGTTGAGTTGTCTTTACGTCTCCAAACCTTGCCCACCAGATTTAGAATACTTAGGTCTCAGAGGACGTAAGAGAATGTTAACTGTAATAAATCAAAGTAAGATACTGAAATAAGAAACTAAACTAAATTCATACACAAAAGACTCAGGGGTCCAATCTCAAATGCATGAGTCAAGTTGTATGACGTGTCTTAGTAAATGCTTCTAACAGTGACTGAACATTTACTTAGTTTATAAGATCTAATTTGCATAACACAACCTTGACTTCCCGTGTGTGCACAGGCGACCCAATAAGTATTAGAGTTTTTCACAGTGTTTTCTCTATCATTTTCTCTTCTTTCTTCATGCTCTGAATGATCGGAATAAATAAAATAAATGGTTTATATAACCTAACCTAGCCTCTGTGACTCTTTATTTATTTCACACTCCATGACAAGGATGTATATCTCTCATACACACATGCTGTAATTAATTAGTCAACACAACTAATTATGCTAATCCGTGGACTTATCAGGGATTTTACGGGTTGGTCAACATCGCGAAAGATAGGAATGGTCACTAAAACGGTTTTATATATACATCACTTATCTTTCCGATGTTGACCAACCTCTGATAAGTCCACGGATTAGCATAATTAGTTGTGTTGACTAATCAATTACAGCATGTGTGTATGAGAGATATATGGAGTGTAAAATGAATAAAGAGTCAAGAGGCTATAGGTTAGGCTATATAGTCATTTATTTTATTTACTACGATCAGTCAGAGCATGAAGAAAAGGAGAGGGACTGACAGTGACAGAGAAAACTGAGAAAAACTCAATAATAAGCTTATCAATATGTATGGGCCGCCTATGGTGTGTGGGAAATTAACTGCTTTGAAACGGTTGCCCAAAGTTGCATAAAAAATTAAAGCCCCGGCATTAGCTGTAACTCTTTAAATTTATGGACCTCAAAATATCTTCCCATTCTCTCCTGGTTTTCTCTGAATTCTACCCTCTGAAGGGATGCGGGCTTTTTAGGAAACCATCCCTTTGTGAAATTTTGGACAAGTAAATTCAAATTTTAATGATCGATTTGATTTCCTGCCATTTTCAAAACTTGGAAGTATTATGAAGGAAACAGACCATACAATGACACAGTTGAAAACATTCACACCTATGTATTACATTAGACTACTCTGTTTTATATGTGAAGATTTCAGTGAAGATGTGCACAGTATCCATGGTGTTTGCTTTTCTGCATAGGGCTATGATTTTATGTTAGGGCGAACATTTAACCCTTTGAGTGCCAAAGTCTATTTTTGTAACCTTTAAAAAATATACCACAGTTAATGTTTTTCTGATTTTTGTCAAAATTTTTGTAAAAAACTGTAGCTGATGAAATGTGATATCCATTTGATCCAAAATTATGAAAAAACTTACAGAAAAGTTCACAAAAATTTGTAAAATATTGCATTAAAATTTGGTGGAAAAAATCAGTCAAAGGGTTAATCACAGTGTAATCCTTATCTTCTTCAAAAGAGCACTTTCAGTCCTGATGGGTCATAAATAATGAGTGTATTCACACACCTAAATTAGTACATTCTCACAAACTACTTTGACTAATTTTTAGCCTGAAAGTAAAATCATAAAAATAATGCTAAGAGATACAGCTAGTGGGACTTTAAAATACAAGTACTAAAGCAAACAAACTTCCAATTCTAAAATCAAACACATTTTAGCTAAATCAATGCCCATGAGAGTGGGGTCAGTTCTTGATCATTGTCCAGAAAGATCTTGCTTTGACACGTGTACATTGTCAATACCCTTGCACAGTAGAGTAGGGCTATGAAGTTTCCTCAAGAGTTCATTCAGCAGTGTACAAGAAAATGTCAACTCACCTGATACTTTGTTGGTTCTCAGAAAACTATAGCATCAAACAGGTTCAAGTCTGATCCTCAAAAGAGGTTGTTGCAAGCAATTCTGATGAGACAAAATCCACCCCTCCTTGACTCTGTAGTGTGTCTTTCAAGGCGTTCACCCACTCAAAGAATGTGAAGATTAAACAGTCTTCTTGTGTATTGGATCATGTGACATAATTGTAAACACTGATTGCGTAATTGAACTTCATGGGTGACTCCTGTCTCAAAGGGCAATGAACTTTGCACTGATAAGAACAGTGGAATTTGTAATCTCTAATACCAAATGAAATAATGAAGTGTTTATTTTGACTGTAACAATACCAGTGTTGTCCTTTCATTGATCAGGCGAAATTCTTTTATGCCAAAATAATAATAATGATAATTTATTATCAATCAATGTTTGATAAAATATCATAAATACATATATTCATGTTTCTTTCTTTCTTGACAGCTTCCAATTTAAGATGAGAAATTGAAAAAAATTGTTTTTTTCGTCATGTTTAATATGTAAGATAAAAGCAGAATTTACTGAAAAGTAAGTTATATGTTGTCTCAAAGCTACTCATGAAAAAACTTGTGTTTGCAGGTATATCGATGGTGCTGATTATTTCAATGCAGTAGCTGATAGTTTAGAAAGTGCCAAAGAAGAAATATTCATTACAGATTGGTGGTAAGCTGTATTTACATAATTGTGTATCTATACCTCCATCTAGATTGGCACACATTAAAGGGATACAGTCATCGGAACTGCACTCAAAGGTCGTATGGGACCCAATGACCATGAATGTAAACACTGTATCCAAGGTACGATGGTGATTGATGAAAGTTAAAACATGTCTGTCATAATCTACATCGTATAATTTAAATGTTGCAGCTATGATGATGAGGTGCATCTAGATATCATGCATGAAATACATTGTTTGTAAACAAGAAATTCACACAGGTGCAGTTCTAATGACAGTTTCCCTTTAAGGTAATGTGTGTGCTTCAAAACTGAAAAACTTTTTCCTCATGAAAACTTTAAATATCAATAACAAAAATCAAGCGTAACAGTGCTAATTTTGGTAATGGAGATGCAAACTACCAAAAATTCATCGATATTTGTGATAAAAATTGCAGCTATTCCAGCAGTAACTGTGTGGGAAAAAGTGAAATGTTTGATTTTCCACAAACAGGACAATAACAACTTGATACCCCCTCAAGCTTTAGAATCCGTACAAACAGTAGACTGGCAAATCTTGTACAAATTTGAGTCTAAATATCTGCCATTTGATTATTTTTACATTTAGCCAAAATTCAAGCCATCAATGAATAATTTCAAGGTCTAATTAAATATTTCCCACTGGGGCAAATTTGTTACACTACATTTTCATTGGTCAGTTTCTCAAGTTATGTATATCAATTGAATAACTATTAAATCCCACCTCACGTAATTTGACAGGCTAAGTCCTGAAATTTACATGAAGAGGCCTGTAACAGAGGGAAACAAATGGAGGCTGGATCAGATACTCAGAAGAAAGGCGGTAAGCAGAATTCAACTTAGGTGGATCTGTTTTCCATGAAGTTATCTGTGTTAAGAGTGTTATATGTTCATAATATTTTGGAATGAATTTACGTATTTGGTTGAGCAGTAAATATTGCCATTTGCCAAGTGGTGAAACATAATAAATGGGAATTGAAACTTACAGTGAGTGTAGATTTGAAGGACTTGGTTCCTTTTTAAAAGAAGATTGTTTTCAAGAATACTGGAGATGCATCATCTTATGTTTTTCAAATGTTGTATGATTTCCAACTCTTTTTGAAGGAAAGTGGTGTGAAAATATTTGTATTATTGTACAAAGAAGTGGAGATGGCCCTGGGGTTGAAAAGTAGCTACAGTAAACTGACATTAAGAAAACTTCATCCAAGCATCAAAGTAAGTAACACTGATGTAGACTGACACTAAGGTTGTAACAAATGTTCATTTTGCCAGTCGAGTCTTATTTATGGTGTGCATTTAACTTGTTTATTGTCAATATCATAGTTTGATCTCAGATATATTCACAGGGAAGCAATTGTGTGTCAAAACTGAAAGACATGAACTTTTTCAAATTTTCTTAAAGGAACTTCACACCATTCTCTTGCATAAGTGGGTATAGAATTAGAAGTCACTGTGCACAGTTTTGTATCAGAGAAACAAACTAGCTGAAATTCACCAACATTTCAAAATCAAAATTGATTATCTATTGTTAATAAAGGAATTATCTTGAGCCTAAGATCCTGGATTTCTCACATCAACCATATGTGAAGGGGAATGCAAAGGTGATATGAGAATTGTTTTGCCGTAAGTGTTTTTGCCTAGGTTGGGGAACACTGGTAAATGATTTGGGAACCGTGGCAACATTTCTGCTGTCCCCTGATCTGATTACATTGATATACCAAGGAGAACCCAAGTAACATTTCTACTGTCCCTTAATCTGATTACACCGATATACCAGGAGTGAACCTTGGTAAATTGACTGGGGAACCCTGGTAACATTTACTTGCTGACCACCCTTAACAAAAACACTGTCCATCTTACCCGTAACAGGTGATGCGTCATCCAGACCACGTACCAGGTGGTGTGTTGCTGTGGGCGCATCATGAGAAGACAGTAGTGATAGACCAGAACATTGCATTCCTTGGTGGAATTGATCTGTGCTACGGCAGATGGGATGATTTCACACACAGACTGGTGGACGTCGGATCTGCCCTTCCAACGAAACAGTCTTCCTTCACAGACCTTACACAAGGAGCTCTTAGAGTAAGTGTGAAAACTACTAAACACAGCCTTCTTGTTAGTCTTTGTGTTGAATGTGTAATTTTAACATTATCAACCTGGTATTTGTTATCAGCTGCCTCTCTTTCAATGAGATACTTAACATCTTTACATCACGATATGAAACTTACATATGTTTATCTTTCTTTAAAATCTTTGACCAAAATCTTATGATATTTTGCATTGTATGTATTATCATATTGCAGCTTTGTCAATACCAGTGAATTTTGTGATGTCATCATCTGGGCTTATTACTGATAATGTATGTGATTATAGTATAGTGGCCCCAGATGTTTTCTATGTCTACAAATTCACTGGCAAACTGCACCCAATAATGTACTCTACTTCACTTCATATATTAGGTTGTGCAAAGTCGTCCATCATGGATGGGTAGAGGTACGCTATTGTGTAAATAACAATCTTTCATTCATCAACCTACTACCAATTAAATGTACAATAGTTTTTGTTCATGGTTGAATTGTAAAAATTTTTGTTTTTTCTTCAGCTCACCTTTTGATTGAGATTTCTTTATGCAGTGCTGATTGTTCTTTCCTTGACACGGCCATTATAAAATATTTAATAACACTTATATATTCAATATTTCCTGTCACAGAAGTTCCCCTCAACTCCGGACCATCTTAACACAGCAGCTGACTCAAACTTCAATAGTCTACAACTCAACATACACAGAAAGACCAGCTTTGGTAGATTAAGCAACACCAACTTAGAGAAAGTTGAGAAAGGCTTTGATGAAATCGACTCAGTGCCTGTCGGACAGTCCAATGTGCTGGCTGTACCCAAGTTAGTGACATGCAGGAGTAGCGTTGATGCTGACCTGGACAAACTTGGAGTCCAGGGCAATGCTAAACTCTGGTATGGCAAAGATTATACCAACTTCATCGCCAAGGATTTTGTAGATCTTGACAGACCATTCCAAGGTAGCTATATTCTCCTTTTCACTCATTTAAAATACCTTTTCCCTATCAACATGATTGGGCTTAATTTACAAATCATTGAAATTGCATTCTTTTACTATATCTAAATAATTTTACAAATAAAAACAATCCTGCAAGGGTCCCATTCTATTTATTAACTATTTGAGGGACCACTATGAAAAGCTGATTGTTTCTGCAGTTTATACTAGCCTCAACACTGAATGACTTTAACTTCTTCTCAAATTTGTCCAAAGAAACTTTCAACCATCCTCTTTTATAATCTGGAAAAAAAATCAGGGGTCACCGAGCAAATTTTGTGTTGAGAAAAAAATGATCTATGAGTTACCAACATTTGAAATTTGAAATGGCCACTACTCCTGCGTGAACTTACGGGGAGAAATTGCAGATTGGATTTTCTCAAAAGTTAGTCGGTGAAAGCTTTGGTTATTCAACAAGATTCAAAACAAGTCCATATACACAGAGCACCAGCAATCTTAGTACAGTAAAATTTGACGTTTCAAATATTTTTCCAAGACATGTAATCTACCCTAAGGCTGATTTTAATGCAGTGTTCTTCATCTACACACATGATTCAGTCCATCCTCTTCCCACCAGCCAGACCAGAAGTCTGTCCTCATCTCAACATCAGGTCTTTTTTACAACTAAGCTTACCGTTATCCCTTTCTTCAGATTTCATAGACAGAACGACAACTCCCAGAATGCCCTGGCATGATATCGGCGCTGTGGTGTATGGGGTAGCTGCTAGAGATGTATCCAGGCATTTCATTCAGAGATGGAATGCAACCAAAGTTAGTGCTGAACATGAATTTAAATAATATTTGCACATTTTAGGTCATGTGATATGAATCTGACCAATGGGAAAAGCAATAAAGTTTTGTCAATGAATTTTATGCACTGCTGCTTGGATGCTAAATTAAAACAAAAATAAAAAACATGTAGGCTGTGAACACAAAGCATTTTGACATGACTTTAAAAGTGAACAAGAAGTTGTGTTCACAAAACCACAAAACAGAAATGATGGGAGATGCATAAAAAATTACAGGTAATTGAGCTTTTTATCTATCCACATCTGCATATATACACTCAGTGTGACAGTTTTCGGACGACCTCAGTTTTCGGACATTTAGTGACATGCTGTTAGTTACACTCACTTCGCTCCGTATCGATAGCGTTTTACAGGTCGTGTGACCTCATATTAAGTCAGGTGATACTGTTGTCCCGTTTTCGATAGTTTTTTTGGTAGAAGCTATTGAGTTCGCTACGAGCGGCGGTCACAAATTGTCGTCTGATACCGTGTCAGTGATACTGTCAACATACTGCCGTCAGGTCAAAGTAACTGAAATTTTGACTAAAGTCCTGATTTAGCATTGAATTTTGAATGTGGGGGAGAATAATGATTTTGAAAATATTCTTTCCATTGTTCGCTACGATTGCATGTAGTTTCAACGAAAACTGCGCAGTTGTTTCGAGAGAAAAAAGTACATTTAATGAACGTAAGAAGTGTACAAGTTTTCGGACAGACAATATTTAGCATGTGTAAACGTAGTAAGTGACTTACCGCGTAAAAACTTGACAGGTAAATAATTCCATACGATGAAATATACTCGCTATTTTTATTAAATAATGCCTGTGCGATTTTAATACAAACAAAATATGCAATGGAAACAATTATAAGTAATACTCACTGAACAAACTTAGCGAAGTTAGCCACACCGTACGATACAAGGTGCCGAAAGCAACACACACGGAGACAGCCTGTGTCCGATATCTAAGCGCTATACACGTCGAAATATAGTTGAGTCGTCCATGGATTAAACATAACTAATTATCATGAAATATTCTTATATACAGTTTTCTAAACACATCGAAATTAAAAATCGGTGGTTTGAAGTTTCAAATTATCAATACTTAGCTCCTAATCACATTCCAAACACGACGTCCGATTTCTGGGATTGCAGTCCGATTACTACGCCATCGACATGGGGTCAAAACTTTGGCAACTTTGACCCCGAAATACCACTCCCGTCGTGTCAACTGAGTTTGAGGATAACCACAATAAAGTTTCGAAAGGTATGGTAATAAGATTTCGTATTGCTGGTCATTTACGAAACGACTTTGGGCGAAATTTAGTACCCTGTCCGAAAAATGTCACACTGAGTGTATATATTGTCAAACATTGGTGTTCCTGCATCAGCATCGATAACACCTGTTTTCATTCTATCATTTGACAGCTTGAAAAAGCCAAAGAGAATACTTACATACCACTTGTAATTCCAAAATCTACCAAAAATGTTCATATACCAAAGAAAGTCAAAGAAGGTGCTGTACCATGTAGTTGTCAGGTGAGAAAAATAACACCTTAAAGTTTGCTTTCCATTGTACAGTCCATTACCCAAGCATGTTTTGTAATAAAAATACTATAGGACGGAGCCCCACAGGAGTCATATGGAACTTCCTCAGAAGTTTGAGGGATTTCAGCAGTGATTTTGAACTTAGTCCAACATACACCCCATTGTCTTCTCTCATAGTAATATCCTATGGGGCAGATTTAATGGCACAGATGGCACAGAATTTTGATTGGATATTTTCGGAAGGGAAGCTGCAGAACTTCAAGCTAAGTCCAACTTTGTCACTGAATACAAATAGATCATACCAAAATAGGGGTAGGGGTGTGAAAGAGACAATATGTACATTAATAATTGATGATGTAATATGCTTACACCCTTTCAGAGATATTGTATTATTGTTTTACCTCTGTTTATTTGACCCTATTGTCTGCACTGTTGTCATCATAGATTCTTCGTTCAGTGAGTACCTGGTCTGCGGGAATTAAACACACAGAGAATTCCATCTACTGGGCTTATCTAGATGCTATTAAAGAAGCCAAACATTACATCTATATTGAGGTAGGTCATTATGGAGTTAAAAACAACACTCAACCCTAATTTCTTTGCCAAAGAAGGCAATAAAATTGGGCCAAACCATGATTGTGAAAGGGTTATGATGTCAATCAGTATTGGACACTTATTATATCTTGGATGGACAGTACTGTGAGTGAGTTCATGGTTGATGGAAAGGTAGCTGTTTGTTCTCAGTAACATCAAAATACCCACAAAAAAAGAAAAAATTACAATTTAAAGTCAGTCTACTCGGTAGTATATGTCACTACTCAATAAAGCATGAAAGTTAAACAGAAAATAGAAAAATCCAAATATAAAAGGTCTGAAAATGTCCATTAACCCTTTGAGTGCCAAAGTTAACTTTTGTTCCCGTTATACTGGTAGAATGTGACATAGCCAGCAACTTTTTTCATATCTAGACAAGTTTTTCAGATTTTTCCCAAAATTTTGGTCAAAAATGGAGGCCATTGAAATGTTATGTCCATTTGGTCCAAAATTATCAAAACATTACTGAAAAATTCATAAAGTTTGGTAAAATATTACATTGAAATTTTGGTGGGAAAAAGCACTCAAAGGGTTAACAATATTTACTTACAATTTGTAAATAAGTGTGAAATAAAATGCTAGGCGTGAAATACGCTCTCATGATTCTTCAAGGCTCGTTCACAAAAGCCTATCATGATTAATATTGATTAATCCCACTTGGCTTGAAAAGTTTCTCAACAAAGTGAGTTAAAGTCCAGAATTCTGAGTCCCTCTAATTTTTGTTAAGAAGTCGTGAATCATAAATTTTTTGTGCATGTGTTGATCACATGCAGCATTGGTTGATCAAGAGAAAGCTGGAAGTGTCTTCGTTAGTGGTTGTACCAATATAAATTCTATCAGTTATCCAACGTCAGGCTACGTGGGTTTCCTTTATTATAACAAAGCAGTTATGTTAAGGACACTAGAAGTGGTACACTGTGGCTCTCAAACCATGTATGTACTTTCCCAAACCTGATAAAAATACTGAACTGTGTTTCTTTTCATCATTGACAGAATCAGTTCTTTATTTCATGTCATGACGACAGAGACGTATTCAACAAGATCGCTGATGCACTCTATGATAGGATCATGCAAGCTCACAGGTAAAAATTTATCAATTACACACATTTTTAACCCTCCCAAATATATTCTGTGTGACCAGGTCCATACTGTGGCCCTCAGAAACAATGGAGTTAGGCTAAACCATTATGTTGAAGGGGTTGAACCCTTTCATATTTTGTACGACCCTATTTTCTATGCAGAGCTTGACCTTTACACAAGGAAATGGAATAGAATGGATAACCAACACAGTTTTTTTCAAAGCAATATTTCTCATCAAAGATGACAAGAAAACCCCCTTATACTATATATTTTCAAAAAGCAGATAATCTACAGTTAAGTATGGTAGCAGTATACTTAACTCAAAGGATGAAGTGATACATATTTGAGGTAGAAAACCTCAATTTTGTTATTAATGACAAAAATAGCGTCAATGACACTGTAGCTCCCATCCTGGACTATTTAGTGTTTGTTCTCTGGTCAGATATTTGAACATGTGTGAAAGGGATAAAGTGCATGAAGTGAAAATACTTAAATGAAATGTACTGGAGACAGTGAAATATGTTTAATGTAATTATTAGTCCCCGCGGACGAAGTCCGGCGGGGACTTATAGATTGGGTCCCGTCCGTCCGTCCGTCCGTCCGTCCGTCATCAACAGTTTCTCAGACACTGCTAAACTAATTTTGTTCAAACTTGGCACAAAGGCATAGCACTATGACCTACAGATGCACGTTGATTTATTTTGTGATACGATCCAATATGGGCGCGAGGCGGCCATTTTATTGCGATTTTTCATGTCTTTAGACCATAACTCAGACATCCTCGAGCACATTCTGCTCAAACTTGGCACAAAGGCATAACATTATGGTTTTCATATCCATGTCAAATTATTTCGCCATATGTTTCAATATGGGCGCGTGGCGGCCATTTTGTTGCGATTTTTCATGTCTTTGGACCATAACTCAGACATCCTTGAGCACATTCTGCTCAAACTTGGCACAAAGGCATAACACTATGGCTTTCATATCCATGTCAAATTATTTCGCGATATGTTTCAATATGGGCGCGTGGCAGCCATGTTGTTGCGATTTTTCATGTCTTTGGACCATAACTCAGACATCGTTGAACAGATTCTGTTCAGACTTGGCACAAAGGTATAACACTATGGCCGACATATGCATGTCAAATTATTTTGTGATACAATCCAATATGGCCACGAGGCGGCCATTTTGTTTGCGATTTTTCGTGTCTTTGAACCATAACTCAAAGATCCTTGAACCGATTCTGTTCAAACTTGACACAAAGGAATAACACTATGTCCTACATATGCATGTCAAATTATATTGCGATACGATCCAATATGGGCGTGAGGCGGCCATTTTGTTGCGATTTTTCATGTCTTTGGACCATAACTCAGACATCCTTGAACAGATTCTGTTCAAACTTGCCACAAAGGTATAACACTATGGCCGACATATGCATGTCAAATTATTTTGTGATACAATCCAATATGGCCATGAGGTGGCCATTTTGTTTGTGATTTTTCGTGTCTTTGAACCATAACTCAAAGGTCCTTGAACCGATTCTGTTCAAACTTGACACAAAGGCATAACACTATGTCCTTCATATGCATGTCAAATTATATTGCGATACGATCCAATATGGGCGTGAGGCGGCCATTTTGTTGCGATTTTTCATGTCTTTGAACCATAACTCAGACATCCTTGAACCGATTCTGTTCAAATTTGGCAGAAAAGCAAAACATTATGTCCTTCATATGAACACCAATTTACTTCGTGATATGATCCAATATGGCCGACAGGCGGCCATTTTTTTGCGATTTTTTCATGTCTTTGAACCATAACTCAAACATCCTTGAACCGATTTGGTTCAAACTTGGCACAAAGGCAAAGCACAATGGCATACATATGCATGTATCAATTAAGTTTGCGATAGGATCCAATATGGCTGCAGAACTGCCATTTTGTTGGAATTTTGCATGTCTTTGAATCATAATTCAAAGGTCATTACACCCATTTTGTCCAAACTTGGCACAAAGATCAAGCACTATGGCATACATATACATGTCAATTTACTTCGTGACATGTTCCAATATGGCTGCCAGATTGTCATTTTTTTCCAATATCGCTGTCAGATGGTCATTTTTGGATTTTTTCATGTCTTTGAGGCTTAATCATATGCAAATATTCTTTAACCAATGTTGTTGAGACCTGATACAAAGATAAAGTAGGCATACATATGCATGTCTACTAATTTTGTGCTATGATCCATATGGTCAATACACAGCCATTTGATTAAAATTTTGGTGTGATTTTTTTATGTCTTTGAAACATAAACATAGGTCACACTGTCCCTCGATGGACTGATTTTGTTCAAACGTGATACGAAGATAAAACACTATGGCTGCATTCTTGTGCACATTAATTTGTTTCATTATATGATCTGAAATGGCTGATTACAACAACATACCCGATCCCATACCATTTCGAAAATTCCACCAAACCATGTGTATAGTATGTGCCATCATGACACTGGAGGCAGTAACAAGGGCATCGTTATGTGTGATGTAATCAAAAGTTCCTTGAGTGGTCATTACCGGCAGAGATGAGTCATTTATTGAACGTTCCTCAGATTACTTTATTATGCAAGTCACAGGCCTGATGTACCCGTTGCATCAATGTCATTCCACAGCTACCTAGACCACAGCTACCTAGACACCAAAGATTATAACAAAATGGACAAGCGGGGACTGTGTCATCAACGATGACTTGTTCAGAATATAAAATGGAAAAAATACAGAATTAGATATATCGAATACTGTGATACAACCATTAACTCAACAAGTCATTTACAATGACATAGTCCCCACTTGTAATAGGAGTATTAGTCTTGATGGAGCAGGAAAATGTGGTCATTAAGAAGTATCACTGGAGTGTATATGTTGAGATCTATGGGCACATAGGTCTATGTCGTTGTTCCCAATTTGAAACACATGAGGCATGTGTAAGTTATGGTTCTAAATCGGGAAAAAAGATCAGACCTCTAGCAGTATTGGCCAGCCAAGAAATACATATGCGCATTATAAATGAGGTACAAGATGTGACATCTTAAGGTCTAATATCCTATCAAAATTGGAGGGTATAGAACTTATGGTTACTGAAATATGCATATATATGTATAATCAAGGTCAAAGGTCATCGAGGTCACATGACATTTTGAAAAAAAAAAATTATTTTGCTAATTAATCCTTATATGCCAAAAAATCAGATCTCTAGCTCTATTCGCTTGCCCAGAATTAGATGTGTACATAATTAATGAGGTAAAGCGTGTGTTGTCATAAGGTCTCCAATCCTACTAAATACAAAGGACATAGCACTTGTGGTTACTTATTTATGGACATAAACATATATTTTAGGTAAAAGGTCATCGAGGTCACATGACATTTGGTCAAAAAATTTCTCTCCTATAGTTATCCCTATATACCAAAAATCAGACATCCAGCTCTATTGGCTCGCTCAGAATGAGATATGCGCATAATTATTGAGGTACAGTATGTGGCGTCATAAGGTGTCCCATCATACCAAACATGAAGGGCGTAGCACTTGTGGTTACCGAGTTATGGAAAAATATGTATATTTGAGGTCAAAGGTCACCGAGGTCACGTGACATTTTGTCAAAAAAATTGTTTTGCTAAGTTATCCCTATATACCAAAAATCAGACCTCTAGCTCTATTGGCTCGCTCAAAATTAGATATGTGCATAATTAATGAGGTACAATATGTGGCGTCATAAGCTGTCCCATCATACCATACATGAAGGGTGTAGCACTTGTGGTTACTGAGTTATGGAAAAATATGTATATTTCAGGTCAAAGGTCACCGAGGTCACATGACATTTTGTCAAAAAAATTGTATTGCTAAGTTATCCCTATATACCAAAAATCAGACCTCTAGCTCTATTGGCTCGCTCAAAATTAGATATGCACATAATTAATGAGGTACAATATGTGGCGTCATAAGGTGTCCCATCATACCATACATGAAGGCTGTAGCACTTGTGGTTACTGAGTTATGGACAAATATGTATATTTGAGGTCAAAGGTCACCGAGGTCACGTGACATTTTGTCAAAAAAATTGGTTTGCTAAGTTATCCCTATATACCAAAAATCAGACCTCTAGCTCTATTGGCTCGCTCAAAATTAGATATGCACATAATTAATGAGGTACAATATGTGGCGTCATAAGGTGTCCCATCATACCATACATGAAGGCTGTAGCACTTATGGTTACTGAGTTATGGACAAATATGTATATTTGAGGTCAAAGGTCACCGAGGTCACGTGACATTTTGTCAAAAAAATTGTTTTGCTAAGTTATCCCTATATACCAAAAATCAGACCTCTAGCTCTATTGGCTCGCTCAAAATTAGATATGTGCATAATTAATGAGGTACAATATGTGGCGTCATAAGCTGTCCCATCATACCATATATGAAGGGTGGTAGCACTTGTGGTTACTGAGTTATGGACAAATATGTATATTTGAGATCAAAGGTCATCAAGGTCACATGACATTTTGTCAAAATATCCGAGATATCTGCGTGAACGGATGGACTCACGGATGGACGAACAGACGGACATGACCCAATCTATAAGCTCACTGGACTTCATCCGTGGGGACTAAAAATTGTGTCACTGCATCCTTTTTGCAATATGAATACGATGAGAAACTAAATTTTTATTTTTCGTGGCCTTATACATGGGAGTCTATGGACGTGTAAACTAAAAATATGCAAATTTCACCACGATTTGCCCAAATTTGGGAAAGGTCACTCCTATGCACTTCCATACCAAGTTTCAAATCAATCGGACTTGTGGTTTCAGAGCAGGAGATTTTTTGACCAAAAATGGGAGAAAATTACAAAAAAATCATGAAAAATAGCAAGTCCAAGATACTGACCCAAGATGCGCACAATCATTTCATGTCAGCCCAAAGTACTTACATGCTAATTTTTCATGTAATCTGCTCAGTGGTTATTGAGTTTTTTCAATTTTGACTGTTTTTACATTTTTTCACTTAATTTGCATATTTTTGGCAATGACAACTTCATTTGAACAAAATCTCATCTACAGCCAATCATCAATGTACACACCAAATATCAAGATGAAATGTACAGCGGTTTTGGAGTTTTTGATGTTGACGGACAGACATACAGACATACAGACATACAGACATACATACATACAGACATTTCCCTAGCCTATAAGAATAGCTTCCATTGCCATATATACATATGGCTATGGGAGCTAAAAATTAATTTACGTCAAAAACTTGATACTACTTTATGAAATTTCATGAAACTAAAGTATATATAGAAGAAAAGGACAGGTTTATTGTACATTGTCTATTCTCATTCTTAAATGGCAGGGTATGAAAGATTTGCATTCAAAAATGATAAAAATCATATAAAGCATAATTGAAATGACTTTTATTCAAATATAAGAACTTTATTACCAAACAAAATTGTCATGATTTTGTAATGTATCATTGAAAGAAGATTATGTGAAAATTTCACAAAATTTTACCCAGCCAGGGTAGAGTGAATTTTTTCTTGAAATATTGAAAACACTGAGGAGAAAAAAGAGGCCAGGAAATTGGGTAATTTGCATAAATATGCATAGATTTACACTTCTGTCTCTCCCAGCTTACGACTGCTTGACAAGTCAAAGGCGAACTCAATCAATACAGTATTTTAATCTTGGGTAAACAAATTAATTAAAATTGAATGAATCTCTGCAAAAAAGTGATTTTGAGCAAAATACACAGTCTGTGTTGTGTGCCATAAGTCCTCTCAATATTGGTTGCCTTTAATGTATAACAGGCTATATACTGGTGAATACATTATTACACACAAGCCACAGTACATGTAAATTGTAAAGTTACATAAATTTTCTTCCAGAGCAAAGCATAAATTCCGTGTGTTTGTGGTATTGCCACTACTTCCGGCATTTGAAGGAGAGATAGGTGAGACAGGTGGAAGTTCCATACTGGCAATCACACACTGGAATTATAAATCCATCTGTAGAGGTGGAAATTCCTTGCTTGAGAGGTTACAAAGAGATGGTGAGTATATTACTGCCTTTACATTAGAATGAGTCCCTGGGACAAATATATTTTCCCAATAATGACACTGTGCTTGAAGCAGTTTTTCGATCATTTCAGTAAAACTTGAATCAGTGTATTCGCGTGTTATAAACATACTCAAAAAACTTTTGTCACATTGAAAATGGAGTTCTGTGTGAAAGTTGGACAGACAAGTGTGAAATAAACATTTTTACTTTTACAATACTTATCTGGTCTAGTATTTTGCACTGGGTCATTTTGAAGCTGTGGAGTGAATAGTGTTTTTGCCAACTCACTATTGAGAAAATTGAAAATTTAATTTTTATCCATTTTGAATTTCAAATATTGGTAATTATATTATAGCTTTGTCAATACCAGTGAATTTTGTGACGTCATATCCATACATTATTACTGATAATGTATTCCATTATTCAGCATTGCGGTCCTACAGCGAGCAAGTTTTTCTTTTGAAAACGAAAAAAGGACTGCGCATTTCAAAGGAGGGAAAGTATCGGATAAACCATGTAGTACACAAAACTATAAATCTTGATAATGGTGCACAATATTGATAATAATGTCTTATTGTACGATTTATCACATTTTTTTGAGTCCTCACGCATGCACTTGTCGTCTGTCTGGCTGGCGCTCAGCATATGCAGTCCCCGTCCGATACGCTGGTTGTACTACTACGTTTGTTTACAACATGGTTCGCTTCGTTGCCGTATAGGTGAAACAGATCTCAGTACGTTTGCAAACTCCTAGACGATACTGGGTTTGACACATGGCATATTATGTATGTCAGTGGCCATGTAAACTATGCAAGCGTGAAAGGCTACTCGAACCAGCCGTAAACGGGCCAACAACGGCAGCTTGCTGTCATCAACCTTGACCGGAAGTGTCTACGGAAATTACTACGGAGCCATTCAAAGTCTCGATCCAAGGTCAGCTACTACCAACAATCATGACGACCGTGGACTCTCCGTTGATCTAACATCTCGGCCACCTAATTCTGATGCACTGACTGTAATCGGAGACAACTTTCATTCATCGTTTTTTTCTCCTTGTCTGTGGTTTTACCTTGCCTTGTTCTCGATATCGCGACGGTACGGAAACCCGCCTCCAGTATGTTTGTCAACTGTACCTTTCAAGCACCCGTTTACGTCAAGTTTTCTCGTTCGCCGAAATAAAATAGCTCTTCTCAAGAAGCCATCGAAAATTAAATTTATAGACACCATTATTATTGAAATATAACATTAGAATAACAATGTTTAACTCTGTTGATATCGTTTGCAATGAATGCTGTACTACTAGCGACATAATAATGATCGTATTGATCAGCTGATACCATGGCATGCAGCTCACTGATCATGCAGATGTCGATGCATGAACATTCCGTTTTCTTCATCTCTTCCATAGACATTTCACCGTGTCGGCTTTTTGAATGGCATGATATTTAAAGGTGATGTTTCAAGTTTGATATAGACGGTAGGGATGCAGTTCCTTTTCATTTCCTTCGAAAATACATCGTTTTTCAATTCAAAATTGAACCGTGAAAGTGTTGGTCATTTTTTGTGCTGAACGTGCGTGTTCAGTGCAGTGCAGTGTGGAGTGCAAGTGATATGTGCAGTCAGGACGCTCACTGGCCGATCAAACTCAGTTTAAATTTCCTTTTTATTCGTTTTCTACAACTACAAATTCACTGGCATTGCCAAAACTATAAAATAATAGCAATAATGCACACCCTCCCGGCCCATAATGGACTCAAGCAAACTTTGCACTCCATAATGTACTCGGCTTCGCCTCGTACATTATGTCGTGCAAAGTTTGCTTTCGTCCATTATGGGCCTGGAGGGGGTGCATTATTGCTTAAATATTAGGTCATTTGTTTCCATTGATCAAAAGCATTAGGGGATGACTGCATTAAATTGCATGGTACCTGAAACCAGAGTCCTTGCCTGAGCAACTCAGGTGACAAACAGAAGACTTTTAATCCCCAAGGTGTGAACGTTCCATTGTTATGTTTATCTAATCCAGCTGGTGCAATTGTAGTGCCATTGTAGGAAAGGCAGGTCTGTGAAATTGATCCTCTAGGGAAGTAGGGTATTCCTAAGTTAGTGGAGCCTTCCCGTAATGTTGAAGCTGTGGAGTGAATAACGTTTTCGCCAACTCATCATTGAGAAAATTGAAAATTTAACTTTTACCCATTTTGGATTTCAAATATTGGTAAATATTAGGTCATTTGTTTCCATTGATCAAAAGTTTGCATGTTGACCCCTTGATTTCGAAAGAGAATGGTTGAAAGTTTCCTGGAGGAAAGTTTGAGCAAAAGTTAAGTCCTTTAATTACGAGGCACATACTACCTTTCAGTAGAGCAATTTGTTTTCAACTGTGTATACATGTCATATGTTTGCAGCATTCTTACTGATGGAATACTGTAAAAATATATAATTTCCACGCTGTACTGAGGTTCAGACATTTTCACTGTGATTTAAACTCCTGGTTTTGTCAGTAAAACAACAATGTATAGTTTCGTTTTTATTTTGCTGAGATTTTATACAGTGGATTTCATCTGTCAGTGAAATTAGTAAATTGAAAAAAGTAACAAACTAAATGCCTTCAAAGTATCTTACAACAGCTTTGTCTTAACAGCTGTACCAAAATTAAAAATTCAAGATAATTATGTCTTGACATCTTGAACTACTTTATTTGTTAAATATTGTTAATATTTTGTCATCTTTTGATTTTCCAACAAAATTTTGTCACGGTTTGTGTTTGTTGCAGTTGATCAGCCAGAGGAGTACATCTCTTTCTGTGGTTTAAGAACTTACTCTGAACTCGATGGACAGCCAGTAAGTCCTCAACATCCTTTTATTATACCGGCGCCATTTATACTCAATTGTAGTCATAATAATATTTTTTGTAATTATTTTCCGGACAGCAATATTGATAGAAAACATTTGATCATCAACACAGGTAGTATTTCAACATTCTAACACACCTATGTGGCAAGACTGGTGAATTCTAGGCTCACACTTAATAAACCTACAAAATATTGTTTTACTAGGGGTTCAAGTTGCTTCATAAAGCTAGATCTGATGTGCAGTGGCTCAGAAAGTAACCGCTGATTGGCAGATTGTAAATAATTTACAGCAACTTGGGGAGTCTGAAACCAACACTATTGCACAACTAACTGGCTGTTTGGAAATGAAATCAACAATGACAATGATATTCAGCCAACCAATAAAATAAAAGCTTCTGAGATGCAGAACATTGCCAGTAAAGCTAGGGAGGCCCTGAAGCCAAAGTCAGCTTTTGTTGCCTTTGTAGAAAATAACATAACCAGCAACTTTTTTATGATCTAAACAATTTTATCCAGATTTTATCCAAAATTTTGGTCAAAATTTGTAGCCATTGAAAGGTTATGTCCATTTGATCCAAAATTATCACAAAATTACAGATAAATTCATGAAGTCAGTGAAATGTTACTCTGAAATTTTGGTGGGAAAAATTACAGCACTCAAAGGGTTTATGGAGATTAGTGCTCTGTGTGTGTTCTTCAGGTGCAGCCGATGCGTTGATAAGATTGCATTCTGCACGATTTACGTCTTCAATTTGTATACAGGAAATTGAGGGTACAGGGATTATATCAATGCCTGGACTTGTAGTCACATTTAGTCATTCAATTTTGATGACTGCTCGCCAGTGAAATTACCTCTGTGAAACTCAGCCAATCTGTTTTGTTTATTGAGTCAGTCAACTCATAAGAACTGGGTTGGCATGAACATTGTGACTCATTTGTGATTTATCAGTCCACATCAGCTTTAATGAGCAAAGACAAATTACCTAAAAGTAACCCAGATGGAAAAGCATAATGTACAAACGCTGGTTGTTAGATGAATTACAATGATAATGATCATGATATTTGATGTCATGTCAGTAATAGGACAGGCCATAAAAAGAAAAGGTTTGTTTCTCATCTTTCCAGGCACTGATCTGGACTGGTCGTGTCAGCCTTCTTTTTCACTTTAGAAAATTAAATATGAAAAATGACAGCATTACTCTAAGCAGAAATATCTAGATCAGAACAGCGAATTTATCATATGTAATCTTGCTGCAAGTCAGAATTACTAATGTTTTTGTCGTTTTCATGTTAGGAGATGGATCTTGTTGACTCAAACAAAGCAAAAACTGCATAAAAATACACTGTCGGATCATTTTTGTGAGAAACCGAAGATGAGAAACAAATCAATTGTCTTTGGAAATCCAAACACTGCGGGTGAAATAAAAGACAGTTTGTATCCAATTTACCTTCAAGCTTGCTGTTAAAAACCTCGGTGATAAGGAAGAAAATTAAAAACACAGAATAAACCTGAACTGTGCACATTATATAAAATTGACTGAATTTTTCTGAGTGTTTGTCACAAAAACCTTTATGAAAAATAATTGTTAAATTCCTTATATTGCAATTCTGTATCTTTATTTATTTGTTTGCTGCCTTTTGGTAATGCTTGTTCTTTCAACATTACCTTTGAAGTAGTATGAGAACTTTCAGTTGACATACAAAATAAAAAAAGTGAAAAATTCAACAAAGGTTAGCATTACTGGCCTTTTAATGTAAGTGGCTGCAACTAGAATTCCTTAGTTGACTTTAAGAGTTTAGAAATGTTGTGTGACAGAGATTAATTGGCTAAAATAGTTGTTTATTGCGCATACTACAATTTACATGCAGTGTCCTTGTCTGTATTACGAGCTAACTCAACAATGTCACAATTTTCTACACAGGTTTCAGAACTAGTTTATGTACACAGCAAACTGATGATAGTGGATGACAACACAGTAATCATCGGATCAGCAAACATCAATGATAGAAGTTTGCTGGGCAAACGAGACAGCGAGATGGCAGTGATCGTAAACGACACCAACACAGTGATGAGCAAAATGAATGGTAAAGATTACAAGGCAGGCCTGTATGCAAGTGGGCTCAGGAAACATCTCTTTAAGTACGTATTAACACACCATTGAGAATTTATCATTGTCAGTTGATTACAAACTCAGTGTTCACTAGTACACTTTACACAAATGAATACATTTGCATACTACTACTAGCATTGAACATTTGAATACTTTGATTACGGAACTTCATTTTCAAAAGTCATCTTTTCATTGTACTGATTGGACTCTACCATTTTCATAGAGGGAATGTGCGGTTGTTATCGGGAAGATCTGATTGCAGAAGGGAACTCTATTTAGGTGCCAAACTTAGATTCTAGTTAAAATCCTTCCCAGGGTACTCTGTTCCTTAACATAGTATCATTTTCAAACAGCATGCCTGTCAGTAAATTTGTATCTTGATGGATCATTGCAATGCTTGTTTACAGGGAACACCTAGGCTTGATGACCAACCCTGACCTGAACATAGACATCACAGACCCAGTGTCTGATACATTCTTCAAAGAAGTCTGGCAGCAGACAGCTCAACATAACACTGAGATCTATGATAAGGTATGTACCGTACTCGTCCGAGTATAAGCCCCCGGTTCGGCAACACTAAACAGCTGTAAAACTAGGGGAGGGGCTTATACTCGAGCAACCCCATGTTATCTCATGTATCTGGCATGGACGCATAATTTATGCTAATTTTATGCACGATTTTTTTCAACACCACTCGATCTTTCTATCGCTTTCAAAATCGACTTACACATCCAAAGAAACTGATTGTACAATCTCTGAACACAGAAGTGACATTTTGGTGAAATTCAGCGTCAAAAAACCCCCAAACTTGAAACAAAGACGTCATGTATGCTGCTGATCAACAGTAATGTGAACAGGCATGCATTGCTTACACGGAAAGGCAACTCAATATTCCAGTATCAAACTGTCTACATCTTGTGAAAACAACAACATAGCAGTGAAATTTGTAATAGTCACCAGGAAAAGTCTTCACAAATAAGGGTTAATTGCTTCAAACAAAAGAAACTGCATGTTTCAAGCATGAAAACATCGTGGCTGTGCATGAAAATGAACAATGGCCGACGTGAGTGAGACTATTCTATTTAGGCGACGGGGGTGAGTAGGGTCAAAGAATCAAGATAGTACTGGGAAAACGTGTCATTTTCCTTACGATGCTGTCAAGGGAACTCCAGTTTCCCATTGTTTTAACATTATTTAATGGTTTCTTTATTATCTAAAAGTAATTTTGCCAAGTTAAATGACCAAATATACTCTCCTAACCTTTCTGTATTTGAGTTACACTAGGGTAGGGGCTTATACACGGATGTAATGCATTTTCTGAAATCAGCTGAAATCAGTAAGGGGGGCTTATACACGAACGGGGGCTTATACTCGGACGAGTACGGTATGTAACCTTTGTCCTGGGTGGCCTTATAGATTTGGTAATGTCTGTCCGTGAATGCAAATTTCTCAAAGATTCCAGAAGCGATTTCTTTCAAACTTGGTACAAGGATTACTACCTATGTCATACACATGCATGTTGATTTGTTTTATGATGCAATCCAATGTGACCATCATTTCTGTCAATGGTTTCCAAATACATTAACCTAGTGGGGACTATGTCATTGACAATGACTTGATTAACTTAGACTATAACACATGTTACTTTGCCTGACAATACTTGTGCTGCAGATTTCTAGCTTGGCACCTATGTAGAATTCAACGAGAGGTCACACTACCATGTCACCAGGCAGAGTAGACTGTACGGTATGTCTCTGCATAGTCTTATCGTATATCAATATGTATGATTCTGACAGGCACATTGTATGAACATGCACAAAGTACCTGGATTAACACAATAAATTTTGAAACCAGATATCACTTGAGGGGCGTACAGAATGAGTTTCTAGGTGTACACTAACATATACATTTGATACTGTTGAATTATCGAGGGAGTAGTTGACAGTATCAGTAGAGACCCCACTCTCATGTGTTCATCTGAACTACCACAGGCAATAGCAATTTAATGTGCTCAGCAAAGTCAAATACTTTTTGAGGAAAGAAATATAAGGGAGGTTATTTAAAATAACTTGTCTTTTTCATCAAATTGAACCTAGTTGAAACAATATATGTAGCAACTGAAGAAATGTTTTGTGTTATCACATATCATAATGAAACAGTTATATTTATCATGACAACCAATTTCTAAATGAGGTTACATCAATCTATACTAAACTTCGAGAAATGAGAAATAAATGATACACAACAGAGATAATATGCGGTATGCGGTGGTTGCCACACCCCATGAGCGTACTGCGTACTCTCGAAAAACTCACCACGTTTATTACATAATTCCCCCTTACAGGGTATTGTCAAAAGACAGTGGACTTATTACAAGAACTATAAAACTGCATTAAAAGATTCAGAGAATATAAAAAAATACTTGTGTTGACATCGTGGTGTTTTGACCGAGACTGAAGACAAATTAAAGACATTTACAGCAATATATACGGACTCACACCTGATAACACAAGTGTCAATCAAAGAAATTCTCTTACGTAAAGAATAGATAGTGATTTACACTAATTTTCGAAAGGCATATAATTGTTCATTCTTGAGATCAAAATCAAAATAAGTAATATTTTTTTGGTTTTGGTTTGGTTTATTTGGCAACTTATTCGATACAAATAGGAAATACGAAAAAGACCCCACTGAAAACAACATGAAAAATCACTAAAAAACACTTGCCAAGGATACACAAGAAAGTTAAAAATTTACTTCCATTGTGGTCCTCCAATTAAAATAGACAAAAAGACATGTTACTCAAGTCAGTCTGACTAAAACTATCTTTCTCTGTTGCTCACAGGTGTTTCACTGTATACCATGTGACTGTGTGACATCATTTGATGAACTTAAACAATACAAGAGCAAAGAACCTCTGTGTACCTCCAGTCCAGGAGATGCCTACAATGAGCTGGCAAAGGTCAAAGGTTTCCTGGTGAAGATGCCATTAGAGTTCTTGTGCCTGGAGAACCTGGAGCCAAGTATTGCAACTCAGGAAGGGATGATGCCAACCAAGTTGTGGACCTGAAACGGAATCAGATTCAGCATTTGAAAGAGGGATTCTTCAACTCAGGAAGGGGTGATGTCAACCAAGTTGTGGACCTGAAATGGAATCAGATTCAGCGCATCGGAAAAAGGGATTCTTCAACTCAGGAAGGGATGATGCCAACCAGGCTGGACCTGAAATGGAATCAGATTCAGCATCTGAAAAAAGGGATTCTTATGAAATCAAATTGTTGTATGTTCACCTGAATCCAAACTCTCAAAATGTGAATCTGGTTATGGCTGTTTTCTTACACAGACAGGTCACATTTTTTTAGTTTTCTAGTGATATGTGTATCGGTCTCAAACTGAAAACAAAATGTAAATGCTGTAAAAAAGATCCCCGGCAACATCTGCACTTGCTGTGTACATATAATATTTAAGAAATTCGAATGATTTTTTACTCATATTAATCAAACAAACTGTATTTTTGAACTTCGTACATGCAATGGGAGGAACAAGCAAATTCCAGTGTTAAGGTAGTATGCACCTCCAAAGTGAAAGACTTAAACTATTGTTCATCTTTCCTCGATGAAACTTAAACCGTTCTCTTACCAAATCAGGAATGAAAGTAAAGGGGCTACCGAGCAAATTTTGGTACTAGAGAAACAAATTACCTAACATTTATCAATATTTGAAATTCAAAATGGCTGCCACTCCTGTGTTAAGTCTATGGGGGAAAACAAAATTTTTGATCTTCAAAAAAATAAAACACTGGGAATTTTTCTCACTCCAAGAGCTTAAAAATGAGACTCCAGGTGGGAGATTAGAGAAGAATTGTAAAAATTCAAGAGTCATTATATCTGTCCCAGAAGCGCATTTTACCTTAATTTGTGATGACATTTAATCACCAATGTTTTAATATCAATACACTTGTCACCGGAGCATCATATTGTTCATCATTTTTCCGTTCAAAGATACCCCTGAGGTCACATTCGTGTGTACAATAGGAGGAGATACAGTCAAAAGGCTATGGAAATTTACACACCAAGATATCATGTCAGTGGATGTTAACCCTATTAACGTTGAGTGCTGTAATTTTTCCCGCCAAAATTTTAGTTCAACATTTTCCAAATTTATATGAATTTTGCTATTATTTTTTTGATAATTTTGGAACAAATGGACATCAAATTTCATTGGCTACAGTTTTTTATCAAAACTTTTGGCAGAAACCTGAAAAAATTGACTAGGGTATATTTTATAAAGGTGACAAAAATTGACTTGGGCACTCAAAGGGTTTTAATATATGTCAAATGACACTTTTTGATATTCTACCTCTTCCGAGAATTCTTGTTTAATGTTTGATTTATGCATTGTGACGTAAAATTTTCTGCTTATCTTTAAATGTTACGGCATGAATAATTGAAACGCCTGTAGAGACATAAATAAGACACCTGGTATATTTGTTGCTTAATGGAAAGTACTTATCTCATTCTCCAGGGAAAGGACTGCCATTTTAAATCTCTAGTCATCTTTGTCAACATTTCTTTCCCGCAGCTATTTGATTGGTCATTGACTTTCCATATACTTGTATATTGAGGCCATAAAAAACTCTTCTTTTCTCATCCTTGCTTGTGTTGATATGGTCCAGCTGTGTTTAGTCACATTTGCTTAAAAACATTGAATTAAAAAAAATTACAATGCTGCGAATGACAGAAAATGTTTGTAGGATTACATACATGCATAGTACAGTTCTGAGCAGTGAAGTTATGCCGTCATCTCACTGTACATCACATATAGTGATATATGTAAACATTCCCATTGTTGTTTTTATGTCAGTGATGCGTAGTGGTTTGATCTTAACTAAAAAAAGGAGAGAAAAAAACTGCGTCTCATCATTTTAGCAAATGATCAAGGATGAGAAACAAATGTATAATTTGTTTTGGCCTAAATAACATTACTTTGTGTACTTTGTATTGTCGGTACGGTAGAGCTCTGTACTTTTATTTGTTGTGCATGTTTCACCTCTAGGGGGCGCTTTACAAAATTTCTGATCTGCCTGGGCTAAAGCATTCTGTGCTCTGTAGACCCACTGTCTCACCGCAACACTAATGAATAGGTTAAACCTTGAATTCAAATGGACCACTCTACAAAAAACCACATATACACAGAAATACATCCTTTCTGCCCTTTTTGTATATGTTGGTTTTTTGTACTGCCATCACACGATTATCTCATGGACATGAGCTGTAAAACACCTATTTATTCCAGAGTAGAACTATTAGAATAACATGCAATTTATAATACAACATCATGTTGATATCCTTTAGGAAGACAAAGCTATCAAACAACACTCTAATTCCAGGATACAGGTCTTCAGATTATAAGTCAGCAACTAAGATAACAATTATTATTTGTAGGTTAGAACAAAGAGGGATACTTTCTATTGTTCATTTATACTACCTCTGTTACAGGTTTATTAATATTCCATTGTTATTATTCAATGCTCTTATCTCTCATATTTACATATCACATTTTATATATTTTTGGATCTCGGTAATGAATTTTATATACTCACTACATCATCAATATGCCAGTATGTATATTATGTATTATATTCTCCTTTTTTGTTTTAATTTTATTATGAATCTACTATGTAGTTTGTGTAAATTTCAAGCAAGTATCGGTGTTTTTGTGATATGAAGACTGTGTTCTGTGGTCAGGTTTTCATTCCGTAAATGCAGCTTCATGATAGACACATGTGGAAAGAGCAAAATTGAAAAAAGCTGATGGTTTCGTGAGCTAACCCTCGTAATTTCATAATTGTTTCTGATTGTTGCTCTGAGAGGGCGCACTCCAATGATAAGTCACCATACTGCTTATAAGGTATTCCTGGTAGTCAGCAAGAATCTATACGCCAGGCACAGCACCTTGCCATAATGCGCAGTAGTTTTCAAATGTGTCTGAACCCATATGCTCGGTATTCATATAACCGCAACTGTTGCTGACATATAGAGATAAACCGTACCAAAAGACTTCCATGTTGTGGATTGCAAAAGATGCATGTCAAAACTTCAAAAATATCCACACATATCTTTATCAAATAGATAGGACAATGCTATGAGATAATACTAAAACCTTACCTAGGAAATAGTTTCACTAAGATCTATGGTCTAAATTTACAACGAGGAAACAAACTCAAAGCTACAATTTACCCCACAAAACACTGAAGTCAAGCTGTAAAGTATTTGTTCAGAAGAACTTAGTGTCGATGGTGCTATATTTTGTTAAAAGATGTATTTACACATTTTTATTTGAGTTATCCTTTCTGATAATGACATTCCTTTATCTTCAAGATAGGGAATTGTAAAACATTTCTGAAGCATGACAGCATTTTACCCAAATGAATATTTTTATCAGAAGGTCTGAAAAAGTCTGAATGTTAGGAATGTAAATATTGTGATATCTTTGCAATTTATGATTTATTGGTTGTCAGTTTTTGAATTCTTCATGATTGGTAAAGAACATTGAATGTGTAATCTGTCCAACCAACTTGTTTCAGCCCATTCTCCCTGTCTACAAATAGAGAGAGCCAAATGTTGCATAGGGTTTGACAGAGGCACGTTGGAAAAACTTAACATTACATCGTCTTTCAAATTACTGTTAAACCAATGATATTTTCCAAACTGTATGAGATTATTGAAACATGTTTTTTTATCCATTTGACCAAACTCCAAAGTTTTGCCGCCTTATTGATACATATTAGCCGCTGCCAATAACCATACCAGGGCATTTTTGAAGATTTATATCATTTTGATTTTTAAACCTCTGTGCATATTGTTCTGCATTTGAATTGTAAATATTTGATAAATGGGGAAATAAAAAGTATGCTTTGCTCATAATTTTGAGAAAATCTCATGTCTTGTGTGCTTATTTCATATGAAGGCACCCTTTTAACGTAACTCTAGGTGCATGCAGGCCAGTGACCCCAGTCGAAAAACGTAAAAACAAAAGTTTTCCTTCTTGCCATGCTTAGAGGGCGCAACCTGTTATGAACTTTTGATAGTTTTAATTTTGTTTTTGCTTTTTACAAAGAACCTAGATGCTTTGTTCATTTTTGATGAAGCACCTATTTCAATGCAACTGTCAATTGTTCCACCTAAAAGGGACAAAGTCGGCTATTTTTTCATGAATTTTGTTTGATACAAGATACTACTTATATTGTTTGACATGTTGAAAGACACTGAATGAATGGATGACCATGCATATATTCGACCCCGATTTTAGACAATGAATGAAACTATCGAGAAGATGAATAAATGGTTATGACCATTTATTCATTTTGCGAAGGTTTCATTTATTGTCTAAATCAAATCAAATCAACAATAAAAATCGGGGGGGTCACCGTGCAAAGTTTGGAACTAGCGAAACAAATTGCCCAGCATTTTGTGATATTAGAAATTCAAAATGGCCGCCATTCCTGTGTTAACTCTCTGGGAAAAATTAAATTCCGGATTTTTGAAAAAATAAGCCGGTGAAAGTTTTTCTTTCTCCAAGAGCTTTAAAATAAACCTCCACAGGTGGTAGATCACAAAAAGAATTTTTTTTCTTTTTCCAAGAGCTTTAAAATGATCCCCCATAAGTGGTAGATCAGACAAAAAAAGTAGAAATTGAGAGTCCAACTCTCTGTCCCGAGGCGCGTTCTATCTTAAGAGAAAAGCGCTATAGCGTGTACACCACACAGTTGCTTGTAGTACTGTATAGGCATCCGGCAGACAGCCCACAGTAAGTGAGGCTACCCACAATTCTCCATGATCCGTACACACGGAGATCACTCACTGAACTGGAGCAAATTTCTTCTGTACACAGAACAGCTCGGTCCATATATCAAAATTCTGGGACCATAGTTTTGATAATCATAATTCTCTAATTTCTCACTGTGAATAATGAGAAGATCAACCCCTTTTCCGCAGAGGAGATAGCAATTTTGTGATTTTGTCGACATAGATTTTTGACAGCCATACACAATATTTTCAAGGAAACTAAGGGAATAAGTTGCATCTGTGTTGGCAAAAGAAAGGGTATTGATTTTTTTTAAATGTTTGTAACAAAGGAAATTTGCATGTCTGACAGGTGGTATGATGAGACCATCTCAGTTGCTGATAACTTTACCATGGCAAGTGTGCAATTTTTAGCACCTCCAAACATCGACCTCTCATTCAATTTACTCCTAAATTTTAAAGATGATCAATAATTTTGGAACATAGTTTTAACCAATAATCCTTTAATTAAATTCTAAGTTTCAAATTGTTCAGAAACTAATAAAATTGAAGAAGCCTTTAGCAAATAATGTCTGAGCACACAAATCAAATGGAATTGTGGGTAGCCTCACTTACTGTGCAGCCCCTGTGACGTAGATAAAATGGTTATTAGGACTATCCCAATTTGATTCAAATCGGATGTAATGATGTGTCGGTCTTTCACTCTATCTTATTATGGTCTTTTTTTCTGCGGTCCTCCTCCCCTCAGGATCGCAGAAAAAGGTCCGTAATATACGATAGTGTAAAGACCGACCCATCACTACATCGGATTGAATCAGATTGGGGCCATCCCGTATCCGTATCTTGGCACGCATACAGCGCCCTCCGTGACATTTCTAAGGCTGCGCTGTGACAGCAAAAAGTATTAAACTGCGCATGCTGTTTTATTTTGTTCTCTCAGCCTACATCTTTCTCCCAAGCTGATTGGTTTTCAACGACAGAAAATTATTTGCCATGGGACTGTGGCTACAATTGTCTCCTATTCCCAAGATGTTCAAGTTTGCTTCCCGGTGCAATTACCAACGTCACGTCGTATAACCCATCATCCCCTCGGGTCTGGTTATCACCGAGAAGAAAGATAATATTACTACATTAATTTCCATCAATTATCCGAAAAATGCTATATAAATCTACACATAATCTATTTTAAACATGAGTCGTGAGAATACGGTTGGTTTTATCTGTTAATAACTCTGACTGAAATGCTTCTGAAAACTGTATTGTAATATTGTTCTCACCTTGTTTATAAAATTGTCACTGGCACGTACGCAAAAACGGTGGGTGCTTCTTTCATTGACCACAGAAGGTGAGAAAGATTGAATGTTATTTTTACATGGCTTATGCTTCTAACTTGCTGTGTAAAAGCCAGTAAAATGTAATATTTACACGCATGATGAGTTAAACTTTTTGTGGTGAGGATTCCTCGGGGAGGGCAAAAAACACTTCGAGTCGTTTTCCAATTCCAAGAATCAAAAGGTGTTAATGTTACTGTAAATCTTTTATTCGCAATAACAGAATGCCTCTGAAGTCGTTACTACTAACCTGTAGGTCCGTATACTTTCAGTCTGCTTTGAAGTTATGGTACGAATGATAAATTCTTAGAAATACTAAAAAAGTATCATGAATTTAGCAAAATTTGTTATGTTCTGGAAATCCCCTTGCAATAAACCCTATGGGTAAGATTCATCTCTCTCTCTCTCTCTCTCTCTCTCTCTCTCTCTCTCTCTCTCTCTCTCTCTCTCTCTCTCTCTCTGGTTTTGTTGATCACATGTAGAAGTTGTGTGTATTACTTGTTTCCAGTCTGACAAAACGTCTGTCAAGTCGTATACTTTCTTTCAATCTTATCGAGCGTGTCAACTTGGTCAAGGATCCTTGCTTCGTGAAACTTGAGAGGGAAAAGGTTTAGGTGATTTCCTACGGGTCTAAATTTGAAGTGAGAAACGTGTAGTAGTTATCTAATTTAGAAACAAAATTTTGAAGTGAGAAGTCGAGTTGAAATTCAAAGTAGGAAGTACGAAGGCCCTCTGCGGCTTTCCTAGATTTCCGTTCTTCCGAACTATAACTCAAGATAAAACCATCGTATGGTCAGTGTTCATCCTCATTTTTTAATAATTTGTTGATGCTTTATTGATAACAGTGAATAATTGCTACAGACTTATCAGCAAGGGATAACAGTACTCTTCTCAATTATCATTATTGTCTTTAGTACGGAGGCAGTAGGCGCCTCGAAAGTGAAAGACTTAAACTTTTGCTCAAACTTTCCTAAATGAAACTTTCAACCACTCTCTTGCCAATTCAACAATAAAAATCATGAGTCACCTTGGAAAGTTTTGAACTAGCGATACAAATTACTCAGCATTTTGCGATATTTGAAATTGAAAATGTCCGCCATTCCTGTGTTAACTCGATGGATTAAAAATAAAATTTATAATTTTCAAAAACTAAGATGGTGAAAGTTTTTCTTTCTTCAAAAGCTTTAAAATGAGCCTCACGATTACAAGTGGTAGATCAGAAAAGAGTAGAAATTTGATAGTCCGAATAGCTTGTCCCCGAGGTGCGTACTACCTTAGAGTAATCCATTTACAATGTTGTCTAACTTGTCTCTGTCCATCATGGCAATTTGGTAATTTAGATGATAGTTTACTTGTGTTTAACTGGTAGTAAATACATGCAGAGGAAACGACAGTTTCTTTTTATTAATTATCATGGCGTAAATAAATTATTTTGCTACCTGAGTATGACATGCAGCAAATGCAGTTGCATCTTCACTTTTACATGTATGGCTTCAGTCGGGCTTAGGGTCCATGAATTTCAAAGAATGGCGAAACAAAAGCTACTACTAGGTAGCTGCAGTACTGCAGCTCGAGGTTTTGCCAAGGTATTTGGATAGAACGGCAAAACCTCGAGCTACTGTGCAGCAGCTACCACTATGGGGATAGTTACGCTTGTAACTTGGTAATTACGTCACCAGAAACAAAGAGTGTACACAAAACCGTAGGTTTTCATCAATGACACATATTAAATCCAAAAAAATTATAAAATATTTTATTTTCCCGAGACTTCAAAGCAACGATGAGCTCTCAATCATCGTCCGAGCGCAACAGGCGCTGACTGATCGTGACTTTCATACCGTACTTCAAAACACGGCCTCTCTCTTCCTTTATCCTCGGATTGTACACGAACTAAAAGAATGATGCCTTGCTAAATAAACTGAAAAATTCCCAATTAAAGTTTGCGAATGGTCGAATATATATTTGAATCACCTCACCGCGCCGCCCTCGGCCTCCATGCTACGCTGAGACTGTACTATACTTTTCAATAAAAACTGCGCCCTCACGCAATATTGTCCAGTGTTATTAAGACTTATGTTTTTACTTTTAATAACACATTGCATTATCCGCGGCCGGGATTGTTCACTCGAAAACTTATACGTGCGAGTAGATTATTGTGATTTGAAACGCACTGCGGAGGAGATCCATATGTGGTACCTATCTATTGACATCAAGTCCGGACTTCAACGCGACAAGCAACAGTTACTAGTTGCGACATCAATTATTTGTTGTCACGGTAACAGTGATTTATCGATTTTGAATGCAATGTGCATGCTGTGTCGCAAAGATTTGTTCAACCGAGTGAAAACGTTTGGAATATACAAGATAATACAATTTAATAGATAATGGGCAATCAAGCCTTATCGAAATGGGAATTACGTAATATAAAATGATGTTATCATTTTTACTAACTTAGATGGCCTTATTTGAATACTTCACAAAGTTAAGGGATCAAAAACCTCAGTGAATGGTTCAAGATGGCGGCTAGCTTGAAGACTGTTGTTGTGGGCAAGTTTCATTCATTTTGACGCGTAAACCTGTGGAGTCGGGGAGGCCGTTAACAGTATTTGTGGAAGCGCAGATCAGCCATACCAGCGGACGGGACATATTTCCACCTGTCGCGAAGGATATGCTAATATGGCTTCAGGCTCGGATAATCCTACAATCAGCGTTACGGGCTGCGGGAGTTTTGAGTCGTCTGGTTCACAGCCCTCAACACCGACTGTTCCAATAGTCGACGAGACAATCCCGGAGCGGTTCGAAGAGGAAGACGAGTTTTTCGAAAAGGATATCTCGGACAAGTTCTCTCATCAGTTTACAATCAGGAAACAAACATCTTATAGGTAAGTGGCAACTTTAAGTCTTTTCTTGCCGGCTGAAAAAAAAGTGCAACGTTTACAAGAAGTCGCTGCGGCGTGACGATTTGAGTGCGCAAAGCATGTGTCAACAACACACAGCTTCTCGTTGTTTGCACTTTTTGTCGCCGAGTAACAAGCGAAGAGGTAGATTTGTGAAGTCGTTCTCGCACATCACTCACTGATTTTCGCCACGTTCACAATTGCCAGCATCGGTCATTGTACTCACTTTGTTTAAATACTCGAAAACTGGCGGAGATGAGAGAACGTGCACATACTCGACCACACCCCCACTACACACATACACAATAATCACAAATCCGTGACGATATTTTCAAAACCTTTTATCAGTACATCCCAGGACGAGGAGTTTTGCGTGGGCGTACCGACAACTGCAATGTAATACAGTAACCGTTTCGCTGATGACTCACGACATAACTTTATAATTGTAGAAGCCCCCCCCCCCCAACAAAAAAAAACACCCCCAAAACAAAAAAAAATTATCATATTTTGTCATCAAAACATGAAGCGGTTTAGAGGTTTTCTCTTCAAGCAAGGTCAATCGATGTGCGTATCTTGACAGTGGAATATGATCTGCAGTTTGAGTATTGACACATGTGCAGCAAAGGCAGTAGCCATAGGCTCGAACAGTCCATAGACCGTTTAGAACAGTCTCACAGTGCAGTCTCTAGGGGTACTGTGGTTTTTGGGGGGGGGGATGATGTATCCTGCTCTATCAATATCACTGCACCACATTTATATCGTTATACATGGAAATAGCAAACACCAAGCATAGGTTTCCCTACGTCAAACATAAACAACCACATACTCAATTTAGTTGTTACTGCAAAAGTAGCTCTGCACGGCAGGGCTATGTGTTACCGGCGTTATACGGCCTCTAACCATGGTGGGAGGCTGTATAGCCCTGCCATGCAGAGCTACTGCAAAAGTAAACGAAGACAGAAGCTTACTTTGTGGAAAGTGAATTGTTTCATGTGAGTGTTCAACGAACTATATATTTGAGGGCAGCCGTGGCTACTGTAACAGAAAAAAAACTTTTGTGGCTACATTGCAGGATTAACATGTTTGTAATTTAGATATTTTGGTGAAGTCCCAGGTGCGGCGATAGGTTTTAAATTGGTAATTACATAAATATATTTCTACCAGCGTTCTTCTGAAGTTCAAGGTGAAATTAGGCAAAAGAATACCCCACAAACCATGCTTTTAATCTTTGTTCTGTGGAATTACGCAAGATAATAATTTTCAAATAAACCTTTCGGAGGAGACGTGCATTGTGGAGAAGCATTCAGATTAGTTATTACATACTGATGAATTAGGTCATGCCTCTCCAGAGCTCCACTTGAAATTGGGAAAAAATCCCACGACACCCAGACTTCAATTTTTTTTCCAGTTGTGGTGGCTTTGAAGAAATTAAAAATTTCCTTTTGTCATTTTTCAAAGTTGAAAGGCAATCAAAGAAACAGCCTACAATTTGATGAAACTCTCCAAATCTCCACAATAGCAAAGTAAAAAACAGAGAGAGAGAGAGCGCTAGCTTTATTCTGTGTTCAGCTTATGAAGAATTTCCCAGTTACTATAATTGGCCTGGATGTATATGTTATTTACTGTCAGGTGAAATCAAGTTACAGTGCAATCTACTACGGTAAACTGACACCCAGCCGTAAATTGTTTGGCCTTCTATTTATTAAGTGGCCGCTTGCAATACGTGATATTTGTAAATGAATATCATATAAAGTCTGCGCGTAGAGTTACTCGTAATGAGGTTGCTTTTATGAAGAAGGGAGATAACAGGTATGTTTTTGTTCAAATTCATGCTTTGAGAATGCGCCTAACATTTCACGTTCTATAAATATCAGCTAAACGAAGGAAATTGCGTTATTTTCCTCTTTCCAAGGATGTTATGCCGATAGCAAATTGACTGACAATTATTAACAGCTGTTTCTATAATGTTCCATAATTATGAAAACATATTGGTCATAATGCATGTAAAAAAGTGGCCAGTTGTACAACGCCAGATTGTGCAAAGAGATAATACCCAGGGGTAATTATAAGGAAAAACAGCATGTGTCCCCAAATAATGAAACACAGATTGTTTTTTACGGCATGACTTTGACATCAGTTTGTTCTGAAGTATGCATGTAACCCTTTTACCACCATGGTTTGGCCCAAACCCATTGTTATTAATGGTAAATTTGGACCTGTTTACAGGAAATTGGGGGTGAACAGATTAAATACATCTAATGCGATGACTGCCCTCGTTAAAGACAGATTATCCATACACAGGGAATGGTTTCACAGCCAATCAGAGTACGAACGCTCAAATTCACACTTCACTGTTGCAGTTTCTTGGTGATTCCAAGTGCATTGTCAATGAATTTGCATGTGAATAACACCAATGAGCATTCACTGTATGATGCCAAATGACAGTTAACAGACGTATCTTTAGTATTTATGAATTGTTTTTGTGAAACCTTAGCAAAGCAAATATTCAACTGTGAATGCCATTGGTGTGTTGGAAATTATCTTTTATAAATTAATGCACACATTTTTTTGATATTACACTACTTTTAAAAAATATGCTATGATATGATAAATTGTCGTTCACTGATACTTTCTGAACTTTTGTCTCCGTTATCCATTTACTATTGCTACACATTTATAGACATCCAGCGGGGCATACCGATGTAATGTAATGCAACAGGCTGAAGTCGCACAAGGATATCCATTCATTCAGATACAGTGTTCTCTTTAGCTTTGATAAACAGAGTGATGACTAATTTACATAACAATATTAAATTTGCATATTATTTTGTCATGAAAATGGTTATGCTTCAAAAACAGAGGGGTGGCCCACCCCTCAAAATCCCTTCATGGATAACCCTGAGATAGGTGTATTGGTGAATAAAAAGTAAAAAAAATCTGTTAAAAGCCTGTTGGTGTAACTTGTGGCAAGTTTTACAGTATTCTGCTTCTGTATATCAACTACCGTGTCTGACCCTAAACGAATGTCATGCTGGAATTTCAAGTATTCTTTTTTATCAACACAGCTTGTATGTATGTATGTATGTAGTGATCATTGTTTATTGTTTATAAAAGAATTTTAGTCCGGACTTGAATACAATTTTCAACAATAACAATGTAGATTATACTCATATAGGTTGTGTTGATATACTAAACACTTGGCATTTAATTACAGTTTAGGGATTCAATATAGAAGTCTAGGGAAACCGCAACACAAAAGTTCTGAAAAAATAGCTAAGATACAGCTTATGGAGCTTCAAACAAGGACCGAACCAACTGACAAAGATATGGGTAGATGAACCGGTGCTGTAGATTGATACGTGTAGATGACATCTTCAGTCATCATGAATTTGACTCAGAAATACAACGTTATTTGATTCCTTTTCCTGCCAGACAGTATCAGTTCCCCATCTATCAAGTCAGTAAGCACAGGATTGAGACCAAATTTATACATATTTCTACCCCGTTGGTTTTGTGTGTTATAGCAGGTCCTAAAAATCATGTTTACAGGAAAAAGTATCTGAGACAGGTGTCTTGCATGTATATTTAAAATTAAACCAACATTGCAAATATGATCGGGAGCTGTTGAAAACTGTGCTCAAATTTGGTGGTGCACGTCTCCGCTCAAAGTGAAATTCTCAAAGTTATCTACCGGTAGTCCTAACTTCCTGGTGTGAATTCCATACCGGTATGCTAATGAGCAGTCATCCCAGGGACCTTTTCTAGAGAGGTGTTGAATTCCATACACACACATTAGTGATAATTTATGCATTGAAAGATTGAACAACAGTGATGGTCATGCCAAAAAGGTACTAAAAGGCTACTGGTCTCAGTGCTTGCTTCAAAGGGTGTAATGTCCCTGTACAATCATGGAGGTCTTCGTTCCTACCTCCATGGTACAATGGTACAATTTTCCAGCTATATTGACTTGTAAGAAATGGTAAACTGTTTTGGTGTTGTTGACAAGTAAATTCTGGTCTGGACTAAAATTCAAATGTAAACAACAACTTTAGTATATTTTACATGTAAAGACACTGTATGTTGACAGACTGAATAATTTAATTCCACCATAACCATGGATAACCATGGATTTTGGCCAAACCATTATGGCAACTTGATACAGACTTTCAGAAAGGTAATCTTTTAAATTGATCATGTACAGTTGACTGGTAAGCAATTTCAAGTTTTCCCAAAGTGAAAATTTTTGCAGTGAAATTGTTAAAAATATAGCTAGAAACAATTTCAAAGTTGTTTTCTTAATCTTTCCATTATTATTTTCGTTAGATACACGTGTTTCATTAATTTATGATCAACAGATCGTCAAAATAATTAGGATAGTCTATGGCAAGAGTCTTCACTCAGTATTTTTTAATTTTAGTTATAGATGAAGTTTGTTCAAAATGTCAGTGTTGTGCCACAGCGTGCGCCAACCGTGTACAGTTTAGCGACAGACATTTGTCTCATACCCAGTCATAGCTATGTACTGTTCCATACTCCACATTCATGCCTTCATGCGTCATGCTCGCCAATATTTTCATGTAAGCACCGCCTACTTTGCAGGGGCAAAAGGGTCAAAAGTCACAAAATCCAATAAGTTTGCATTGTAAAGGCTGTTTTACTCCTGCGCTCACCGACGGAAATTAGAGATTTGCACTCAATGCAATATAGTTAAATAAAATGAAAGTGAGCGTAAGTGATTGTTCCGCTGTTCATCACAGCAAAGTAGTTTACGACAGTTTTTCTTAAGATGACGGGAGTCATAATTTTATAAATTATTTCAGCTGTTATAACAGTACGTGTTATCGTTTTGGTGGCAAAAAATGTGCCCTTGTGTGATTAAATTGTTATTCACATTCGCACTGTTCTGGGGAAAAATGATTTGAAATGGTAGTGAAATATGGAAAACACCTATGTGTACAGAGTCATGATTTGCTGTGGTGCATTTTAAAATGAAATTTATAATGGTTGAATTGAGGCACTGTGGTACATTTTTTGTGCACATAGTAGTAGCGGCATTGGCAAGTTGTAGTGGTGATTGGAACCTTTTTTTATTAATAATAATAATAAAAAACATGCAAGACCGAAACTTCAAGCAAAAGAAACCAGGGAAGGAAAATTTACACAAGAAGCCATGAATAAATTATTATTTTGAAATGGCAGTTTTTCAATATGAGAAAAATTCTCATTAAAAATAGACAGACATCGACATTAGCAATCGCCTGCCTTTGAAAATCTTTGGCTTGAATGTAATATGTATGAAAGGCATAGCCTATAGCCGTGCATGAATGAATGCTGATGGGATAATGTAGAGTCTGTTTGGTCGGCTGTGAAATATCCATTGAGTTGTCCCACAGTGTTTGAACGTAAATGTAGCGTGGCCAAGATGGATTTGCAGGTGCGACGACAATTAGTATAGTTTAAATTTGCTGCCTGGCAACAGTTGTGTCATGGTTGTTGTAGTAATATTGCAGTAAATTGAATAAATAACGGTAGAAATGGCATACAATTAAACCTTAATGGATGAATTTGGTAACTTGTGATAACATTTTAATTATTTTTTTCCAGACTGAGAACAATGTGTATTTTCCTTTCATCAAAGTACCGGTATGTCAAAATACCAAGTATTTCTCTTGTTAGCAAGATGCCTTGTCTGCAATATGTAATTTGTAAAGTGTTGACAAATGTCACCACATTCTAGTACCGATCACGATTCAGTTCTCAGTGATAACATTTGATATACAATTCATGTTTTGACGTTAAATATTAAGCAATTTGACTTGATTTTGGGAATTCAAAAGTTAAGAAACATGAGAAGTCACAGCCAGCCTATGAAATGACTTGAAGCTTTAGTCCGGTTGCATTTCAAAACTTGTTTCCTGTTTTAACATGTATACACCTTGAAACTGAAAGTTTTAAACTTTCGCTCCAACTTCCTCTTGGAAAGTTTAAACCTTTCCCTTTCAAAATTGAGAATACAAATCATGCATAACTGGGCAAATTTTGGTACCAGAGGAAAATATTTAACTTTACCAATATTTCAAATTCCAAATTGGAGTCTTCCCTATGTTGTCTCTATGCCCGGGAAAAATGAAATTGTCACTAAAAATGAGGGTGAAAACTACTTTTTTGCTCAGTTTGGTTCAAAATGAGTCCAGACCATGTGGTAGAACAGCAAAGTATTGTAGGAAGTTTGAGAGTCTCAATATCTGTCGCAGAAAGTAAGTTGGTCTTAACTGTTATCTGTCCCGGAAAATAAGTTGGTCATAACTGTTCCCTCAAAGATGTCAATTATATAACTCTTATGACTCAACAAGATTAATTGGCTGATTTCAAATACATATATTTGTCCACTCCTTGTACAGTAGATAAAGCATGTACTGGTATACACATGTACTGATTGCTGACATAATTTTTTGGTTTATACATACATAGGAGTATATCAAAAATTAAATCATGAGCGCAATTTGACAGTAAATCTAAATATACATGCATTGTTAACAGCAATAGATTCTGACCATCAGAGATAAGACTCTGCTCATTGTAATCACATTTTATACAACGGTTTATCACTTCTGTACTGAAACAATATTAACCGACGTATTTTGAGATCGATTTATTACACATTCACCACTAGTCTATTGGGGCTTTAACCGACGTATTTTGAGTCACAGCAGCTTTACAATTGTACTTTTTACAAGATGGCAAACTTTCCTATATAAACTAACAGCCATATTTGATACTGTCAGTATTTGCAATCTTGCTGGTAGGGTACGTTAGTGCGGTATGTGCAGTCAGATTTGTTGAATTTGTACTGACATCATCAATTTTCTATTTTTATGATACCTTTTACGATTTTGATGAAACATCTGGTCCTCAGATTGCTCTAAATAAAACGTGGGATTTGAAACATTGTTTTTATTGTGTAAACAGATGTAAAATTTTGTGATTTTGTTGACTTTTAATGATTTATATTACCGTCAGTTATCCTTTTCAGTTTCAACTTTCTAATTTTTTGTTACCTCAGAGATGGCGGCCATTTTGAATTTCAAATATCAGTAAATCTTAGGTAATTTGTTTCCCTAGTACCAAAATTTGCACGGTGACCCCAATTTTTATTCCTGATTTTAAAAGAGAATGGTTGCAACATTCCTTGAGGAAAGTTTGAGCAAAAGTTTAATTAAGTCTTTCACTTTTGAGGTATGTACTACTGGTACCTCAAACAAATTTGTCCTGTAAATGTACTGTATGTATGGTGATACAAATAGTTCAGCAGATGAAAAGATGAATAAATTACCTTTAAGAATTTCTAGAACATCAGTGCAATGTTGAGACTGCTTTGTTTTGATACACTTGTTGACTTCATTCTATAATCGTACAATTCTCTTTCTTTCTTCTCAAGTAGAAATCCAAAATTTGAGTGACCTGTACTGGTACAATCAACAAACATATGCAGCAACAACCAAACAATTTTTTGTACCAAGTCAGAGAATGACAATCATTAGGTGAGCAGTTCTAATGGTGTGCTGTGATCAGAGCATTTCCTAATTTACCTGTTAACCCCCCCACCCCCATCCCACCCCAATCCCTGTTAACAGGTCCACATTCGCCATTGATAACGATGGGTTTGGGACAAACCATGGTGGTGAAAGGGTTAAACAATGGTACATGTAGCTGCAGTAAGTTTTGCATCATACTTTTTTCCACACTTTTTTTACTACATTATCATGTACACAGGTCAGTTGCACGACCGAATTTCGTTGAGCATGCACTCTAACCATAAACATTTGATAGAAAACTGGGGTCTTTGCCCCAACTGATGTTGTGAGAAAATGCTCGTTTCATGTTGAAAGTGGGGGTCTAGTGCCTACCACAGTGGCCATCACCGTGTATCCAGCCAAAAGTAACTGTGTTTTCAAAAGCTTTCTAAGATACTACATGTACATGTAGCAACAATACTGGGCCTGCACTGAAAAATTCTCCAAATTACCATCATCTTAGGGGGTCAAGTTGATTCCTCAAGCTATAAATAAGACCTGTTTGGTAATGAAGAGTTGGCCCAGTGTTGTTTCAGGCCTTCAAAGATTGCATACACGTATTGATACATTCAGTCAAGCTTTAACATGAGGAGCAAGTGTACTGTGGCCTTCAACTTTGATGCTGATGATTGATACACTGTTGATATGCGCCTGTTTTGCAGGAGAAATCATTGAAAGCGGATAAAATACATACATCTCAAGTTCAGCACAAGCTCTTAGGCTTTACATAGGAAATGCACCACAGAATAACCTATAGATACAATCTCTGGTAGTATTTTTAGCATTCAAATATGGCAATGTTGGTTTTTTGAGCAGGTGATTCTATAACCTAAGTATGCCAGTGTATTAATTATAAAATGTATTTATCCCCTATAAATATACACAGAGTAAATTTTCAGAACACGACTGTTTTGAAAGTCATATCCAGTCGCACTGCTGCACATTATTTATAGCTTTTATTCCGTAGACCCGGGCGAAAAAAATGATTTATTTCCACCGCAGGAAGCTTCTACTAACAGTTTAAACAGTAAGTGAAACATGCCTTAATTAATTCTACACATCAATGCTGTCCGACAATAAATTTGCGTTGGCAGGATAATGTTCAATTCATGTTTTATGTCTGTATAAATGTTATTAATGAAATAGGGTGGATGTCTGTACCTTTGTGTGTCAGCCATTTCCTCTGTGGATATATTGATTTGAATACTTAATAAAATGCATGCTGTTTCGTTTCATTCTTTGTCAGAAGGGCAGCATCTGAAATTCTGCGTCTAAGAGAGTGATTTCCGCGTTTGGTTTATTTTGTTGTGTGCCTGAAGTTGTACCGTGGAACTCCTTGAATCAGAGACAGAATGAATATGCAAATACTTGGCTGTGTTTTTAATAGAAATTTAGAAAGTCAGGGTTGAATATTTGATGTAAATGAAGTCAGGGAAGATTCATTTCACTGTATAACAAAGAGGTGTGCAGTATTTGCAAATGAAATGAGCCAACTATTAACCCTTTGAGTGCTGTAATTTTTCCCACCAAAATTTTAGTGCAACATTTTACTAATTTTTATGAATTTTTCTGAAATTTGTTTGATAATAATTGACCAAATGTATATTACATTTCATTGGCTACACTTTTTTATCAAAATTTTAGCAAAAATCTGTAAAGAATTGACGGGGATATATTTTATAAAGGTGACAAAAATTGACTTTGGCGCTCAGTGTTCCCCTTGTTTTCTATAAGATGGTTTGAAATTAAATGTAACTTTAAATGTAACATGCTTACCAATGTGTGACCACAGAACGTTTTTCAAACATCTTTGAAGAATGTCCAACTAATAATTTTTGAGTTTTGACTCAAATTTGGCTGCTCAAAATACATGTTAAGCACCCGTGTTTAATCATGGAATCCATTGCCAAGGATTGAAATAATTACATTTTCAAAGACACTACATGTATGTATGTAGCTTAAAGGCCTGTGTCAGGCGTCAGATTGTCTTGCCAGGAAATTTACTTACAAGATTACAATGTCAATGAAAAATTAAAAGGCTATGACACCTCAGTCATCCTCCTGCAGACTAGAACAAACTTGATCCCTTAGATCAAGTCCCCCACCTTTTAATAACTGGAATTGAAAGCATCTCTTAAGGTTGGATGGTATTTTTGAGTATTATTCAGTAAATTCTCGATCGGATTGGAACTCACAATACCGGTATATGGCACCCAGTATGCAAAACATGCAAAAACATGCAAAAACATATCCCAGTAGCCAATGGGGCTTTCAGGAGTTATGATACAGAAGTTGATGTGCAGTTCATGTGTAGTCAGTATCAAACACCATAAAAGTATCGTAAAATTCACACATGTACATGTAGATGAGTATAACATATTTTTCATATTATAAGTAACTAACATATAGTATGTCAAATTTTTTAGCTCCGCTGTCAGCGACGCGGAGCTTATCAAATAGGTTGATTATCCGTCGTCGTCCGGCGTCCGGCGTCCGTCGTCCGTCGTCGTCCGTCAACAATTGCCTTCTCCTCTGAAACCACGAGTCCAATTGCTTTGAAATTTTATATGCATTTTACTTGGGGTGACCTCACTTCAGTTTGTTCAAATCATGGTGAAATTTGCATATTTGTATTTTTGGGGCATTTTTTGGTGTTTTTGGTAAAAAAATCTTTTTCTCTGAAACCGCTTGTCCGATTGCTTTGAAATTTGATATGCAGTTTGCTTAGGGTGACTTAAATCAGATTTGTTCAAATGGTAGTGAAATTTGCATATTTGTATTTTTAAGGCAATTTTTGTCATTTTTGGTAAAAAAATCTTTAAAAATCTACTTCTTCAAAACTACTGGTCAGATAGCTTTTATATTTGGTACATATGTCCCTAGGGATGATCTATTTCAGATTTGTTCAAATTGTGCAGAAATATGCAAATTTGCATTTTTAAGGCAATTTTTGCCATTTTTGGTCAAAAAATGTATTTTTCAAAAAGTACTGGTCTGATAGTTTTGAAATTTGGTATACAGGTTTCTATAGATGAACTAAGTAATATATATTGAATTTCTGATGAAATCTGTAATTTTGTATTTTTGGGGCAATTTTTGCCATTTTTTGGTCAAAAAATGTGTATTTCCAAAACTACTCATCTGATAGCTTTGAAATTTGGTATAGAGGTTTCTACAGATGAACTAAATGATATTTATGGAAATAATGATGAAATCTGCAATTTTGTAATTTTGGGGCAATTTTTGCCATTTTTGGTCAAAAAATGTGTTTCTCATAAAGCACTGGTCTGATAGCTTTGAAATTTGGTTTACAGGTTTCTACAGATAAGCTTAGTAATATATATTGAATTTCTGATGAAATCTGTAATTTTGTATTTTTTGGGCAATTTTTGCCATTTTTGGTCAAAAAATGTGTATTTCCAAAACCACTTATCTGATAGCTTTGAAATTTGGTATACAGGTTTCCATAGATGAACTAAATGATATTTATTGAAATAATGATGACATCTGCAATTTTGAATTTTGGGGGCAATTTTTCCCATTTTTGGTCAAAAAATGCGTTACTCAAAAAGTACTGGTCTAACAGCTTTGAAATTTGGTATACAGGTTTCTATATATGAACTAAGTGTGATATTTTGAAATTATGATGAAATCTGCAATTTTTATTTTTGGGGGCAATTGTTGCCATTTTTGGTCAGAATATTTTATTCTCAAAAAACTACTCATCAGATAGCTTTGGTTGACATGTTCTTAGGGACGATCGGATGTGATATATTCAAAGTATGATGAAATCTTCAATTTTGTATTTTTGCAGCTTATTTTAGCCACTTTTTTCTGGCCACTGCATTGAGTTATCAAAGATTTCCACCTTCTTCATCAACATGTGTCAAAAATAGTTATTCTGTACATAAACACAGCGGAGCTATATCGGCCGCTAGGTCGCTTGTTTTTTCAAACTAGTATCTGTATGAAATTTTCAAACAGTTGGTCAAGTGTGTTTCTCTTCAGAAAGAACTGAACACTACTCATGTGGATTTCCGGCATTTCACAATGAGCACTCCTTTACGCAACTTCTTGAAATGTGTGAAGTTGCCCTCTTCGATAATAAATAAAACAAGCCTAACACATTGTGCATCGAGTATGCATATTTCCTCAGCATACAACGTTTGCAAATTGCATGACAGAGGGTCATTTCGGCTTATGGTAAGAAGTAAGTGAATTTGTCAAGCCAGCGACTTGACTGACATACAAAGAAAGGTAGTCTGGTGGAAGTTGTTGCAATTTGTAATGTTCTGGAATCATCCCTATTGGCAATACATAACCAATCGTTTCACAGTCTGAGAAGAAATATTGCAGAAATCTCTTTTGTATAATTTGAAGTTTTGTATGTATTTGGTAATGTTTTCTCAACTGAGATTTAAACGTCATTGAAGAGAGACATCTTGATCTCCAAAGGGATGAGTGTAGATCAGATACTTGATATAGGAAATATGCGTTAGACCAAGATCAAGCAACAACATGATCAACATCAAGCAGATACTGTAATCATCAGCATTAACCTAGAATGATGACTACATGTACATAATTTCAAACTTTGTTACATCAACTGTTGCAGAAGGAATGACATTGAAACACTCAGTTTATTTCAATGGTAACTAATAAAATATGTCCACTTTTCCCTCCCATCGATTTTCAATTTATATTACATGTATTATTGCGTGTTTAACCTTGAGGAAATGATAATAAATGTTTGTGAATACGGGTGAAAAAAGTTCATCAAACCCATCTATCTAATAAGATGAGGTCAAAAATATGTTAGATAGAGACTTCAAAATGAATATATTATAGTAAAATATTAATACCACAGACTTCAAAATGAATATATATTATACTTATAGTTCAATATTGAAAAAATTTCAGAGTCCAGATATCTCCACCTGATACACATGTAGTAGTGATCATGTACACATCCTAGGCTACAGTATTCTGTAGACAATTGGCAAACAAAGTACCCATGAAGATGAAAATACTGGTACAGGCAGACTACATGCACTGGGCATTACACAAAGAAGTGATGCCTTGAGTTTTGAAAGGAGTGGGTTACTTAATATATGCTGTCAGCGCATCAGAACTGTACTATACCAGGTACCAGTACATCAAAGGTTCTGATCTGGAATAACAAGGATATGCAATGGTCTGCAGATTTTGTGCACCAAGAGATCACATTATTGGGGTACAAACAAACCCCATATCAAATACATATGGAATTACACATATTTCTCTGCACATTTGCACACTTGGATTTGTTTGTTGGATTTGTTTGTACCTTGGCCTATTCAAATTCTGGGTTTAATCCATCGATGGTCAAAGCTGTGAAGAATGCTTATTCTGGAAATCAATCCAATTAATGGAACACCAAACTTTAAAACTGACAAATTACAGATCTGTTAGACTCTACGGAAATATGTTTGAATATATTTGCATACTAGTTTTTGTTGTTGATTTAGAATGATCTCTATGGCCAAGTTGTATGCACTACCCTCATTTCAATAACGTACATGTACCGTACCTACTGATGCCTGATATCCTGTGCACTTTTGGTAGAAATATCACATCAAATCAATTCCATCAATCATTATGATTCAAGGCAAGTAAATCACCATGAAAGAAAGCGGCGGGTTCTTTTAGTATCCTCTGGCTAAAACATATACAAAATATGCGTGTTTTTCATGGTAGAACATAAAGTGCAGTGATCACTGTAAAGTGCAATTAGTCACTTTATTTTGTAGAACCTACAGAGTTTTCAGTGTTTTTATTTGTGTGTGTTCTTCTGAGATGAGCTTGAAGACATACACTTTGTGCTAGCCACATGTACATGATTACACTGAAACTAAAGGAAATCCTTTGCCAAAGTACATTATTTTCACAAGATCATTTCTGTGATGATTTTATTTAGGCTTAAGCTTGACCCAGGAAAAAGTAATAAAATATGTTTTTTTTTCTTAAATGTCTATACATGTATTTACGTGTAAATTCATACTGGATGTGCTCTCCAAGTTATGCAAAAGCATGCTACACTGTGTCATTTATTTTGAATTTTCCTCCGGCTAATAGTCCTGATTTCAACTCATTTGATAAAAGTGCTCATCCATGCCACGCCAATAGCTTCCGGAAAAAGACAACTAACTTAAAGTTAATTGTTGAATAATGCATAATGACCAACATGGTATTTAGGAAAAGGTTAAAGCATCGTACAGAATTTCTGTCTTTACTGCAGGATGATGTTGTAGCAGTCAATATCCAAACAGCATTATAAAAAACAAAACTGTACTTCATAGGCGTATACAGTCACTCTGTAGATTGAAAGGATTTCATCAAAGCCATCAAGTTGAACATTCCCAGCTGTTGACTGTGATTCATTTCGACCATCTAGATCTATCTGGAGCAGGTACTCATAGCAGTGTATCCTTGTTGCTGACAAACTATAATTAAACAAACTTGATCATTTAGAAGAACTGTACACCAGCATCCAGGTCTGTGGTTATATACCAGCAATTGTGTCATAATTTTTTGATAAATTTATTCTGGTGATGTTTTCATTGAGGAAAGTATTTTTAAGATATAGAGGGTCAAGGGAAAACACAACAAACAATAAAAACTGAGTATATTTTGCTTGAAAGGTTTAGTGGGAATTTGTGTTCAGTGATCTAGATTTAACTGGACAGTGTTACAAGCGGTAATGAGGCAAATTTATGGGTCTCATTTTTCAACAGGATTGTAAAGTAAGCCTGAAACCTGATGTAGCTCAGTCAAATCGACCAGCCTAATGCATAGCCCAGCCAGGGCAGTGTTTCTCAATGAGCAATCAAGAGATTTACTGCACAGTAGAAACGCATTACCCAGCCAGATATGCCGCTGCAGGCAAGCTTTCAGTTTCAACCATCAAGAAAGTTTGATGCCCATGTATGCATTACAAAGCTGCTTGAATTCACTATCTTATACAATACAATGTGAAGGGGTCTCCTATATCTGAACTCGTACTGTGAAAGCCAGTATTTTTTATCTTCTTGCAAAATTGTCAAATGGAAAGACATAAATGTGCCATTTCTCAATTTCATTAAAATTTTCGAGATTAGTCTTAAAATCTGTTGTTGAAAACAAACATATATCAAGCATACATGTATAAATGTATGAATTTCAAATATTGAATTATTAGTCATTAATAAATGTATGATATTCCTGGTGGCAAAATATTCTGTTTTAATGTTTACAACAAGCTGTATGTCTAACTGAAGACAAACAAGTGCTGAATCACTCAACTTGTTTGTATTTATAGATCCAAATTTCAGCACTACAGTAAAATCTTACTCTTAGTCTCTGAGGTAGAGTTCTTCCATTTACTGATACAATGCATGTGGTAAATGCGTTCCATTTACACAGTAGATGATCATGATGGTAAAAGTGTCCCATTTACCATGGCAGATGATTGTAAAGGTGTTCCATTTACCATGGTAGTTGGTGGTAAAATCTTTCCATTTATCTTGGCAGTTGATGGTAAAGTGTTCTATTTACCATGGTAGTTGGTGGTAAAATCTTTCCATTTATCTTGGCAGTTGATGGTAAAGGTGTTCTATTTACCATGGTAGTTGGTGGTAAAATCTTTCCATTTATCTTGGCAGTTGATGGTAAAGGTGTTCTATTTACCATGGCAGTTGGTGGTAAAGGTGTTCCATTTACCATGGCAGTTGATGGTAAAGGTGGTCTATTTACCATGGCAGTTGGTGGTAAAGGTGTTCCATTTACCATGGTAGTTGGTGGTAAAATCTTTCCATTTATCTTGGCAGTTGATGGTAAAGGTGTTCCATTTACCATGGTAGTTGGTGGTAAGATCTTTCCATTTATCATGGCAGTTGGTGGTAAAGGTGTTCCATTTACCATGGTAGTTGGTGGTAAAATCTTTCCATTTATCTTGGCAGTTGATGGTAAAGGTGTTCTATTTACCATGGCAGTTGGTGGTAAAGGTGTTCCATTTACCATGGCAGTTGATGGTAAAAGTGTTCTATTTACCATGGCAGTTGGTGGTAAAGGTGTTCCATTTACCATGGTAGTTGATGGTAAAATCTTTCCATTTATCTTGGCAGTTGATGGTAAAGGTGTTCTATTTACCATGGTAGTTGGTGGTAAAATCTTTCCATTTATCTTGGCAGTTGATGGTAAAGGTGTTCTATTTACCATGGCAGTTGATGGTGAAGATGTTTCATTTGCCATGGCAGTTGATGGTAAAAGTGTTCCATTTACCATGGCAGTTGGTGGTAAAATCATTCCATTTACCATGGCAGTTGGTGGTAAAGGTGTTCCATTTACCATGGTAGTTGGTGGTAAAATCTTTCCATTTATCTTGGCAGTTGATGGTAAAGGTGTTCTACATGTATTTACCATGGCAGTTGATGGTAAAATGTTTCATTTGCCATGGCAGTTGATGGTAAAAGTGTTCCATTTACCATGGCAGTTGGTGGTAAAGGTGTTCCATTTACCATGGTAGTTGATGGTAAAATGTTTCATTTGCCATGGCAGTTGATGGTAAAAGTGTTCCATTTACCATGGCAGTTGGTGGTAAAATCATTCCATTTACCATGGCAGTTGATGGTAAAGGTGTTCCATCATCATTGTAGTTGACGGTAAAGGTCACCGTGTGCAATTTACCATGGCAGTTGATGGTAAAGGTGTGTTCCATTTGCCATTGCAGTTGATGATAAAGGTGTTCCATTTACCATGGCAGTTGATGGTAAAGGTGTCCATTTACTACCGCAGTTGATGGTTAAGGTGTTCCATTTACTGTTGCAGTAGTAGGTAATGGACCTCCATTTACTGTCACAATGGATTTGAAAGGTTCTCCATTGATTCGTACAATGGGTTAAGCTTGTATTTTCACATTTTTTGACCTAGTGGGAGCAAATCTAAGAAAAATCATCAACAACTGTTTCTCCCTTTACAAAAGGTAAACCATGTTGTTGTCCTGTTTCATAAGCTCTCGCATATCTCCTTGTACCTACATGTTGATATGGAAATTATTTGATATACCCTGGCATAATTGCTGAACACTGGTTCAAGACTCTGTATTTGATTTCAATGATGTCAAATTGTACTGGTAGTGCTATCTACATTTGTAAAATTTAAATCAAATTGCTTGAAGGGAGCTTACATAAGCAAGAGTAATATTCATTCTACTGTTTATATTCATACACAGGAAACACTTACCAGTATCTGTTTACCTATTTAATGGCTCATCAATGCTGAAAAGTGTTATCCCAAAATATACCTTATTTTGATATTTTTTCTTCTTTTAAGGAACATCCTATTTGAAATTCTGCTCTTCAGCTGAATATAAATATTATAATACTTCTACTATTACAACTGTATATGGACATTAAAAATTTTTCAGATTCACAAAACTGTATTAGAACTCCCAGTGTTAAATGTTTAACCCTTTCACCCCCAGTTCCCTGTATACAGGTCCAACTTTACCATAGAAAACAATGGATTTGGGACAAACCATGTTGGCGAAAGGGTTAAGGTGTACAGGTTGGGCATGTTGCACTCATAGTGTGAAGATGACAGGCTGTGATATCATGGTTATGGATGACTTGGGTCAGCATACAGAGAGAACAAACTCACTTCTCCATACTTTGTTAAAAATGATGCTTTGCGTGTTATTGACCCAACTGAGAAGCCTGAGCACACATCGATGACAGATATAATGAATGCTTTCAAAATATTTTTGCAGAATACTTATCTGGGACAAATTTTCTAGGCTACTGTAGTGTCTTGCCCTCATTTTCAACTCAAAGGTACGCATTTTTGAGAGCACAATCAGGGCCAGAACAGATATTTCTCTTACTATTTGTGGTACATGTACATGTAGTTTGACGTTGTTGAACTGTAAGGAGACTGTCATTTAATGAGTTTTATTTTTACTGGAGTAGAAAAAATTTGAAACAACGATTGTTGAATTTTGATCATGTTTAGTTAGCAATCATCGTCTTCTTAATCAAGAAGAGCTGAAAGGACTTCCATATCTACTTTTTTCAAACGATTTGGTTTTTAAGGCTGTAATACCATCTTTATGGGTGCTTTTAAGTAGCCCAGTTCCCCCAGGCTCATGTTTTCCTCTGTCAATGTTATCATTTGCGAGAATAATTGGCCATTTGTGGAGTGCTTGCTATGTAAACACCGACATTGATAATGGTAAATAATGTGATGTGGGGTATAGATTGATGAAATCACAGCCACAATGCTTGCAGACAGTGTCATCTGTGCATTTCATTGACAAATATTGACTGTGTTAGTAGCTATCTGAGAAATTGGCTCTGCAGTTCACCTAATGATGTGGACATGACTGCTGTACCAATCACTTGTCACTCCCAGCTGTAGAAATTCTCAGGTACTTTTGTTTTTGAAATATTATGAGTTTCATCATCATGTGCCTCAAGTGTACAATAGTTTGCTTGACTTTGAAGTGGCTGCGTCATGTTTTACTACACATGTATACTTTATTCAATGTTATTTATGAAAAACACTGATAGCTCATAAATTATTTGCAAATCAACTACTGATAACGCCACATCACTTTTGAAAAGGAATGGTCAGGTCTGAAACATTATTTCTTATCTTTATATGTGTTTGATTCTTCAGCTATGTAAAATTCTAATAATTTTTAGACCTTGTGATATTTTGTGAGCTGAACATAAAAAAAAGCTCCAAGCAGTGTTGATCTTTTGCACTAATACTGTAGAAGTATTTGTGTGGAAGTAGGAAAGAATCCCCTGACCTCTATATTTTTTGTAAGAATAATGATGGCACGTACTTTTTGCTGTACACTGACTCATTTGCTCATGTCTGTGGAAGAGAGCAACATGCTACATTTCCATTTGCAAATAAATTTTGACCCTGTTACTTGTACCGTAGACTTTGGTACGGTCACATTATTTTCATTGTCAGGGATGGACCCATATTCAGTGGATGGGTGTGAAAGGGTTTCAGTGAGATGGTTCCATATTCAGGAAATGGACCCCTATTGAGGGGATGGGTGTGAAAAGGTTCAAGGATCGACCCAAATTCAAGGGATGGTGTGAAAAGGTTCTAGGGATGGACCCGTATTCAAACGATGGGAGTAAAAGGGTTCTGGAATGGACCCATATTCAAGAGAAATCTGTGTGAAAGGGTTCTTGGGATGAACCAAAATATAAAGGGTGGGTACCGTACATATGGTATGTATGAAGGGTTTCATGGACAGACCCACATTCACTTGGTTGGTGTGAATTGGTTCAGGGAATGAACCCATATTGAAAGAATGGGTGTAACAGGGTTCTGGGAATAACCCAAATTTAAGGGGCGGGTATGAAGTGTTCTGGAGATTACTTAGTTAAAAATCAGGCAATGGGTGTGACAGGGTTCTGGTTAAACTTTTATACTAGTATTTTAGAAATGGTGCAAAATATGTTAATGATAATTGTAGTGCTGTTGACAATGTGGCAGGCAGGAACATTTTCACACAGTCATCATTTAAAAAATGTACATGTATGCAGCGTAATCATGGTGTGCATATTCTCAATTATAGTTGATTTTATCGTAAAGCAACCAAACTAGCTCGGTAAATAGTCAATGCCCCCTGGTATACGGTAAGTGCAGCTGCCATTGAGCAAGTAATTTGTGGCTATTTTTTATGGATTTGTCAATGAAATGGCCTTTTCTTTTTTGGTATGCATAGGAACAAAGCGTATACAAGGCTTCCAAACATCATATTCCAGATGTTTAATCCACACAAATATAGCATTCATATTGTGAGTATTATTGATGTTTTGCGGTAGTTGTATAAGCTTGTGTATTTGTACAATGTGGCTTAAAGATTGGTATTATATGAAAGCAGTCAAGGAATTGAATTTATCAGCATTATATTTCTAAATTTAGAACATTTCAGTGAATAATTTGGTTTCAAAGTGTCTTGCTCCTTCATTCAAAAAGACCAAAATTTGAAAGCATTTCGTGCAAACTGTGTAATTCATAAATTAACAAACTCAAAAGATCTTGGTGTCTCTTGATAATGAAGAGAAAGCAACTGATGGTAGCTGTCTTGAGAATGTGTCCTTATAAAACTGTACATGCTTGAGCAATTTGCCTTTTCCTTATGGATGATATGAAGACGGTTGTAGCATGTTAAAAAAGAGAAAGTTTGGCATGTAACCATTCCAATAAGATACATGTATCTATTGAGGAAAGAGAAAGGGACATTTTCATTCCATGTTTCGTTCAGAAAAGTTTGTGATATGATATGATTTGATTCATTCTTTACCAAACAACATGCATCTAGGTTGTGATTCCAAGACTGAAATTATGGCAATCTTTGTAATAGCTATGGAGAAGACACACAGTAAATTAATCTCTCTGAAAGTATGATTTGTTGTTCTCGTTGCCTGACAGACGAAATAGCCTGAAAGAAAATTTGCAGATTACAATCAATACCAGATTGATATTGTGCTGTGACTATGCTGTAGAGTAATTTTGATTCAATACTCTTTCGTATATTACTTTCATAACTATTATGCCCATCATGTGTGCGTAGGAGGGTTAGCGTATCATATAGTATCAGATAATAGCTGATAATAGCTGATAACCGTAACATTTGATATACGCCAGTATTTCTCCATTCTGGGTATTCATCCAAATTGGATGTACACAACATCCTGATAACCGTAACATTTGATATACGCCAGTATTTCTCCATTCCGGGTATTCATCCAAATTGGATGTACTGTATGTATCGCGACTTAATCTGTTTTAATTTTTGAACGGCAAATCCAAAGCTAAAACCATTCAACCTCCCATCCTGCCTGCTTGCCCCAGAAGTCCGATGATACCATCTGCATTGAAAACTATTGTGCGGTCTGAGCTCAAAGTTTTGTAGTTGAAGAAGGGTTTATGAGTATACGTGTATACTATACCCTCAGATAATGTCCGTAACAGGGACCAAGTCTACACGGTTGCGTTTTATTCCATCCTACAGTCTGACTGTTGAAGCTGAAACACTGTAGAGTTTTGTACTGTACATGTACAGGGGAAAGAAAAATGGACTTCGGAGAGGTTATTCAAATTCACTGTCACATGATCCTTCGAAAAATACAGATAGCAAGTATGCAAATATCAAGGTCTTCAGAAAATATGTACCTTAATTGGGTTAAGAGCTTGTTGTTTTTTTTGCAGAGAATTTATTGAATGTAAGGGACCACCAATGCTTGTCTGGAAACTTTAAGGCAACATGGACTTTGAAAGAAAAAGACTTAAACTTTCATACAAACTTTCCTTATTGAAACTTTCAACCATTCTGTTACTTAACCAAGAATGAAACCAGGGGTCATCATGCAAAGCTTGATACTGGAGAAACAAATTGCCTAATATTTTCCTGCAATTAAAAATTCAAAATGGCCGCCATCCCTGTGAAAACTCTATGGGGAAAAATACAATTTTTGATCGCATTGTCAAATTTGAAATATGTACAGCATAGGAATTACAGTATTAGACTTTACTTAATCATCCGTAATTATCATGTTAAACAAATGGTCCTAAATTTCTTTTTAATTTTACAGAGAGATCATGAAATCAAAACTTGCGATGATGTGGTTCTGCACAAGTTGTTCAGCAAAATTACTAAGTTTTGTCCAAGGGGCTTTTGTGAAATAGGAAGTTGTCTAGTAACGGCATACATAGCTGTCAACAAGCAGCTAGATATACCGGTATATATAATTGCAATTCATGTACATGTATTATAAACACCTTGAGGAAGATGACATGCTGGATTGTTCAATAGGAAGATTTTACCGCGATGTATGGGTATCTGAGTATTCACTGAAAGAAATCTCCAGTGGTTTCTCAATCAATATGCAAGGATAAACTTAGGTAATTTGCTTAAACTGTTGTGCAGAGTGTACTTTAACTGACTAACCCAATTTTGTCAACTTCTCTTTTCAGCAGTATAACATTATAATTTATATGTGACCGTTCAACTTTTCCTAGTTTGAAATCTAGCTGAAACATTGCAAGTCGTATTGTGCAAAGTTGATTTGACATGTTAACAGCATTTTCAATTTGTTTGCAATTTTACCAATCAAAGTAAGTATGATATCTGTACCTCAGTATAAATTCTTTCCCCTGAGGGTATCATGTAGATAAAATAGGTTGAGTACTTGGCAAATTGACCTTTGACCTCCTTTAACAAGTATCAGGATGGGCTGGTTGCAGGATGTCATGTTGATTTGTTCTAGCATTTATTTTCCGTTAGTTTTCCGTAGGCGAAACTCAGCCAAGAGTCGTGTTATTTTGCAACAGGATGTGTAAATCTCTGCCAAGTTATGACGCTCGTTGTAAGCATCCTGTTCATTTCAAGATGCCACTTGTGTAACACATTGATATACTCAAAATTTCCCTATATACCGTACTTTATTCACAGTCAAATATGTTGACGTCTTTGCCATAGTGGAGAATATAATTTATAAATCTGGGAATATAAGTTATACAGTTGTACGTGCACTTCTCATGAATAACTCTCAAGCCTAAAAACAGAAGATGTTTTGTTCCTATCCTTGTGTCACATCCGTCAATCTAGATCTGCACTTATATACTTACATGTACATCAGCCTTTTTTTATGTTTGCTTGCAAAAAAAGAAGATCGGATCCGAGTGGCAGGAAATCTTAGTATCTGTAGGATATCACATGTATGGTACACACTGCACTCATTCCAGTTGTGTTGTATAGTAAAACGTAGACAGAACTGTTCAGGAATTGAGAAAATTGTTCGGTTCGGTATTTGGTTTATAGATCTGGTCCTTTTAACATAGAGTTCTAATGGAATTGGACTGGGAAGAAGGGTTCAGTTTAGACAGGGTTCAGTTTAGACAGGTTTTCAGTTTAGACAGGGTTCAGTTTAGACAGGTTTTCAGTTTTGACAGGGTTCAGTTTAGACAGGTTTTCAGTTTAGACAGGGTTCAGTTGAGACAGGTTATACTATATTATAATAGCAGTTGGATGGATATCATGAGCTCAAAAAGTAAAAATTAAATGAAAAACGGCAACACTTCATTTTTTGTGTGATGATACGTGGGATTAGAAACAAATGGTATAATTTGTTGTCCTGTCTTGTACTTCAAGTTCTAAAGAGTGAAAAAAAAGAAATTAAAGGAGAATATTCCCAGGACAGATATTTTGACTCGTACACTTTTACAGTCATTTTTGGGTCTACACCCTATGGGAGTTCATTTTGAAGTTTATGCAGTCAAATTTTTCACCGACTTCATAATTTTGTGACAAATTGAAAATTTTGATTTGTAATGTTTTCACATAGAATCAACACATGGATGGCGGCCATTTTGAATTTCAAGTGTCGGTAAATAATGGGTAATTTGTTTCTTATTACCAGAATTTGCACAGTTGCTCCTTACTTTTGGTCTTTACTCGAAAATTTAATCATTCAATGTGGAGTTAACACATGGATAACAGTCACTTTGAAATCTACAGTGTCGTTGTTTTTCTATTTCCAGATTTTTCTTTATTTCAAAAGGTAACAGGTCTATGTTTCTGTACAGAAAGTTTTAGCAAAATTTTAGGTCTTTCAGTTTCGATGCTTGAACTGCCTTAATGACTTCTAAGTGAATAAATTACATGAAACACAAATGCTCATAACATATCACACTCTGTATGAGTTTTATGCTGGTATTAAAACAAAAACGCATTTTCAAATGTTTTGTGTGATACACTGTATGCTAATTTTAAAGCAGAATTAATTACTGTGAACCTGAAAGAAAGCTAAGAAGCTACTTGTTGCCTTTTAGCGCAACAAGAATGAAAAAAACTAACAATATGCAATCACAGAGTAAGGAAAGTGGGGCAATATGTATATAATTTTGCAAGTGGTAACGCTTTGCGTAGTCATGAATCGTAAGGCGGATAAAAATTTATGATGTGTTCAAAAACAGAATGCCAAATGTGATTACACTGGTGCGGCACTTTTCAGACATTTGTAAATGCTGCAGTTATCACTGGGTGACATTTCAGCAGCAGTGATTTTTAGCTGCCGGGGAGAAATAAAAAAATCAGAGCCAAGAGACTTAAAAGCTTACACATCTTCAGTAGTATTTGAATGGAATCAAAGGCATTTTCACTGGTGCATGTGTACTGTTCAAATTATGCAGCGCACAGGTTCATCAGAACAACATGACATGGTACTTTTATAGATATCACTTGAAGTAGAGATTTACTAGTATTTGATAGTATATAAATTAATATTCAACTTCATATCGTAAATTTCTATTACATGATAAGGTATGCAGGTTTGTCATAAAAATGTTCTATGACAAAGATTACTGCAGAGCGAGATACAATGATTGCTTAAATTCCATTCAGTCTGCAAATACATCTACAAGAACTGCCTCATTTTAATCAAATTCCTCTTTGTGTTGGTTCAGCAATCATTCATATACAGTCTGAATTGCTGAATATCGCAGACATCTAAAATTGATTTCGTTGAACCGCTTAGAATCAGCTGGCAGAAATAATGGTTTGTATGTTTTGTTCGCCGAGAATGGTTATTCAGAAGCGATCATTCCTGTGCGTGTATTTGGGTTGTAAAGTTCATTATTAAATCCACAGCCATTTGCATATGAAAAGAAAATTACTCAGACATGTAAGTCTGTGCAACCAATTACTGAATGGTTAAGCTTTGTGGCGAGAAAAACATAAAGAAAGATGAAATAACGGGAGGACATGGTGAGTGCAAATATCTTTTAATTCAAAGACTCTGTGTTTGCATTAAATATGCAGTAGAAATATTGCAATCCGTCATTCAGTGCAATGCACTTCCTTAGGGTATAGTGATCAGACTGGGTCAGTAAATTAATACAGTACAGTATCATTTCTTTGTTTATCTACTTTCATTCCCAACATAATTACATTTAGATATTAAGTTCATGGCATTGGTTCAAAACTGAAAAATGTGATGTTGTGGCCGTTGACAGATTTGAATATTGTTCATCACTTGCATAGATTACCCCAGGCACTCGGTGCGGTTCTCTGTAATTTTACCAACGGGCAGAATGCTAGTGAAATTTTGTACGGTGCAGAACACCCCCTGTTTTTCAAGCAATCCATTCATACATGTATGTTAATAACCATACAACAGAGTATATTTTCACCTACGAAAAATATGCAAATTATATTTTGTTATGTAAGTTAGCTATCCCTCTGTTTTTCTCAAGCTGTGGAGACTACGGTGTTCGATTTTTTCCTTGTTTTGGTAGCTGATACCCAAAATATCATGATAGCCACCCATTACTGGTGCAATTCTGGGAAGTAATCTTTAGGGGCCGTAGATAATTAAAACACGTGCATGGTAAAACACAATTTCTGTATTTAGGAGGGAGGGGGTTTGGCTGTATTTCAATTACCCTGCGCGACTTGAAAATCGCACTACATGTTTTTATATCGCTGCATCCTGCTATACGTTTTCAAGTATCGCAAAATATCGCACTATACTGGTATAGTTTGGCATGTACGTTTACCTGGCCAGTGTGGGACCTCTACACCAGCATTCCTTTGTTCCGCATACAAGTAAAATAACTTAACAATCATTTTGGATACACCGTTACAATTTATTTCATTCTGTTGGTTGCGTTATTGTTGAGTTGGCGCTGAACAAAGGTTGATTTTAGAAGGGGATGCGTGGGGGGTGGGGTAGCATATGTGCGATTTCATAGAGACATGATTACCGATTGTAGGTACTGATATGCTGATACAGAATGAAGATTTTCGCACTTCCAAACTTTCATTTAGGGGAAGGGGTTGAGGCACTTAGTTGCCTTTACCTTGTACGTGTTCTAATTATCCATGGCCCCCTTAGTCAGCACTGTAAAGGACAGTGTACATGTATGTGTGATTGTGTATGTACATTTAGTGTAGTAGTGTAATACAGTGTATTAAGTCAGAGTGCCCAGTCTAATCTTACAACATTTCTGAACACTCTGAATCAATGTAGGACTTTTCTTTACTACTGTAACAGCTTTTCTACCATCACATGAAATGTTATTTTCTTGTGTCTGTGAAAACTTTTGGAATCAGTGTCAGGTCATATTTACGTACATGTTGCTTAGAGTTAGACAGCAAACTGGTGAATGGTCGTATGTCTTCTCCTCTGTGAAGCCAAGGTAGTGGATAGATTGCTGTTTTACTATTGAAGTAACATTTGATGATTCAACCACTTAAAGGGCCCATAAAATGGTCTTACTCACAAACGTTCGGAATGCTTCTAGTGGTGGTCCCTGGATTCGAAATGTTCATTTCCGCAGTCATTATTGCATGCGTTTACTGGATAATACACAAATAAAAGTGTGAAATTGACACTTCCTAAAAGTTTGACAGTCACCTAATTTTGCTCTTCCAAAGATTGCCTGATGATATGGATGTAAATAAATCATTTTACACCTCCCCTGAAAGAGACAATGAGACAGTGATTCCATTTCCATAACATTGTCAGGAGAACCATTTCAGTTTTGTTTTTTGAAGGGGAACCATTTTATTGGCTCTCTAATTTACACAACGGCTGAGGATCTTTAGAGGGAAGAACAATTCCATCAAATTTCATGTTTGTTTTTCAACTATTAAAGGTATACTGTCACCTGTTCCAATTTTGCCACAGTTACCATGGAAAGGAAAAATCTAACCAATCACAGAATTTAAGCGGATGGCCGCTTTTTAAAAATAGCGCCCTCACCTAGGCATTTTGAATACCAAGGAACGCCCCTTTGACCATATATGGGCATATTTAAATTACAGGTGATTGTATACCTTTAAAGACATGCTGAGCAATGTGAGTACTTAGGGCAATACACACCTGCATTGACAGGTTGTAAAAAATAATCTTAGGGGATGTATTTGAAGGGTTTCTGATGAGATATGCTGAGGTAGGCAATGAACGTCATCTCATCTTGACGAGAGATCGTACAGCAATCGTACTTAAAGCAATTAACACAGACATGGTCATGGAGAGAGAGTGTGCAAGCTGCTGTGTTTAGAGTCAACTTTGGGATCTGCTGAGATAGGCAATGATCATCATCCCATCTTGAGGAGAGATCTTACACACTTAAAAGGGGCAGTTATTTTATCAGCTTTATCTCTGAGCAAATTGACTACTAAAATTTGCACCACTTTCAAAGGAGACCAAAGGGCTAAAATCGTGTAAACAGTCAATGTCTACAACCATTAATACGAGAACCAAGGATTGGGGACTTCTGCTTTAACCTTAGGAGTCAAAGCCAATTATGGTCACCTTTATAAAATATACCCAAGTCAAATTTTTTCACGTTTTTGCCAAAATTTTGATAAAAAACTGTAGTCTATGAAATGCGATGTTCATTTGGTACAAAATTATCAAAAAAATTTCATAAAAGTACATAAAAATTGGCAAAATGTTGCATTTAAATTTTGATGGGAAAAATTACAGCTCTAAAAAGGTTAAGCAATTAATAAAGAAATGCTGATCGCAAATGACGTCACTGTTCTCTCTCATTAATATGCATAAATAAACATTTGTCCGCATTTTCCGCATAAACAACGAAAATAAAACTGCGAGTGTTAGAATGGCTATTTAGCGTCACACTTATTCGTAAGAATTAATGATGAGACTACAAGCTGCAACAACAGCCGCGCATACAACGACAAATTTTGTCCGAATTTCAGCATATTTGTCCGAAAGTCGCGCGCTGTGCAGCTATATTTAGTAACAAACCCGAAATCGTGATCAACGCTATTAATAAAGAAATGGTCATAGAGAAAGATCATGCAAAATCAGTAAATTTCACGATGGGATTAGAACTCACAACGTATGGCACTCAGTCACCTAGCAAAGACATCACAGTCAAATATTAGAGTCAAAATACACCAGCACAGAACTTTACCAGTGCAATTAGTTTCATCTCAACTTTAACCCTGTCATCACAATGGTTTAGCCCAAACCCATTGTTATCAATGGTTGTTTACTGAGAATTAGGGTGAACAGGTTAATACATTAACAGCTTCACATTCTTATACACTGAAGAAACATACCGGTATAACTATAAGGGTTTTTTCATTCATTTTCAAATTATCATCCAGTCACCTCAGCCTGGTTTGGTTTGTGTAGTGAGGGTCCCTGCCTGAAAAAACTACCCTTTCCTAACACATCTGTCTTCAAATATCAAAGTGGAGCTATTGGCTTCAACCGTAGGTTGCTCATTACTGTGTTCCTCTAACACCTTGCAATAGACATGATAGATGGGAAAGTGAAAGAAAAGCCTCTTAGTGTTTTATAGGATGACATTTTTCGTTAGAAGAAAATCAATGCCAGAAGAAATATCACAAAAGAGGAAAATCCTTGTACAGCTTTAGGAAGAATGGGAAGTACCTGCAGTGAGTGTGACGAATATGGACTGATTGATCAACTGCCAATTTTTTCCCCGATCACATTCTCATTTTCACATCAATTTTGAATTCTCTTCTCTGTCCAAACTGTGAAAACTAGAGGGAAATTACCACATATCAGGACAGTTTCTGTAAAGGTGCTGGGAATTGATGAGAATGAATTAAATCTGGTTTCAACCTTGAAAGCGGATCGCAGGAAATTGTGATTCCTGAGGTCAGGATGAAAGATATCTTCATCACATGAATTTTCTGGTTTGAAGACATAACACAGCATATGGCACACGAAGTTAGAGTTCTTGAATTTTGCGAAAAAAAAACCTAGGGAAAAAAAAAAATGCTTTTCCCGTATCTCTGTCTGTCGCTGTGTGTGCTAATATATCATCTCAGTGTAATTTATATCATGACAATCCAAAACAAAGATCTTCTTAACCCTTTCACCACCATGGTTTGGCTCAAACTCATTGTGATCAGTATTAAATGAGTGTTGAACTACTGGTATTTTCAGGAAATTTGAGGAAAGGGTTTTGAAATAGGTTGATATGCAAGCATATTCAAGTCAGTGCTATTGTAAAAACACAGAAACCTTTGTACAGTGAAAGAACACAGTCTATCAAGAGTTAGGCATGCATTGGGTAGCAGTTGTCACAAATTGTTGAAGTAGACAGTCAGTTCTTAAGGAACAGGTAAAGAATGAATTCTAGTGGTATTCGAATATTGTAATGTTTGAAGTATAGGTCACTTTGTCAAGATTATCTAGTAATACCCATAATTAAGATATTTATCTGGTATTTATTTAGATGCATTATTTACCCTTTAATTCATCGTGTATTCTTTGTTTATATTTATAATCATGTAGATTTTATAGCCCTTAGAAAGAGAATTGGCATATATAACAGGCTAGACTAAAAGTGAAAATTAACATTTATATTGCATGCCCTTGAGCTCGTTTCTGTAATTACTGTGTGTGAAAACAGGAATTTCTGAGAATCTTGGCGACGCGAATGTACTGGATTTAAGCAAGACAGAAAAGGTCAAACGTTGAGGATCAGAATAATCAGTTAGGCATTCCCACTGGAGAACTGTTAACCGTTTTTGGTGTTTATTTTCATCGCTTTGTGAGATAAGGTCGAAGCAGTTCAAGTGTTGAGCTTGTAACACTGAAGTGTTGACAGAGAAAATGATTTGAGATGGTGTGGAATTTTACCATCTACTGCAGTTGTTGTCGGAACTACTTTATGAGGTAAAAACTAGGCGGAATGATATGCACCACACTGTATACCAATACTTTTAAATCACAGACTGACAGTTTTGTTATTGTGATAAAAATGACTTTAATCTCTACACTACTTTTAAGTCCAACAAATCACATGAATTATATACAGTAGAGCTTGTGTACTTAACCCCAACAAACTGTTTAGGAGAAATTCCAGGTACAATGTACATGTAGTTTACAGTAAAGACTTATGGAATAAACTCTTGGAAAATTTTCCTTATGTCTCTTTTTACACTACTGCATTAGTAATGGTCGCGGGAGAATCATTTTGAAAATTACAAAATAATGAATGTTTATAATCTAACCTGCATTTAATGTATGTTTTTAAGTCAATGTCTGTGAAAATCAGCAATGTAGTTTCAATAAGTTTGTTACATAGAAAAATACATAAAATTACAGCCTTCTTGAATGTTATTCACTTAGTCTTAAACAAAAGAGGTTCATAATTCTTCCAGCTACAAATGAACAAAATTTGGCATCATACATTTTTATGTACCCATTACTAAAATTAGAGGAGTTCTGTATGAACCATCGTTATTGAAGCTACTTTCATAGGGTGACATGATAACTTTTTGCCAAAAAAAGTCTGTAGTGATATTGTTGTAAATCCTTGGTATGGACAGGATTTCTTTAAAACCACAAAATTTGATAGATATTGTTGTACAAATGCAGTTAACCTAGTGTAAATATGTAAACAAGTTTTGTTCGTGAGACATGCATAAGCAGCATTAATTTGCATATTTCATAGTTTGAGACATTTGAGAATATCTTGACAATGACTGTCCTCCATTTGGTGTAAGTTGGTGAAAACATTTTCCGTAGTAGCTCATATTACTAAACTACCGGTACAGCAGACTACCTTATTTGACTGTTTACTGCAGCAAGTTACATATATAAGAAACCATCACAACTAGTTCTCATTACTTTGTTGTATGCTCACTTCTGTAAAAATGTCTCTAACTCTCTAACTTCCAATTGTAGCAAATGTTTACGAATGTTAAACCCCAGTTCAGACTTGATTTAAAAATCCAGCAACACATTTATACCGGTATAACAGTTGCAATTTCAAAGGAGAACAAAAGACCGAAACACCTCATAATCTTCTAAACACCGCAGTTAATCCCAATCCGGCCGCATTTCGAGCGGGGCTTTAACCATAGACCCTCCAACTTTTGGAGCATCTATGATTTAACCTTTCACTGTTGTTCCGTACTGTTATCCAGTCAATTGGTGTGGCGCAGTAGTTCAGTTTAATTAAATGGTGATTTTGAATTGAAAATTAAATTACCCCAAAGAATTACAACAATGCCCGCGTGACCATTGAATTTTACGTCTTTGGAGGGAAAAAAATCTATCTGCCTGAATAATTCACCGTTGTTGATTGCCACTTATTATTCACAAAATGTTGAGATTAACATCAATGACCTAGAAGCTATAATAAGTATTCCCAATTCACAAATGCAGAAGCTGCATTTTGATTTGACTTGTATTTTTCCGTTCAGCATTCTTTCAATATACTGTACACGTAGCTATGACATTTGAGCATTTAATTGGAAAACTAGATTTGACTTTTCATAGCATAGGTGTTTTAGGTTTAATGGTTTCAGACATAAAAAACTCTGTATACAAAGATTCAACACCTCTGATGTACATGTAGGAATGTACTTAAAACTTAAAACATATAAGTTAGTTATATATTCAGCAGGTTTTCACCCATAATACCAAAATTACTAACTAATCTTACTGTGTATTATATTCGTATTGACACCACTCACTATCGGTTAATCTATTTATGTTTTGTAAAATGGTTTGAAGGTTTTATTTTGTGGAATGTTACATTATACGTCGTATGTATACGGTATTATATACCCGTACATGTACCACACGTTGTGTTGTAGTGATGTTTCAGCTGGGATTATGAATAAAATTGACAATTGCAATCATTTTACATAGTGCGGCATTATAGTTAATATTATATGTATATTCCGTATGCAATTGCCAGTACATATACCGGTACAGGAAGGGTGATTCTATGTAGTGGATAAGCACAAATAATTTGTATAGCAGGTAAGTTTTTCAGAATTTCTGTGCTTTATTTGAATTTGTAGTAAAATTATTGCTTCCGCATCGGATGAAATTGATATTTTTTGTTCTATCCAAAAAGTTGCACATATTTCTGAAGAAAGTTGTTTAATGGTTATTGGCAAAGTTTATACAGATATTACTATGTTTTATAAAGTGGAATTAAAAGGCTGATATACTGTGTATTATTAGAAGGTGTTAGCTGGGGTAGGATGCACCGTTGGGAACGATATTCAGATTTTATCAAATTTTTACTTTTCTGATCTACTGCTTGATTGGGCTCATTGGGATAAATCATAGACAGTAGAGGGGGAACTGTCTATGGATTAAATAAAATGTTCACAATGTTATTTTTGTGAAAATCAAAAATGTTATTTTACCCATAGTGTAAATACCATGATGGCAGCCATTTTGAATTTCAATTATCGGCAAACTTAAGTGATTTACTTCCCTGGTACCAAATTTGCACAGTGACCCCTTATTTTTATTCTTGATTTTGAAAGAGAATTGTTAAAAGTTTTCTTTTCAAAGTTTTAGCAAAAGTTTAAGTCTTTCAATTTCAAGTCACATATGCCCTTAATACATGTCAGACAAGTACTGGTATGTAGAACCAGATTATATTTTGAATTGGATGACGATAGCAGAAAGGAAAATTACTGCGCTCAATAAAGCAGACTATGACAATGGAAGCCCATATCTGCTGTCATCAGTGTTTTGTGAAAGTTGATAGCACAGTTGGTAATGGATCATCCTTTTACAAGATATCATCAAAATAGTGAGATGGGAAAGTGTGTGTTGTACTCACTGGATTGGTACGTGTACGGTGTACATGAACAAACTACATATGCAATGTGATACTCTTGCCGTCTTTCAGCATAAATATCATCCTGCCCAGAACAGATGGTATACGTCGTCTCTGTTACCAGCAATTAAATAGGAATGTGGAAAATTCTTGTGATCTTTTGCACACATTCCATGTTCGGCATCTTGATAAAGCTTGATATAACACATCAGGTGCAAGTTATACATATTTTGAACAAATATGGCCGATGCGTATTTTGTATCACGCGATATCATGCTCACTTTATTATGACAAATGCTATCACTTGCTACTTTATGTACTGTACAGTACCATACACAACAAGCTCTCAAGAAAAAAACTTCTTCAATATAAAATATTAAAAACAGTCTGCACAGAATTAGACTGCAGGTCAAAGAAGTACTACGGTAAAGGTTAATTAGTCTGGCATGTTTCCACACGGAGGCTAGCTGGAATATGCATGAAATGTTAAAGTTTGATATTTCACAAAAAGAGAAATATTTCTCCAACTTTGAAAGGTCAGTCACATCCCCTTCGTAAGAAAATATTAATCCTATGACTCAAGTGTGTCAACCACTGGAATGAATATTAGAGTTTTTCTACCGTCTCTTAAATTGGCTTGTCTGAACTAAAATCTTGATTAACATTTATGCTGGTACTCTTGTGGTGCATGCATCTGATGTAAACTTACTGGTTGAAATCCAGAGAGGCTACCGATATATGCACACATGACATTTTGTTTTGCATACTGCTCATCTCCAATTATTGAAACATGCCAAACAGATCTAGACATATTAAAAACCGAGACATATTTAATGTGTGTTAAGTACATATTTGATATACTCTGTAGGCTGTGAGTTCAAATCTGATAGAAAAATGACTGAAATTGAGCTATTGTGGCATTTGTCTTTGATTTGACAGTTCTGATTTTCACAACCATACAAAAATTGTGGATCTGGTAGGATGGAATCAAGAATTGAAATCCAATGTTTTGAAAGGATGGGAGGTACATGTATTCCGTAAGAAAATTCTAATGCTGAAATCATTGATGAATCTGTTATGATTGGTGGATCGATTCCTGTGATCTTTTGCTAGTATCCAAAAGTTTCGACATAGCTTTGCAAATACAAGTATCGTTTGGAGAAATAAATGTGTGAGTAAGTGAGGTGGGCAGGATATGATAAAAATCTGTCCGAGTGGGAAAGTTTGCCATGCAGTTTGCATTGTCGATCCTGTCCATCAGGAAGCTGTGTACATACCCTACGTATCAAGAATACAGGCTGGCTATTTCATCAGCATGGAATCATTTAGTGAATGCAGCCATCCAGAAGTGAAGGAGCTTGAGGTTCAAAACGTATTCATGCTTCACAAACCCTCCGCAATATTGCCTGTTTTTTTCCAATCAAGATTTTTCTGATGCATCTGATGATGTGGGCTTTGTGCTTGAATCCAATGCCGACCCTTTTGTGGACTTTGCAACCACTTTCAAAATATTTTCCTTTCTGTGTAAAATATGTGCCGACTTGATTGCTGTGGATTTTTATACCAGTACAATTGATGTATTCAAGCTGGCATCCAAGGGAGAGTTTATTTCTGTTGACTTGTATGTCAGTATTTCTGAATTCTTTGTTTCGTTACTGTTACCAGTCTTTTATCAGATCATATTTCCTGTTCTGGATTTTCTAAGGACTTTCAAACAGTATTTTTCTTTCTCAAATAACTTCAGTTTTGCAAAGTCAAGCTCAAAAATATTTTTAAATTGGCAAGAGCAGATATTTGTTTCAAATGTTGTCACTTTTTGAAATTGAATCACACAAGTGTGTTATATGAGTGTTTGAAAAACATGGAACTAGATGGTTTGTAAGGATTCAAAATATGAATTTGCTAAATACTAGTTAGCTTATATTTGGTATATGTATACCGGTAAATACCACAGAGAGCTCATATGGTGAGTCAGTGGGGTCTATGTGATCCACTCAAGTTTTTAATGTGGACGGACATATACATCTGCACATACTAACATACATACATACACATGTACCGATTCATCATATAAACTCTCTTTGGTCTATATACATATACCAAAGAAGAGCTAAAAATCTTGCCATTCAATTCAAAAAGATCCAAAAGAAAAAGGTCAATAAAACCAAAACTGATTAATTGGAAGCTCATTTGCATATTCAAGCAGTGCTCATTAATGACGTGTACATGCAGCAAGGGTATAAAATTCGTTGTACATATATTTTGCAAACTATGTAATATACAGCATCATACCTCAGCTTAGCATTTGTATGTACCGCAAACAACTGTATACCATAGACGTTAAAAATTCACACGTCTACTGGGTTGTATCCGGGGAAAAGTTCATACATTTGCAAACCTGCAACTTGGATGAGGAATGCTGTAAAACATTAAGTGTACCGGTACATACTGCACCACAGAAACCAAAAGAAAGGAAAGATATCTTCACGTTTTTTACAGCAAGTCCAATCAACATCATAAAACTACATGACATATTGCAGTGATGTTTTTCCACTTTGGTTTTGCATTTCCTAAACAACTGTATTCATTTATGTAGTTTACTACCGTATACTGTAAATTTATTGGTAAACAAGTAGAAAATATGTTAGGTAACATATTCTCATGGTACGGTTGACACTCAAGAAGTTCAATTGTTTGCGTTTTCTCGGTTGAGGAGCCACTCAAGGTTCTGTGTGACAGTGAGGTGAAAAGTGGGCTTTGAAGCATGCACTTTGAGGGCTTTTAAACAAATTAAAAGCAATGGTTTTCGTGACTAGATGTAGCCTGAATTTTTAAAAAATGTCATGAATGTGTAACATTTAATTTGCTGTTTGCAGACAATTCATCGACAGAGATTGGCCACTGAAATTCGAACAAAGCTTGAAATGCGCGGTGACAAGGAAAGGTTTTGAGATGATCTTTTCATAGGTATGCTGTCGCACATTACTGCAGAAAACCATGTAACATGCCAATGCAGAAAACAAGTACATATCTTGTACAAGATATGTAAAGACTGCATTAGGGGCTTTACCACTACTTCTGGTGAATTTTGCGGTTGATTGGTCAAATTGAATTTTAAAATTCCAGGATGGACCACATTTATTGATGATTCATATCACAAGTAGCATACTCTGATCTGGTATCTATAGAAATTTTTTTTATCATTTTCAAAATTGGTGATCACTGCAAATGAATCCTGTTGAGTCAAATAAAGGTTTTGCACTCCAAAAATATGTTCTTCCAGAATGACATACACAATCTTACATTTTAATAATATTGCAGTGAACAAATTTTATTCAAGAAATCCCAATATATTGACATACCAGTGCCTGCTTCTTTGACGTTAGAAGCTAATTTTTCATTGACTATACCCCCGGTATATAAGCTTCAGGTCCTGTCCTTCAATGTATAGACACAATCTCATTCTGGCACTAATCTCCCTTAAGACGACTCGTATCAGCAGATCAGTACGTCTGTTGCCATGGCTACATCGGATCCTGTTACCTTGGACATGATCACTCCGGTTGTCACGGACACGGTAGCAGTTTGCTCTTACACTGTGGTAACGGGATTGGCTAATTGTAGATACTTTTTACACTCAGCATGCTTGACACTCTGAATCAGTGGGCCCCTAAACAAAATGAGCAACGCTTTCATATGCCATAGACAATCACCAGATGGTGCAGGATTTCACAATGAGGCATAAATGTTTGCTATGTAACAATCACTGATACATATGTCATTTACTGTCTCTGCTAACAAAAGCGAAGTATACCTGTCACAGGATTAGAGTGACATTATTTCCACTGGATTATTCCATTTACAAAGGACAGTTATGCACTGTCAAAAATGTGTCTGTACTAGGAAAAGAGAAATATTAGGTGGTCAGACTTTACAAGTCTTTTATTTTAAAAATTTTCTGTGAACTGTGAAATACCAACAGCATTATGGATACATTTTTTTCATTTAAAATATTTTTGATGCAGTGCATCTTGATCTGGTAAATGTATGTGTGAACTTGTTCAACTCATTCTTTGCAAGTCTGTGAATTGTATCGACTTAGGGACATCAAAATAGGGAGACTCTCTGTGTATCAGTAACGTCACACAATCAGTGGTTGAGACAGTTGATCTCATTAGGTAGACAAATTCACCTTTTAGCGCAGTCAAAAAAATGACAAGGTGCAGCATACATTGTATCAGTTGTTCGTATGCTTCAAAACTTGAGAACCTGTGCCTGTATAATATTCAGTAAGAAGATGCATCTTGAATCTCAGAGAGGAGCTTTCTGCAAATGAGTACAGTATGTTAATCTGAAAATGTACAAAATAGAGTACAAAATGTGAAAATTGTTGAAATCAGATCACCTTCATATTTGCTTTGTAAATACCTACAGGTGGTATCTGTGATATAGTACAGTGACATCTGTGATTTTCAATTTTCAGTAATTTTTTTTCCTGTTTGCCATGATGGCTTAAAGATCTTTTCAGAAAACCCTGCCACTGGATTGCTTTGAAATCTGATCTACAAGATACCCCCATGAGTCAAACATTTCCTTTGAAGAAACCAATCACTGAGTTGCCTTTAAAGTTAATTAGCAGGATTTTACAGGTGGTATTATATACATCTCTACAAATTATAATGAAAGTAGTGATGTCAAAATTTCAAGAAAATTGAATATCTAGTAAGTTATCTTGTCCCTGGCAATAAATGAACACTATCTGTTCATAGAATCTGTTTACCCGGCGCATAATTGCTGCGTAAAATTTTTTCAAATTGAGTGATACAGTTCAAAGGCACTTCCCATTCTTTTGTTTTGCCAGCAAAATGTAACAGTTTTAGAGCAGGCTATTCTCTGTTATTTTTGTTAAAGGGGCAGTGTTTGATCCCTGGTTCTGGCATTAGTGGTTGTTCAAATGATCCTTTGTCCTCCTTTGAAATGTGTGCACAGTTAGGCAATTTGCCAAGCGATAACGCTGATAAAAAATCTGCCCCTTTTAAAAAGATAACCAACATTGCATTCTCAAGAATATTTTTATCAATTTTTATTGGAAAAATGCAAAAGTGTATTCCTGACAATAGTTTTATCGCTATTGATTGGAAAATTTCTTTTTAAAAATCACACATTTATGGCTTTCAAATTTAGTTTTACAGCTTCTCTACGATGTTCACGTGTTTGTTAGTTCTGAATTACAACGAAACTACAAAATACGTAATTTGACTGTGCCTGAAAAATATATTCAAAGCTAACCTAGTGAGAGCCAGGTTCTGTTCAAAATATAGATCAGTATGAATCTTAGTTTGCTTGATATAGAAATGATACAATGTTGCATATGTATCAATGACGATTTATGGCGATGGAAATGGGAGCACAGAGTCATTGACACTATTTTTGCTGCAAGTGTTTGCTGGGAATGATACTGAACAACAAAGGAACAAGACAGATACGAAGAGAACAGTTGTGTGGTAAATAAGTAGTGATAGCATACGCACACAACACATGATGGAAAGAACTGCACTATGATTGGTAGGCTGCCTCAGGGAACTTTAATACTGCTTTGATACCATAATGTCAGCGGTGGCAAAATCAGCGAGCGAGGCTTCAAAAAAATATTGCACTGTAGAAGGCCACCTCGGGGTGCAGGTACTTAGCCTTATAATGCCAGGGGTCAAATCTGATTAATTTAATCTCCTCCAGAATTCATTTTAATATACCAGATACGTGTACAGCTATTGTAAACATAACTTGTACCATGTACAGAAACTTATCTGAGGCTGCAGCGTCAACACTAAATAGGGAAGATTGCCTGATGTTCTCGCTTGGTGTGACGCTGGATTGAAGTTTGGTGTGGTCACAAATGCAAGACCTATACCATAGTTTTACTAGGTGTATGATAATCATAAATACAAAAAAAGTTCAAACTGAATTTTAATGATTTAGATTGGACGTTCAAATAACATCAATAATGAGAACAGAAACATGAATAAACGTAGCAAGTCTGATCAGATAAACGCTTCTGAAATTGAATATTGGTGCGGAGGTTGGTGCAGACCTGCATGACAGTCAAAGGAAAACCCTGGTAAAACATGGTTCTTGGCAAGGGGATTTTTTGAGGGGTGGACCAACCCTCTGTTTTCCAAGTGATCTATTGATATCTTAAAAGCCATACAAAAGAATACAATTTTACAACACAAAATATGCAAATCACACATTGTTATGTAAATTATTGGTCACTCCTGGTGCTGAGGAGAAGAATGAAATCAAAGGAGGTATGGATGTGTGGATGAGTGAAGTTATCTAGAGGATGGACACTTTGAAGCTTTCAATAAAACTTTATGGAAACTAAGGAAAAATGCACGATGGCTTGGAAATGCAACTTGTGTTCCTCAGAGCATTGTTTTGTCTGGTTAGAATGATTTAGAAAATAGTCTTGAATCCAGCTTTTGCTGTCTTTTGATACAAGGTAGCATGTACCGGTACAATAGTTTAGGACTGTAGCCCCCATAGCTCTCGTTTGAGATCCCTCTTTGCCATAGAAAACTGTGGAGTTGGACCAAACCATGTTGGTGAAAGGGAGAGACAAGTAATCACTATGATCATCTGTATGAACTTTGTGGTAATATTTTGTATGCCATCACAACACTCACCTCACAAACTTAATTGGCACTTGGATTTGCTGTTGGCAATGTCGGATTTTGAATTAATTAGGAAAATTGAATTTCGGTCTTTCAAAGATGCATTTCCATCGCTTAATCAATGTTTATGGCTTCAGGTATTAGCAACAGCAGCAGCTGGTGAGTTTGGTTTGTTCCTATGAAATATTTTCAATCCATTGTGTTATCTCGCGATACCATCTCAAAATATTTATTTTTTGCCTTATGTGCATTTCACTTCCGTTTCACAAATATTACCCCAGTCCTATGACTCAGACATAAAATGTCAGAATAATAAAACTTGCGCTGTGTGTAACATTTGGTAGAACTCAACATGTTAACCTTTTCAAATGGTCTAATTTGAAATTAATATTTGAGGTACCGGTACTCTACAGGATGCAGTCATTGTTTTCTGCATATATATGTATCCATAACACTAGACTGTGGTGTAAAAGATTATTTTTAACCTTTTCAACCTAAATTCCTAGTGAACAAGCTCACAATTAAATCAATGACAATAGGTTTGGACCAATCCATGGTCATGGAATACTAAATAAAAGGAAAACACTTGTATTTTTCATTTATTTTACTACCGGCATCAACGGTATATTTTTTAAATTTTTGTCACTGTGTGTTGACTAGGTCAGTGCACTTGAATCAAATGTGTTTCAATCTGCAACCCACTACTGCCAGCCTTGTCTTACCTGGCCATGATACAAGGCATGTTGGTAAAAGCAGTCGACCTGAAGTGTCGTCCATAAATCACAGACTTTGTTGGCCATATACTACTGGTTGTAAACTTTTTGATCAAAGTATTATTTGGCCCGGATTATCTCCCACAAAATTATTTCAGTGCATACAGAGATGGAAGAAAAGACCATTTCATGAGCCCTAAACCCTAATCCTGCCAAGTTCATATGTCACCATCAGGTCTAGTTGGCCAAAACCAGTGAGTAATAACAGAGCTCATGTGTTGCATTTTAACAAAGACATGAATGTTTTTAGGCCCCTGAATACCTAAATATGAGTTTTAGTCACCAAAGCACTTTTTCAATAATGCCAAGTAGGTGAAAATATGTATAGATTTGGCTGGATACCGTTATGACTGACTCAGCTTACGGGGAAGTGAAACGGTCTGGCAGATTGAGGGTTACGCAAACAGGATATTACTGCGTTTCAGTAAAATTTCACTTTCCATTATGAAGATTTGCGACATGTAAGTATGGTACCAACATTGATAACTATCATCACGCAGTTATTTGATGATGGCAGTGATAATCTTTATTGCTACTGATAGACACAGCAGATATATATGGTACTAATGCATCGAGAGTTAGAATTTTCCATTCTTTTCAAGCAGATGGTACAACTCTGTTGACAGATCCATGACATTTCATATCTTCACTGTTTACTTAAAAAGGATTTGATAGCTGCCAAGGCATATCACTTGTCGAATGGAACCGATACTCTGTAATTGACATGTTTTATTACCTCCCATTTGCCATACATATATGGCAATGGGAGGTTATATGGTTGAAAAAAGTCTGTATGTGAGATGTCTGTCTGTATGTATGTATGTATGTATGTATGTATGGATGTCTGTCCGTCCAACACAAAAACTCAAAACCGCTGCATGTATTGAGCTGATTTTTGGTGTAGTGATGCCATATATGATGTAGATGTGCCGTTGTTAAAATGAACTTTTTAGGCCCATAGATATGCTAATGAGGTAGAAAAAAAGCAAAAATGGTCAAAAATCAATAACTCACGAACTACTCATCTGATCATTGTCATATTTGGGTTTTAGCTACCTTGGGCCAAACTCATTTAAACATATAGATTTGATGTCAATATTTGATGCTTTCTATTTTTAATGATGTTTTTTTCTTTTTTGCCATTTTAGTAAGAAATCTTTTCCTCTTAAACCAATGGTTGGATCGCTTTAAAATTTGGCGTGCAGGTACCTTGTGAAAACTCAAAATAGAATTCATCAAAATTATGGCACAATTTGCATATTTGTATTTTTGGGCAATTTTTGCCATTTTTGGTTAAAAAAATCTTCTTTGAAAAACTGTGTATGCCATTACTTTCTAATTGGATGTGCAGGTTCCTAGGAGTGACCTGAAGATGACTCGGTGAACTCAAGGCGAAATTTGCAAATTTTGTGGTACTTTTTGCCATGCTTTCAAATTTGGTACATAGGTGAAATGTAGTATGTCATTCATTCAAAGTTAAGTACTGCCTGTGTGAATGAGCAGATTATGATTGTGCTGTTCCAGGCTAAGGTGTTATTTATAGGAATGATGCAATGTTGGACGGTAATTGATGTTTTAACTGATTTGACCTACATTGTTTGTAACTCTTGAACTGTATAAACCCTATCAATTCACCCAGAAAAAAATAATTCATATGATTTTAAATAATTGAATTAATTAGGAAATCAACAAAGCCAAAATAATTTTAGTGTAGAATTATTAGAAAGTTCAACTTTTTTGACAGTTCATAGTGAAATGCTTACCATCTTGGAGGATTAAAACATGTAAAGGCAACTTTCCTGAATCCCAACTTTGACATATTCTGAACTCATTTATTGTGCTCTGTATGTCATCTAAAAGAGATTGCTCATAATAGTTTGTCATGATAGGTTGGTCAAATAAATAGAGATAGAGAAAGTTCCAATTTCCATTTATGGTTGACTTGGTAAGGATAAAATAAAATTACTTTTAGAGGAAAAAAATAGAGTGATGAAATAAAAGAGTGGTCAAAGTGATAGGGTTTTTATGGTAAAGCTGGACTGTAAGATTCCTCATGTGCTATTTATAGCAATTATGCAATCTGTGTAAACAGTGCAATGAAAGTGTTACATGATTCCTTATAATGCTTTTGATGACCTTGAACTTCTTAAGTTGCAAACATTTTTCTCTTCTGTGTGCTTTCTCTGAGTACCTACAGGCTCAACTTATTCAACAGAACTTACTTGAAATGTTAATTTGAAAGTTAAAATGTGCTTGGTTAATAGGATGAAATACTGATAAAGATAACCAGCTGAAGATTCTTTATAACCTGACAGATATGCTGTTTTTTATGACGTAAATGTTGATAAGCAAGTCTTGTTTACTTTAATTAGAATGTAATTAACTCTCATTTATATTATTATAAGCAGTAGTATCAAGTTGATCAAGCTAATATTGACAAGTTGGTCGGCTGTTGGAGATTAAAAGCTGTAAAAATAAATGTATGCATGTCTATCTGTTTGTCTGTCTGTCTGTCTGTAGACCCGTGTTTTTTTGGAGGGTCTATGGTCTGTCTGTATGTATGTACCGGTATGTATGTTAGTTATTATGTGCAGATGTATGTCTGTCAACATTAAAAACTCCTGAATTGCAGCACCTACCATCTTAGTATTTGGTGGACAGGTAGTGCATCGAGGGGTGGAGATGTGAATTTGTTGAAATAAACATGTCAAAGTCAAAATATGCAAATGAAGGGAAAAAAGGAAAAATCCTTCAAATTGCTAAAACTTTGTAACCACTGGCCAGATTTGGTTGAAACTTGGTATGCAGTCCTTTATAGTGACTTAAGTTACATTTCTTTTAATTGTGGTATGATTTTGAAAGTTGTATTTTTTGTCAAAAAATCTTTTCTTAAAGCACTCATCCCATTGCCTTGAAAACTTGTATGTATGATCCTAGGGTTGACCTTTGTCAGATTTGTTCAAATTGTGGTGAAATTTTCATATTTGTATTTTTGGGGCAATTTTTCCCATTTTTTCTCCCAAAGTATTTGTTGGATTGCTGTAAAACATGATAGTCTTGATCCTAGGTTGTTTTCTGTCGGACGTGTAAAAGTCATTATGAGATGGAGCATTTCATATTGCTGGGGTATAAGATTAATTTGGATTTGCAATGGAATTTCGTAGTCAACCTGTAAGAATGCAATGTCATGTGTGTACTAGTAGTTAGTATGGCTGCAAAATGGGAGGACAGTGTCATTGACACTATTATTAAGTGTCTCATGATATGTAGATGTTGCCTCACGCTGATCAATCATGACAAATTTTAATCATAATGTCATGTCCAGCAGTTGGCAAACGCTGTATCTGTAAACATGAGTGATTTCAGCAACGTTCAGCCATGGTTACATTGCGTATGGTGTGTAATACTATAGCTGCTTGCAGGTTCCAAGTTATCACCAGGTTTCCCTGACAAAAAGATGCAGTGGATCGTTTCCGTGGCGCCCAGTAACAAAGGGGACAATAGTAGAGACTCAAGCATTGCTCATTTACCAGTTGCAAGTGCCTCACATAACTCTCCTGGCATACCGTATGCGCAACAATAGCTGTAACTTATTTGATAACACTTTCATTGTTTTTGTGCCATAAAACAAAAATAATATATTTTCTCAGTCTTCTTCCTATGCTTCATTGAAAAACACAGCATTAGCTGCGTTAGCGCCATGTACTGTAGTGTGTACCGTACCTGCTACCAGGGTTCAAAATGCTGTGTTTTACTCCAGCCAAAAATTCAGTTTACAGCACCAACACCAGAAATTATCAATGCTCCGTCAGACTCACAATTCAAATGTTGAACACTAAGCATTCCAACATGATTTTGGGAGAAAATCAAAAACTTTATGTCATAGATTGAACGAAAACACTTGAAGTATGTCAAAAATTAAGCTAATGGAATGGACACTATGTTAATTTCTTATGTGTATGTAATACTACATGAATTTTGAGCATGGATGTCTATGCAAAAATATAAATTTATGTCTTCCATGGAAAGGAAGGTTTCGTTTCTCTGTCTAATAACCTAGTTGTCATTATGACTGCTTGCATGTACCAGTTACTACAGTAATCAATTCCACAAACAACAAATGCTGGTACATGTATGTGTGTAGGTTCCTGCAAATATCAGTAAGATATAGACATTATTGAGAGTAATGTTTCTCCTCTTTGTCTTTTCATTCACATTCTTCTTTCATGATCTCTTCTGTTATCCCCAAATATATTTGGCAATATTTGCGGAGTTTACAATGAAGCAATTTCTTTTGAGCACCACATAGTTTTATTTTTAGGTTCATTATTTCACAGCCTTCCACAGAATGTTTTTACAAAAAGAGAGTGCACTCCCCCGAGGGCTACAGTAACACCCACTCGCACAAAATACTGAAGACAACATCTCCATGATCTTGAGCTTTTCTCTTTTGACAAATTTTAACCAGAATGAGGTGTGCCTGGAGACTGAAATGTCCCACTGGGGGTCGATCTATACTTGTGCCAATATCAGCAGATCAGTTTTCTTGTAGAGTGAGATTTATATCAGAGTCCCTCAGGACCACTGGCTATGGTCTTCTCCAAAGAGCCACTGTGCAGGTATCATGCTTGCTGATGATTCTTTTTCACTGGGTAATCTAGCCGTCCAAGGTTGTGTCTCCAGTTTAAAGGTATACAGTCACCTGTAGTAAATATTGCCATATATGGTCAAAGGGGCTCAAAGGGGCGTTTCTTTGTATTCAAAATGCACGTGTGAGGGCCCTGTTTTAAAAAGCAGCCACCCGTTTAAAATCTTTGATTGTTTAGATTTTTCGCTTTCCACGGTAACTGTGGCATAATTGGAACAAGTGACGTACCTTTTAGGGACAGTGGATTATTTCAAATATTGATCTTCAATTCAGAGAAAAATATGAAAAAATTGTTGGTTGCTAATGTGGTGTATAGATCACCTTTGAAACACAAGACAAAACTCATTGCCTTATAATGGAAAAATTTACTGGTACACCTTATGCCATGGTTATGCCATGGTTATGCCATGGAAACCATTCATGATAGTTTAATCACCGTTCACATTTGTTTTTGAAATATTATTGTTTAAAAACCTACCAGCAGTTTCAGTTCTCAACATCCTGTTTTAAGTTAGCAATTTATTGTGTTTAAAGTTCAAATCATATTTTCATTATTGCATCATTGTACTTTCAACTTTCATCAAAGGGAAGGAGGTCAAAGGTCAAATGCTGTGAGTTGAGTTAGCAGTGCACATTTTAATATTCTGTGATCCCTTGGCATGTGCTGAAGCTTTCTGGAAATTCCTGTCAAATCAGCTTATTAAGTTCACGGGCATATGTAGACCCATCTTCGTGCATCTCAATGTTACCACGTGTTCTTATCTTTGTTACTAGATGTGCTGATCTTTGCAAAATGCTATTGTTATTGATACTTGCAAACACACTACGTTTAGTAGAATTCCTTGGAAAATTGTGCAGATGGACAAAGGAATGAATACTTGACTGCCTTACGTGAATATCACAAGATCCATGGCAAAACTGACAATGACAGAGGGTGTGGTCTTGCACGTGTTTCAGGAAAATATAAACAAAAGATCACCATTTAACATTTTGTGAATTACTGTAGTAAAAGGGGCTTATTGGTACTTAGGTGTTGAATAGCCTATTGAACACTGTAATATCTGGGGCTGCAAAGAGCACATAAGATAAAGAGTTCATTCTGTTTGCAAGCAGAGCATTGTACGTGAATTTTCATATCATCTGAAGTCTACTTGGTCATCCCTATAATCTGTATTGATGAAGTCCTGATGAGTGTCCTTTGCAAATGGAACTTGATATTTGATTTTGACGAAGGAGTGCCCTTAATTTTCTGGCTGAGGGATGGCAAAATTAAATTCCCTCTGGTCGCCATGGAAACATTTCATTAAGGGCAAATGAAACTGGTGTTGGAAGATGACATGAGTCGGAGTCAGCTGCTAGATTCTGACCGTTGGCATGGTAACAGACTAGCAATATTGCAGTTACACTTTGAGTGATAACCCCAGTGTAACAGTTGAAATATTGCAGTAAGTGATCACATGCCAAGGGGGAGATTTAGAATGGCCATCCGCTGTTCTGTTCTTTACCATTACCCCCTCATGGATAGCTGTTTGATTGATCAGGAAATGTGTCCTCTCCTAAAAGATTTCACTATTGTCAAATTATTGACTTTAATTTTATGAATTCACATTTACCATCTGATGTGAAATGAAGCGTGTATTCTCCAACTGCGTAAATACGGTACCATCAATTGCTTCCAGCAATTGTACACTGATACATATTAATATCTTATTTGTTAACAGAATTTTACAAAGGTATGTATCAACTCATGGTGTACATTTCTTATCTGAAAACAGAAGGAGGCATCTCGAAAACAGTGGCATTCTTGGAATTTTTCTCACCCCAGAGGATGATCCTGTAATTTTATAAAATGACATGATGAAAATACTGCATGGCTAATTCCTGTGATATTCTTCTGATATTTGCTAAATTGCAATGATTGGGTAACAGCAAACATGCAAGGATGGCAAAATGGTTTGAAGGAGACATGTGCAATCATCTACAAGTCTCTATGTCAATGTTCCATCCTTATAGACTGCTATTTTGCAATGATTGGACAGCAAACATGCAAGGATGGCAAAATGGTTTGAAGGAGACATGTGCAATCATCCATAAGTCCCTTTGTCAATGTTCCATCCTTACAAAGACTGCTATTTTATATTGATACTCTGAAATCATGCGTTTTGAAGTTTGGGACTCTTCTATAATAAGTTCTTCCCTTCCTACCAAACACTGACCTCTTGTCCAGTGTCCAAGAACACAGTCAGGTGGACATGAAATCAATTTTCTTAGGTGAACATTTGTTAACAGATGAGGCATTATGGGTTTAACCCTTTCACCACCATGGTTTAGCCAAACCATTGTTATCAATGGTGATTGTGGACCTGTTTACAGGGAACTGGGGGTGAAAGGGTTAAAGGCACAAGTTTTTATCAGCTTTATCTCTGAGCAAATTGACTAACTATGCACAAATTTCAAAGGAGAATAAAGGACTAAGGTCACATATAAACAGTCAATGCCAACAACCACTAATGAGAGAACCAGGGATTGAAGACAGCCCCTTTAACATTACTTCAACCTGTCTGTACGTGTATACCTGTACAGCTAGCTACACTTGATAGGTTTATCCCCTTCCTGCCCTGTATGATTCATTTCCTGTATCCTCATCAATTGGAACCCACCCTGTATTGAAGTCTGCATTGAAAGGCTAATGATTGCCCTGCCCATACCTGTGTAGCTCTGGCTACCATTTTGCAGGGTTCCTATGCTCATATTGGCCTAACCCTTTGAGTGCTGTACCGATAATTGTTCCCACCAAAATTTTAGTGCAACATTTTTACCAACTTTTATGAATTATTCTGTAATTTTTTGATAATTTTGGACCAAATGGACATCACATTTCATCAGCTATAGTTTGTTATCAAAGTTTAAACAAAAATCTGAAAAAAATTGACTGGAGTATATTTTCTTAAGGAGACAAAAATTGACTTTGGCGCTCATGCTACTGGTTTATTCACTATATTATATGGATGGGCAGGCAGGCGGGCGAACAGGAGAAAAATGCCTGTTTGAATTTGCAATTGTAGAGACCATTGAATAAAAAAAGGCTAACACAGTATTAAATACGGATAGTTTTCAATCGGATTCGAACCCACAACATACGGCATCAGTCGCCTAGCTGAGAGGCCACAGACAGAACCACTCGGCTAAATCTCCACTCCCAATAAAGAGTGGTTCAATAGCCGGCTAAGTTGTTACATTTTTCTGACTGAGACCGCTCAACACGTTGTAGAGTTCGTGAAGCACTCACGCACGCATGCTCACTATCATACATCGCACATACGCACTTTATCGAAGCGAAGAAACGAATTTCATTGCTTTAACTGGGCGAACGATAACCTCGGGGACAATTCTGTCCACCAGCAGTGTTACCAACCCAGGGTAGAAAATACGGATAGTTTTCAATCGGATTCGAACCCACAACATACGGCATCAGTCGCCTAGTACACTACTAAACCAATTTGACTTGAGCCAGCTTCAGAAAGTTTCCCAGAATGTACGGTATTGAACTCTCTTCAAACTGAGATAACTAAGGAGAGGCTCCGCAACTTTCTTCCAAATGTTTGCCGTTTCTTTCACTAATACTGGTTCTAAAGGTTTCACAGTGAGGTGCTTCAAGGTATGGTGCAAATGTGTACTGGTATGTATGCCTTGAAATCAAATAACATCCCAAACCTGATACCCATGTATTAATACACTGTGAAAAAAAAACTTTTCTGTTTTGATGTTGAGATTCAGTATAGAATGTAATTTTTATGGCCGTTTGTTCCTGAACCTTTTCTTCATTGACTCAAAGGTATACAGTCACCTGTAATCTAAATATGCCCATATGGTCAAAGGGGCGTTCCTTGGTATTCAAAATGCCAATGTGAGGCCTGTGTTTTTAAAAAGTGGCCACCCGCTTAAAATCTGTGATTGGTTAGATTTTCTCTTTCCATGGTAACTGTGGCAAAATTGGAACAGGTGACAGTATACCTTTTAGTATCGGCCTCATACTGGTACCAGTTTTCATGAAATGTCAACAAGATTTGTGCTGAAAGAGAAGCTTCATGCATTCAAATGGTGCAGGTATATAGCCATAACACATATCATCCAAGCATTAACATTCAGCCATGCCACAGGCTAGACTATACCCTCATATAATGGTTCTTTCTTTTCAAAACGATTTTTCACTGTCTAATAAATCTCATCCTATTGCAAGCCAGCCCGTTAAAATTTATGTATTCCATGAAATGAATTGACAGCAACCTCATAACTTGCTATGGTAGTCATATCTCTCATTTTTATGTCATCGCTTATCAACGTATTGGTAGGTCTTCTTATCACCAACTCTACACTGAAAACTACCGGTATTTATCTTTCTGTATCGTGGGATCTATTCATCTCAATGTTTTTAAATTATGGAGGAATTGAGAAATATACTTTTTGGGTAAGATTTATAATATTTAAATCAGCAGAAAGTGAAATAGGTTTCAAATTTCACTTGTACGGCACTGTAAGTGCTATACTGGTCAGTGGTTGTAGAATCCAATGATTGACATTCAGATTCATTTATATTGTGAAATTTTGTATTAACCCTTTGACTGCCAAAGTCAATCTTCGTCGCCTATATAAAAAATACCCAGTTAATTTTTTTCAGATTTTTCAAGAATTTTTATAAAAAACTGTAGCCAATGAAATATGATGTCCATTTTACCCAAAATTATTTAAAAAAATACAGAAAAATTCATAAAGATTGGTATATGTTGCACTAAAATTTTGGCAGGAAAGATTACAGCACTCAAAAGGTTAACTTTAAAGAATTTCTACACTTTGGTCAAAGCTCTCTTCAAAATCGACTTCAAGTTGATAGAATAGTGTCTTTATCATTTTTTGTTTAATAATTGTGTCAGTGGAGGTCTATTGCCTGTTGGCAGAGGTAAGATGTTTATTGTTTTGGTGATGCTGTACATGGAAGCAGACAGCGTTTAAAGTGCTCATGATGTGGTATTTCCCGCCGTTTCTGTATTTGAATAACTTAATGGATTTATTCTTGATGGTATTGTGATCAAAAAGTATGTACAGCCGGCAAAATAAGCAATTTTAGGGTAACAACTTTGTGGCTGTGCCTAGCACCTGTTATTAATTTCAACATGTCAGCAGCCTCTCCATCAATGCAGCAACTAGGAACTAGAGAAACTGGTCCTTGACAAGCACATTAAAAAAACCTTTGAGCACCAAAGTCAATTTTTGTCACCCTTATAAAATATACTTAAGTCAATTTTTGTTATATTTTTGCCAAAATTTTGATAAAAAACTGTTGCCAATGTAATGTTGAGTTAATTTGCTCCAAAATTATCAGGAAAATTACAGGAAATTTCATCAAAATTGGTAAAATGTTGACTAAAATTTTGGTGGGGAAAAATACAGCACTCAAGGGTTAAAAGGCCAATTGCTATAACTCTTGATGATTGTTTTAGCTATTTTTGTTTTATGTCAGTTGCAATTTCATCTTCTACTTCTGAAAGTTTGTTGAAACACCCGCTATTTAGCTTGTCAACACATTCTATATGCGCTGAAATTAAAAGCACTGTTATTGTTTATATTTAAATATTAGTGGTTACTGAAATTGTCAATAATAACAATGAAGTTTGCACATATACGGGCTGAGCTGTCAAGTTGAATACTGTCTATCTCATCATGCTTGAGGAGTAGAATAAGAAATTGTAGTTGACATTGAAAACAAAAATTTAAAGAAAATAATCAAAAGTTACAGCAACTGGCTCTTTATGCCACCTTACTAAACTGAAGAATCCGTCAAATGTACACTCTTGTTTCAATATGGAAAAGCTACAATACACCCACACATGTTTTCACTGAACATAGAGTGGGCTGCAGTCATTAAAATTATTTAATTATGGTGATTTTTGAAAATGTGTTGTGTTGTTACAGTGCACGATTTAAGGCTGGTGAATTGAAAAGGAGTCCTATCATTTGATTTGTGCATTCAAACAACTGATCGCAAATGACGTCATATTAAATATGCATAAATAAATATTTGTCTGCATTTTCTGCATAAATGACAAAAATAAAACCTACTAGTATTACAATGGCTACTAAAAGTCACATCAATTCATATGAATTTATTTATGGCTCAGACTACAAGCTGCAACAACAGCTGCGCCATACAACAAAATTTGTATGAATTTTAGGCAGCGTTGTCTGATGTTGCGCGTGTGCAGCTATACACTCAGTGTGACAGTTTTCGGACAGAGGGTAGTGACGAGCAGTACAAAATTTTATTACTAGACCATTCGAAACTGTATTTTGTTTATCCTAAAATTGTTAACAGGACGGAAGTGGTATTTAGGGGTCAAAGTCGCCAAATTATTGACACCATTTTGAGTGTGTAGTAATCGGACTGCTATCGCAGTAATCAGACGTCGTATTTGGAATGTGATTATAGGGGCTAAATATTGATATTTTGAAACCTCAAACCTCCGATTTTAAATTTTGATGTGTTAAACTGTTTGTAAAAATTTCTTGATAAATTAGTTACGTTTAATCCATGGACGACGCAACTATATTTCAACGTGTATGGTGCTTACATATCAGACATTGGGCTGTCTCTGTGTGTTGCTTTCGACACCTTGTAACGTACAGTGTGTTAACTTCGCCAAGTTTGTAGCCCGAAATAGCTTCTACGCAAATATAACTATTCAAAACGGGACAGCAGCGTCACCTGACTTAATATGCTGTTACATGACTTGTAAAATGTTATCAGTATGGAGCGAAGTGAGTACAACGAACAGCATGTCATTAAATGTCCGAAAACTGAGGTTGTCTGAAAACTGTCACACTTAGTGTACCGGTATTTGGAAACAAAACTGAAATTGCGATCAATGCTGCATGTATTTAAAGGCAAGAGAAACCAGAGAACAACATTTAGTCGATATGAAATTATGAATGCCTGTTGATATAGGCGTTGCAGTGACCCAACAAACGTTCCAAACTCATGTTAAAGGTATACTGTCACCTGTTCCAATTGTGCCACAGTTACCATGGAAAGAGAAAATCTAACCAATCACAGATTTTTAGCGGGTGGCTGCTTTTTAAAAACAGCGCCCTCATATGGGCATTTTTAATACTAAGGAATGCCCCTTTGACCATATATGAGCATATTTAGATTATAGGTGACTGTATACCTTTAAACTCTTCCCTGGCATGCAGTTTAGGTATCATGTGACTCTAGTGATGTTAACTTGAAAATGCTAAAATGTCATCGGATATAAAAATGGATGGAAGGAAAAAGTCAAGTTTACACTGAAATGCTGTAACTGTGCAATGTTGTAATGTCTGATTATGAAAATGGAAATTGATGGCTCATTTAACACAATACATCCACCTGCTGCGAAAAGTCTCATGCATGGCAGCTAGCATTCAAAGGTTTAATCTTATTAGATGATGCAAATTTGATTCGTCCTAGCAACATGCAAGTACCTGTGAGCCGAAAGGAAAACAATTGTGATGATACAAACAACAATATTACTGATATGAAAATTCGTAATTTTATATTTGTGAGATTTCTGTTACCATCTGTGAAGTCATGCACCCATTATTGTCATTTGAAAAAAAAGTCACTCAATATTGTGATCAACGGGGCTCATTTCTCCCATTCTCACAGGAAGTAATAAAAATTGTTAACAATTCAGCCACATGGCATTGCATCAGTGTTTTGTAATTGAAGTGAAATTTTTCTGAAAAGGGTTCTTCCGTTGAAATTTGCTTTTCATTAATTCTGATTTCCGTTATTTTAACATGTATTGAAAATGAAAAGCACACAGACTAGAGTGTTTTCTTTTTGAGGAGCTCTCTGTACATTCCTGCGGGAAGCAGTGAGATCGTCCATGAGTCAGATAAGCCGCAGTGTACGCCTGTGTTCAGGGGCGTGCAACGCAGAATAGAAGCACAGTTCATTTGGATCACATAAGCTTTTTAGATCGTGTAGTATGTAGCAAATTTGTCGTGACATGAGCAAGCACTCTACCGATATTGGCCGAACAAGTCGCTGATTCCTGTGGGAACGCTGTACAGCTTTCATGTTGTAGAGGCAATTGCAAGATCTTTCCAAGCCAAGAATATCACGCATTTATCAGGTCACGTCACGAATTTGACACAAAACAAGTTAAAAGTTTAGTTTACCTCACATTTTTCAATCATTTTGCACATTTTCTATTCCATTCAGGTACGAATCTGATATTTTTGTAATAATACAGTTTTAACTACTGAGTGATATTAAGTACACTCGAGTGAAACGTTTCGTTTGTTTGTCATGTTTTTCCATCTTTGGCATGTCTAGACTGCAGAATGGTATCGTATAACCCTTCTGGATTTACAAAATAACTGAACATGATTTCCCATGTGAACTGCTGTACACAGAACCTCACAGTTCAAATCGTAGCAGTACAGAGTAGATACAAAGAACACGTAATCTTCTTCTCCCAAGAATTTGTAAGGAAACTTTTGAAAATATTTTTTTTGAAAAAAATTCCTATTTTCAATATTAATTATGATGGAATTCTGTGTTGTCTCTTTGTTTTGAATGTTCAGTGAGTTTCTGATGAAATATTTCAATAAAACCGTATTTTGTCTTCACAAAGGATATGGTTGTCTCTCTTCTGTTCTCCCATTATTAAAACTTGCAGGCACTGGATTGATAAAATAATAGATGCAAGTCTATTTTAAGGAAAGAGGTCCAAAGTGTATTGAGATATCTAGGTAAGATACAATGTAGATAAGAAATAGCTCATGTACAGAGACGGACATAATGATTAGAAAATTCCCGAAATTGAATATTTTTAAAGGATTAATTTTTAAAATTCCACTCTTTCAAAAATATGTAACGAATCATGGATGAAATGCTAGTACAGTGATCGAGATGGAGGCTCCCATATTTCGATCTGAAATTTAAAAAATTCTCATCACAAACATTTCATCTCTGGGCAACCACCTGACTCCACATTATCCAGCCAATACTTTATGGATTTTTGCGTGGGCGTAGTGAAGTTGTAATTTTAATGTCTTCACTGTTTAATGAGTTGAACGCTTGAATGTTATGGTTGCTAGAATACACAATTGAAACCAAACAAGTGGCAATAACACAGATTCATACATTAGGCCAAAGTAATAAAATTCTTTGTTTTGCGTCCCCGTGCATGTAGATTTTTCTGAATTTCTTCAGGAAAAAACCTAATAGTACGTATTTGAATATAACTTTACCAAACAGCTTTTCTGCCTACAGTTCTCTGTCTACAAATTTTGTAAAATGTATTTAAAATGCTGACATGCTTGCAGAATGTCACATATACCGGTATGTACAATTTTCCTTCTCTGTTTTTGAACCGTGTTCAAATTTTAGTGGATGTAAAACAAAGAATTGAATTACAATGGCTTTATGGCATTGTTGGGCTCTTTGAAATATTGGGGTAGGAAGGTCATTTTTCCCCATTGTCAAATTTACAACTTTCCTCATTTTTATCGAACACAAAATTAAATGACAGCCGCATATGGTTTTTGGAAACAAATCTTGCATAAATTGTGGATAGTAAATTATAGACGTGGAATTAGCCCAGTCCCTGGCCGTGGTTTTCAGACAGGCAACCAAGTGTGTTCACAAAACCTCAGCCCTGCCTAATCTGCTCAAATGGCCCTGGCTTTTGGGCACAACTTGTGCAAATGAGTGTAACACATTAGTGTGATATGACTGTTTGTGGCGTCCAATGGTGTCTACCCCGTATTGAATAAATTCAATACACTATGCTCTATAAAAAAAAGTGCAAATTTGAACTGAAGAATTCGTAGTGAAGATTAAACTCTGATAATGGCAAGCAACATCATTTCACTGGTGTGTTTGTAAGAATATCTGTGTTCAGCAAACTTCCCATTACTCTCCATTCCATAGGCTGCCCATTCATTCATTCATTCCCGTTTTGGATGTTTAGCTGAATATCGCGCCATTACCGTTGGTTGTTAATTGAAGCGGAAATTATTTGACGTTTAAATGAGCGTAATAGTTGGTAACATTACATGTCATTGTAAATGCCCCTAGCTCCCTTCAAGCGGAATGAAAATAACATTCAAGACCCATTAAAATCACATTAATTTCTTACAATACCGATGCGTATACAGTCTCCTTAAGCTCTTAAAAGTATTTTAATATTACTTTCATATTTCTTGATTCATCTTTTGGCAATAATATACTGAGACATCTTAATGCGACCTAAATTTTCTCTCTCTCGGTCTCTTGAAAATCTTGATTCAAATATCTCTATAATCCATGTGGTATCTGTTTTCATCTGTGGGGATAATTTTAATTGGTAGTGAAAAATGCTCAATTGCAATCACGTTGGATTAATGCAAGGACTTAACTGACTTTATTGTCAGTGAGAATGAATTGTATGCCAGTGCCAGGCGGAAAAATTCAGCCCAAATAAATCTGTCCTTAGTTTGATGATAACAGTGGGTGCATTTTTCATAATAAGGTAGTACGCATCTCAAAAGTGAATTACGTAGACTGTTTGCTCAAACTTTCCTCAATGAAACTTTCAACCTTTCTCTCACAAAATCAAGAATCAGGGGTAATCGTGCCATTAGGGGAAGGCTGCATTAACTTGCATGGTACCTGAAACCCGAGTTCTTGCCTGACCAACTCGGGTGACAAACAGAAGACTTTTAATCCCCAAGGTGTGAATGTTCCATTGTTATGTTTATCTAATCCAGCTGGTGCCATTGTAGTGCCATTGTAGGAAAGGCACGTCTGTGAAATTGATCCTCTAGGGAAGTCGGGTATTCCTAAGTTCATGGAGCTTTCCCGTAATGCAAAGTTTGGCACCAGAGAAACAAACTGCCTAACATTTACCATTATTTTGAAATTCAATGTGGTTCCCATGCGTGTGTTAACTCTATGGGGAAAAAAAAAATTTTTGACTTTCGAAAAAATAATCAAGACAGTGAAAATATTTCTTACTCCAAGATCTCTAAAATGAGCCCCCACAAGTGGCAGATCATAAAGAACTAAAAATTTGAGAGTCCGAATATAATGTCCCTGAGCCGCATTCTACCTTAATATCATATCTGCTACTGATAATTAAACACTGAAATTTGCAGATATTGTCCCTTTGAACCAAGGGAACACTGCGGATCAGCTCACATTTTTCACAGCATGTGACAGTATTTCTCAGTAATTGCAATGAAGGCAAATGTTTCAATACAGTGTTGTCTGTGATTTACTGCCCATGCTGTACCGTATGTCTGAAATTTTTACAGAATCATTATTTTACGTCTGTATGCTGATTGTAAGGTTGTAAATTCAACTGCTACTGTTTGATGTGAGAAAATGGTATGTTGATTATTTCTTCGTTGTGTATGAAATGAGACTACTCTTTTTGAGAATAGGGATTTGGCCGAGCGGTTCTGTCTGTTGCCTCTCCGCTAGGCGACTGGATGCCGTATGTTATGAGTTAGAGCATGATTGAAAACTAGCCGTATTCATTAAAGGGCCACTAGCCGTATTCATTAAAGGGCCACTAGCCGTATTCATTAAAGGGCCACTAGCTGTAATTTTTGGTGATTTTTTCACAATTTTCGTTTTATGTCAACTAGAGTTTCTTGATCTCCTCCCAATGTAACCACGTTTATTACACAATTTCCCCCTTACATTGTATTTTTAAAAGACAGCTGACTTACAAGACCTATAAAACTACATTACAAGATTTAGAGATATAAAACCACAAACAATAAAATGCTTGTGTCGACATTACAGAGTTTCGACCAAGACTGAAGACAAAAGAGCTTGCCACCAATATATACGCATTCAACACCTGGCGATACAAACACCAATCAAAGGAATTCTCTTATGTAACGAATAGATAGTAATTATATGCTAATCCTTAAAACCCATATAATTATTCAGTCTTTACATGTAACGGCTAACTGCTAATTTAGCTGAGTACTGTGTATCTCTGCAGGCTCAAACTGTAGTTTACATACAAAACAGAAATAGTGAAAAAAATTATCAAAAGTAGCAGCTACTGGTCCTTTAATATTTCAAGTCTGTGATTATTGGAACAATTGAATTCACTACAGTGCACAAACGCCTACCTGTTTACCCCACTATGTCGCCTCCCAGTTGACATCAGTTGCACAACGAGCAGTTACCTAGCTCGATAACTGCTCACAGCTGTCACTGTAAGTCTTGATTAATAATCAGATTCTGCCCAAATACAGGGATTTTAGTGCATGTGTATTTATTTTGTCATTTTACGACGCTGGCTGCTATAAATTTTACTGCCTGAGTCATATGAATGAACGCTTTCTCCATAAATTTTATTTGCCGCTCATCTGTGTTTGACATGAGAACAATGTTGAAAAATTATCTACTTGTAGACACCGATATAACATATTTTAATGAATGTATCACTTTATTACAGCAGACAGTTAGATAGGAAAAAAGATACCATGTACCAGCACGATATTCAAATTACAGTCACAGAAATATTTTTGGCTTCTAAATGCTGTAGTTCCAGCAGACTATTCTATAAATGTTTTTCTATTGAAAGAATTTGATTTTATGAAGGAATGAGATTAGCTGTGTGAGTAATACATACAGTTTAGAGGTGTAATTGGTGGAGATTGTAAGGATGAATACCAAAGTATCAGGTTACAAAATTCTGTCGTCGGTGGAAGGAGAGAATAGTACTTCACAGAATTGAAGGTTTGTATAAATATCAGCAGCTGCTGCAGAATAATCAGTGTGATGTTACTGAATGATATTAAGCCATTAAATAATAGTAACAGAATATCATCAGGCAATGACACCTGTATACTATTTATCAGATATAGTACAGTATCAACTGCAGAATAAGATGAGGTAGTGTTATTTGGTAATTTATGTTTTAAATATGGAATGGTTAGGCAATAAAGCACATCCAGTAATGGTATACCACGAGATTTTTACCATTTCACGACCTATATGCATGAGCGATAGCAAGTGCATATAAGTGAACTAGTCAAAACCAAGTGGTATACCGATGCTGGGTGTGATTTATTGCTATTACATCATGACAGTATATTGAAATTGTGGCATAGAATGTCAAAAAAGGATTTTTGCTCTAGCCAAGAGCTCATGCCAGTCTCGACCAATCAGATTGCTGTATCAATATACTGGTATGATATAATATTTGATATATCATTGTAATATGTGGTAAAAAATAATATCATGCAGTGGTATCTAGCTATTACCAATAATAACAGAATAATATTGGTCAGTAATGTTATTGTAGTTGTCGAATACTGCAAGAAGTGATATCTAGTGACTTGTGATATTTACAGAAAGCTATTTGCTCTTTGAATATCACTTGTAGAAGAATATTTGGGCAGTGATATCTTGTCTTTAAAGCATGATATTAGACAATATCTTCACTTGCAGCGAAATGTAAGGCAATGAATTCTGGCAATGATATGTAATACAATACTGGTCGCAGAATAACATCAGCAAATCATTTGAAATTCGATATTATTAATTATATCATACCAGTATATTGATGGTGCAAATACAGCAATCTGATTGGTCGAGATGCGAAAAGAACCGTGGTATATTGGCAATATACCACAGCTGGCATACGCGCAAGCTCTCAGCTTGAGCAAAAATCCGATTTATGACGTTCCACGCCAGAATTTCAATATACTGTTATGATGTAATAGCAATAAATCACACCCAGCGACAATATACCACTCGATTTTGACCAGTTCACTTCATACCGGTATATGCACTCTCTATCACTCGTGCATATATGTCGTGAACTGGTCAAAATCTTGTGGTATACTGGTACCATCACTGGGTGTGCTGTATTGCTTAAATACAGAATGATGTCGAACAAGTTTAGTGGTATGACACGAATTATAGTGGTAGAATAATGTCAGGCTGTGATACACCATCAAATTCTCTATTTCAAAAAAGTTGAAGGATGATATTAGCATTAGCATAATTTCAGTAGCAGAGTAATATTAGGCAAAGATATCAGGTTAGAGAATAATATTGGACTTGGTAGTATATTATTGCAGAATAATATCAGGCAAAGATGTCAGGTTAGAGAATGATATTAGACATTGGTAGTATATTATTGCAGAATAATATCAGGCAAAGATATCAGGTTAGAGAATGATATTGGACATGGGCAGTATATAATTGCAGAATAATATCAGCCAATAGTATCATGTTCAGTATGAACCATGTATAGCCATAATATCAGGTCATGATATGTGTTAAGTGTTAAATACAAGATAATGGATATTTGGCATGGGTGTCATATCAGTGACAGAATGATATTGGGCAATTATGTTTTGTTACAGAATGATATTGGACATCTTATCTGATGGCATCAGTATATCAAATAATTTCAGCTACAGAGTATCATAAAGGATAATTCTGGCCATGTTATAATTATGATATCGGTTGTGATATCTGACTACATTAAATTATAAACTCAGAACAATTACATACCAGGATGGATATTAAAATATCTTTTTGAAGAAGTGATCATGAGATTATAGTTTAATACAAATACATTTTTTAATTTTTAACTGGTGGTTTGTTTGAAAGAGGAACAAAGCTGTTTGTTTTCTCTGTTTTAAGGATTGATCTCCTGACATTCAGAAATTGCAGTGTTATAGTGTCAGCTTTGTGGGAGTGCACGTATAACAATGTCTTCATTAGAAATTTCATATTATGAATTAATTATGTATTTCAGAAAAGAATATTTCCTCATATGTTGTGAAATAAAGATGCAAATACATTGTTATAAGTAATTAAAAAATTCAATATTTGTGGTATGAAAATAATTAGTATGTAGTGTAATTAAATATGTTACCACAAATTATTTTATATCTTGTACATTTTATATCTTGAACATTATCTAATCAGTAGCTAATTTATGCAAAATTGTGTCTATGAAAATTCTTAAAATTAATCTCGCTTTAGAATAGAAATTTTAAGCTTTTTGTAATAATATTGTATGCAGACAAATGTAACAGACTAAAAGCACCTATTCTCAATCCCCGGATCTCACAATAGCAGATGTGTGAAGTGCTAGGTATCAGTTTGTCAACCTTTTCTTCTCCCGTTGAAAGTTTTATCAATGAAACAAATTTCCTGTAAGATAAAGCTAATAAGGAAGTGAGGCCTTTAATGCAGACGGTTTTTGTGCGTCACAATTTCATATCGTGAGGTACTTTCACCATTCATGGTGGTTGAATATGTCAAATTTGCATACATTTAAATTATTAATCAGTAGCTAATTTATGCAAAATTATGTTCATGAAAATTCTTGATTCATAGAACCCTGAATCCATGCATACATGTTCCATGGGGAAGAAGCCTATAGTCTTTGAGTAATACTAGAAGTTAAACACATTATACTAGCATATATATCATATCTGACATTAATCGCATGGAGCAAAGATGACAGTTGGTACTTAACCTATGTAAAGGTTACTTCACAAATGTAAATAAGTGAGTTTTTGCCGCTACACTGTCGTATTCCTCATCTTTTCACAAACAGATAAATGCAAAAGGGGACAAAACAAAAACGCAGTCATTGTCCACTTTGAAATATTTGAGGGAGAAAACAATTTAATGTACCATACAAGTACTTAAATTGTAATATAATAATTGAATCAGGTCCCTATTTTCACTCCGTTCAGTCAAGAAAAGCAACCTAGATTCTTGAATGATTTTTGCTCGTGGTACAATTCATTGAACTTTTGTCCGATATCCTTTTTCACTCGCGTTCTTTGTTTCTAGATTTAATAGGTGTTCTCCAATCAGTTGGTTAACTGTGCTGACTGGACGGTATTTCACTCTATTACCGATAATGGAGTTTGTTTTTACACAACCATGATCTACTGTATGTGGGCGTCCATCACCGACGAGCACCTGACAGCTGATGTCATCGCGTTGTCATGACAACTTGTCATTATGCTCAGACGTTACATGCTTTTCAGGAGACTACCAGTAAGCTTGTCGTTTGGTAACCTCAGCTTGCAAACAGTCGGCTGCCGACTCAAATCATTGCAGCAAGGCTAAACCTGACACTGTATATAATACATTGTCCTGTGTATTCTGTAGGTGAAATAATAACTCAATGTACATTCCCTAACCTGTTCACCCTCGCTTTCCTATAAACTGGTCCGCACTCACTATTGATAACAATGTGCTTCGACCAAACCATGATGGCAAAAGGGTCAATCTTGCTGTAGAGAATATTGACATGAAGTAAACTTTTAAACATACTTTTCATTATTACTGAGGAAAACCAATGTTGATTTCCAAGGAATGGGATCCAGCTTCTATTTCTGAGAAGAATTAGGTCAAAGGAAAGTACGTACATGGGTTCATGGCAAAGACAGTTACAAAAATCCTAGATATCTTGAACTTTTCAGTGCCAGGCGAAAGAATTAAACATGTTCACAGAGTCAGTTTAGACCACTGGAAGATATTATGTCTTCAGTTGTAAGATATTATGCACATCCATTAGTTTATAAAGTCACAGATTTGCATAGATAAGAAATCAGGAAGTAATATTGGGAAATTGATCAGTGAGATTTTTGTAGGCACATTGTGTCATGGTATGGATGACATTTATCCTACAGTGTCTAATCATGGAATAAAATGCCATTCGTAAAATCCCAACTGCTGAATAGATACCACTTGTTGTATCCAATCATTAAAAAGATAACATGTTTGGTATCCAATCATTGAAAAGAGACCATGTGTGGCATCCAGTCATTGAAAAGATACCATGTGTGGTATCCAATCATTGGAAAGATACCATGTGTTGTGTCCAATCATTGAAAAGAGACCATGTGTGGTATTCAGTCATTGAATCAGGGCCACTCATTGTGTCCAGTCATGGAGTAGATAACATTTGCATGGATCATCCTATCATGCTGGTATTATAATGTACCTATAATCTCTGCACACAGCTGCAATACTTATTATATAGTATTTACTGGTAGCTGTGCCGTACGTTGTAAGTTGGAATCCAATCGAAAGTCTATTGAATTATTATCAAGAATATGAAAAGTTTAGTTCACAGGTATTATTGGAAATAGCCAAAGCAACAATATTCACAATTTTACAGTTAATGGCATGTCGCTTTTTGGGATTCAAGCATGTCTTTAAAGTTGAATCTGAAAATTCTGAGGTACGCGAATCCCATTAGCATTCAGGATTAGGGGCCAAGGTCACATGAGCCCAGTTCTTTGAAATATCATTAAAGAGAAGCTTTGAAACGAGGACCAGATTCAGATTCTGATAGTTTTTATTGCCAGTCTTATGTGCCGCAATCCGCCGCCCACGCGTCAGCTTTAAGTAGTTTTTCAGTTCAATGTTGGCTAGGCTTACCTTTCATCTCTGAAAAGCCGGCAACCATTATGAAAGAAACTTTGGGTTATCAAATATTTACAAAATTATCCTCCATACATGAGTGAGTATCAGTACACATTCTGTAAATGAAGTCTGCCTTGGAATGAAGCAATCTGATATGTGGGGCGGTATTAATAACACATGCAATTCCATTTTGTGGCATAAATTATACAGAGCGGAGTGTTTTCATGATTTTCAAAAGAGAAGAAAAAATAAGCGTGTTGTATTTTTTTTTTCCTGCCAAGTGCAAATCTCTTCACCTGTTAGTTGTGTTCTTTGGTATTGCTGGTATTTAGGTACAGGGAAGCCACTTTTTTATCATTATTGACTTATATTATATATTATATATATATATATATATATATATATATATATATATTATATATATATATATTATATACATATATATATATATATATATTTTATATATATATATATATATATATATATATTATATATATATATATATATATATATATATATATATTATATATATATATATATATATATATATATATATATATATATATATATATATATATACCGGTATATATAAGAGAAAAATGTTGATAATTTGCTGAAAATTCACTGTGAGTTTAGCCTCTTGACAATGAGACAATCTTACAGAATTTCATGTCCTGAAAACTTGCACTCCAAAATTGGAACATTATATTGTGAATTTTTTGATATAATAAAAGAATGGGGTTGCTTTTTAAAGCTCCATAAGCTGTATCTTTTGGCTATTTTTTCAGAACTTTTGTTTTGTGGTTTCCCTACACTTTCTACATTGAATCCCTAAACTGTAATTTAATGCCAAGTATTTAGTATATCAACACAACCTATATGAGTATAATCTACATTGTTATTGTTGAAAATTGTGTTCAAGTCCGGACTAGAATTCATTTGTAAACAATAAATAATGATCACTACACACATACACACACTTGAGGGAAGTTTTTCCAAATGGTGCCCAGTTGTATCTGGTGTACCCCAGGGTTCTATTATTGGTCCCCTGCTTTTTATTTTATACGTAAATGATTTGTCAACATGTGCTCGGTCATCAAATGTTATTTTATATGCAGATGATTCGAAGCTTTATAAAACTATCCAGTCAATTTCTGATTGCGCATTGTTGCAAGATGATCTTGACAGGGTTGTCCGTTGGTGTTCAACATGGAAGCTTAAGTTAAATATTGACAAATGTGGCTTCATTAGTTTTACTAATAAGACTAAGATGACTCTTTTTAATTACTCAATTAATACAACTCCAATCACACGTTTTACGTCAATCAAGGACCTTGGTGTCATACTTTGTGGCTCCATGGATTTTCCGAGCACATTGATACTGTCGTCAAGAAAGCAATGCGCAATCTAGGTTTCTTAAAACGCAATTGTCAAGATTTCCATAATGTAAAGTCGGTGAAGGCCTTGTACATTTCTTTGGTACGGAGCTGCCTCGATTTCTGTTCTGTTATATGGAATCCATGGCAAAAGAACCTAGTTGATAAAGTTGAACGTGTTCAAAAGAAATTTATCAGATACTTATGCTTTAAACAAAACATACCATACTGTTCTTCAGAGTATAGAAAATTATGCACATTTTTCAAACTACCTCCCCTTTTTAATCGTAGAAAAGTTTCTGATCTCTGTTTTTTATACAAATGTATTCATTCTGTGGTTAACAGTTCTTATTTAACACAAATCCCACTGAATGTTCAACGAACTTTAAGGTTTAACTGTCCGTTTCGGGTACCAGCAACCAGAATTAATGTTCGCAAGTACTCTTTCATTCCACGTGCTCTGTCCACTTTTAACGAAATTGCAAAATATAATCCAAATATTGATATTTTTGACAGATTTAGTCTTTTTAAAATAGTGTAAAGAATTATTTTTATACATGATCTCGTTTGTGAATCGCAATTGTCTGTTTTTATTGTATATATTGTTTTTATTGTTTATTTTGTGTGATTGTGCTTGTATTTCTTTTTATGTCGAGCGGACCTGTAATTGGGATTTTATCCTGTTGGTCTTCCGAATAAATAAATAAATAATAAATAAACATACAAGCTGTGTTGACAAAAAGAATACTTGAAATTTCAGCATGACAAACGGATTAGGGTCAGACACAGTAGTTGATATACAGAAGCAGAATACTGAAAAACTTGCCACAAGTTACAGCTTGTGTCCCTTTAAATAATGAAAGTTTTCAAAGTGTTGTGTGACTGGTAGAAACTTTGAATTGTAAAGAACAGTGCATTTGTCCTACAATTGTATTGCATTCATGTACTAATTAAAGAAATATTTCTAACCAACCACCCGACCTATCATATGTCATGCTGTATCTCAACATTTTGACTTGCTGGTGTATCTATAACTCTCAGAGTGTACCGATACATTGAGTTCAACGCTACAGTCAGCTCCTCTGCAGAGATCAGTATAATTAGTAAACTTGACTTTGGGAAATTGTGGTGTGGTGATGATTTTCTTTACATCTTACTCAACTTTTACCAAAATTCCAATTGCCCAAAATGAAAAACTGTCAACCGTAACAATCCTGATGCAAATGCAGCCAGTGAACAACATATTACTTACTTCATATCTGACGATAATTCATGGACGTTATTTTTCCCCAAGTAATTACAGCAACCGAGTCGACTCGGCAGTCAGGAACAGTAAAACGTGTCGTTGTGTTGGTGAAAGGAAGAAAAGTTATGAGACAAAGATGAACATTTCTGATTTACCAATCTCAAAGCTATTAGGTACGGCTGTAAATCTACCCATTGTTGATTTCCTGTCTACATTAATTTCACTTGCTTGTGTAGGGAGTGTCCGGTAAACGCACCAGGGTGTGTACAGACTTGCAAATTTCACTCACTGCAAATTTTTGCCGTAGAACATAACTCACTATGCAGGTGTTTAACCATTTGGTTGTACTTAGACCACGTTGCTGCGATAAATGCATTAAATATTGGCATAGATCAAATTTCATGATTTTAGAGATCTCACAAACACTGACTCAAATCTGTTTGAAGAGAGCATCATTCAACACTGCAAGTACTGTATCTGTCATTTACTGGGACACACCGGTACGGGCCAACACATGCACAAACACTGAACACAAATATCCACGCTTTGCTCATATAGAAAAAAACAGCATTTTAATTTTCATGCAATCTATCAAAACAAATTATATTAACCTGTATTAATCTGAAATATTACACCCTGTTGACCTGTGACCCAATTTCAGACTGTTTCTTTCCTGTTACTTCTCTGTGCAAATGCATATTTCTCATGGCACCTACGTTATACCGGTATGTTTGATAAATTTCTTTTTCTCTGATTTGCAATAGCTTGCAAAATCACACCACGTGAACACGCATCGGTGGAAGCCTTAATTCAGATGATTGACAATAAAGCAATATTTCTGAGCGAGTTAAAAAAATGTGGAATGCTCAACCGTGTTTGACTGCCGCAAGTGTTGACGTTAATTGCATTCCATACCCCCGACATAACGCCTCTTGTCATGCCTGGGATTCTGTTCCCATGGTAACGCGATCCTTCTTTTTTGACAGAACATGGTTAGAAAGAGTCAAGATTACTTTTATCTATCACATCCGCTGTTTGAAAAATGTATTTGCCACTTTGGGGGCATTGTGTTCTGTCGCTGCTACCCGCTGCTTCATGAATTCTTGATGCAATCCGAGGATTATGTGTCAATAATGGATACATACCTCGGAGCGGAACACGGAACAAGAGTGAGCCAGTCGGACTATCAAATATGGAAATGTGCCTATGGCGTGTGAAGAGTTCTTTTTGCGCATACATTATAACTGATTGTGTGCGCAGTTAACAGCATCATAAATTGTCCAAAATTTGTACAGATACAAATAGAAATGTGTGAATGGCTACAATGCAAATACTGATGGACCTGCGTGGTTCAAATTTTCAAATTTTTAGGTGCTGTAGGTGGGCTGTGGAGTTATGGTGTCCAGGTGGAAAGTTGGAAAATCTAATTTTCATCGATATCAGCCATGCATACAGCTTTTAAAGTGACACTGATTGAGGTAGAATGCACCTCGGGGACAGATACCCAGACTCTGAAATTTTCACAACACTTAGCTGGTAAACTGCCTCTGTGCCAACTCATTCTGAAGCGTTTAGAATGAAAAAAATTCTCACCATCTTGTTTTGTGTAAATCAAAAGTTAAATTTTCCCCGTAGAGATAGCAAATGGATGGCGGCCATTTTGAATTTCAAATATCAGCATACATTAGCTAATTTGTTTCTCTAGAACCAAAAGTCTCACAGTGACCCAGATTTTGATTTTTGATTTTGAAAAAGAATTGTTGAGAGTTTCCTAGATGATATTTGAGCGAAAGTTTAAGTCTTTCAGTATTGACGTTACATTTGGTTTAAGTTGGTGATTATGTGCAAAAAGTCATTTCAGCAGGTTGAAACACATTTACATGGTATGATACTTTTTGTGTGAAACACTTTGAGTAAGATGATCGCAGCACAAACTGTAAACTGTCTTTGCATCTGATATTGTGGTGCATTTTGCGCATGCATGGAGCAACTGCAATTTGTAGTAAGTTTCTCCCAGAATCATAGCCATAACTCCACAAAGTCGCTGTCAGAAAAAAGACAGCTGAGTCTTGATTTCTCTGCTGCATTGCATTCACCAAATTATTTTTCATTCACAGACTTTAGACCAAGTCTATATTGAGGTCAACAAAAGGGTACAACAGTTTTGGAACTTCATAATATTTTCATTGTTTTATGTATAGTCAAGTATAGTTTCTCTTTGTTGCTACATTACAAGTGTGGGGACAGATAGAATATTAATCTCGTATACACAATTTTTTTGTGTGATACGTATACGCAATATTATAAACGACAAAAAAATTTGAGTCAAAGAGTTAAATTCGTCTGTCCTGAATACTATTAGGCATGCTTCTCATACAGCTCGATTAACAAGTTGAAAACTAGGTACTTTGACACAAACAGAAACACAATTATGAAAAATTCATCAAAAGTTCCCGGTAATAGATTACAATAAATCAGCAGTGACCTTAATTAATACAGATAAGTCAGCGTCATTATTGAAATCAACCAAAGTATTGAAATCATAGCATACCAAATATGAAATCAAAACTGGTTCAATAATGATAGACATTCACAGTAACACTGTTACCAGGTCTGTTAGACAACCTATGACCTTTATGTATGTCCCATTGTATATTTCTTTTTCAACTTCCGAAATCATGTTGAGATGGCTTTTGTTCATTGTGTCAACTCAGCCTGTATATGTATGCTATGTCCAAAGTTACTGATGAAAACCGACTTTTGGTTTGGACTTGAATTCATTTGTGAAATATAACTTTGCCTGTTATTCTCAATTGTAGTGATATCATTGTTAAAAGTGTACATATCAACTCATTCCAAGGAAAAGTAAGGAAAGAAAAGGTCATTATTTTCCAAAACAAGATTAATGGAATCATCAAAATTAATGATTTTGTTCCCTGTAATACATGTATGAACAATGTGGAGTAGGACTCTATTTAACCCCTGAGAAAAATTAACTTTGATATTTCTCTTCAGTTCTCAACTTGTGTGGTTTATATATTTATGTGCATGTAGGTAATCTTGTTAGGGAGCATGTGAAGGATCAGAAAGGAGACAAAATTTCGAGTGATACATACACAATTTAAATAGATTTTGATAGTTTGATAGGGAGAATATTGTCTTTTGATGTGTCAGAGAAAGGCAAGTCTCTTGTATCATAATCTGGCTGACAAAAGTTTTGTTTTCCACTTTTCTGTTTTGTCTCTAGAGGGCGCCACTGCCATTGGTCAAATGGTATCAACAGAGTGTCTTCAGATAGAGACTGCTAATCAGATCATTCTAGCATGTGTAGTTTATCTTTGATTTCAGTTATATTTAATCAACTATGATTGGGTTCTATAAGTAGTCTTACCTTTCATTTTATCGATATTAGCTGCAATCAGTTCAGCCATCACTAATCCCTGTTCATTTTACGTTTTACATAATTATATAAAATAAAGCTTGTCGGTAATACTTTCTAACCAGACAGTGCTTGGAGCTAATGATACATATACCATGTTGTTCCATATCTGTAATTACATGTCATTGCACAGGACATTTTTTCAAAGGAGCTAAAAATTACTGCTTTGTGGTGATGTTTCATAAACAGTTTGCGCATTGTAACAAAAGACAAAATGACTTGAAAGCTAGAAAAAACAGCAAAATAAAAAAATAAAAAAGGGTCATGATTCTCTGAACCAAAAGTCACAAACTAGATAACATAGAATATACAAACTCTCTAGTCTTAAATTGTTGCAAATCATCTGCTTAGACCATAAACATTTGTTGCACGGTAGAGAACATTATTCATGAAACTACAGCTTGGATACTACCATGCTATTGTATTTTTAGACATGATGATGTTCAGACAACCTTGCAATTTAATTAGCACAAGAAAGCTGGTTTTGATCTGACACAGATTAATTTCCTGGTTATGACTGTTCCAATTAGCATGAAATGAAATCGCTTTGATTATTTCCTGGTGCATAGCACAGGCAGTATAGTCTGCAGCTGTACTGTCTATATTTGGAATATACTACTGATGTGATATTTCCTGGTGCATAGCACAGGCAGTATAGTCTGCAGCTGTACTGTCTATATTTGGAATATACTACTGATGTGATATTTCCTGGTGCATAGCACAGGCAGTATAGTCTGCAGCTGTACTGTCTATATTTGGAATATACTACTAATGTGATATTTCCTGGTGCATAGCACAGGCAGTATAGTCTGCCATACTACTGTCTATATTTAGAATATACTAATGATATTTCCTGGTGCATAGCACAGCTGTACTGTTCTGAATATACTGCTGGCAGATTTGTAGGGGCAACATTGTAACATTTTTGTCCTTTTTATGACCAGAAAAAACATGAAATTACTTTATAATCAACCTGAATTTAACCAAAATAGCGGAGTGACATAATGATCTTGTAGACTATCCTTTCTGAACTCTATATCGGTATTGACCAACTCTTCAAAGAAGGTATTGACTCAGTATCAAGCTTTTCTAACACAGCAGATACCAGGAAGTATTTATATTGTTTTCCGTAAATTGTTTCTGTTGGCGGGCAGAGTATAAGGTGGTTTTTCAACCATTTTTTTTGACATATACCAAGACACTGAACACCATGATTGACATAATTAAAAATATATCAGTAGACAGATACATGTAGCTCTTCCCATTCATATGTGAAATCTATTTGAACAAAAAACAACTGTAGAGGGCGCTATTGAATACTACAGGCTTTGCCAAGGTACAACTTAACAAGTACGATCCTAACACCCAGCAGGCCAGGGTACAGTGCTATCTACAAAGTAGACAGCCAGTGCCTTCTATTAAATTGGGGAAAATTACTGACAATAGTTAGGTATATGATAGAAGCCGCATATCAATGCTTGAAATTTGTCCAGATTCTGTACCAGACATCTGGTCTGATAACTTTCAAAAGTTATATATTTATATAATAGATCCTACAGATATATATATTTTTACCTATATATATATATATATATATATATATATATATATATATATTATATATATATATATATATATATATATATATATATATATATATATATATAAGTATACAGATATACACATGGAAAATTACAGTGCTCGATACTAAAAGCAGGGTGTTGCAAATAATAACACAAATTACTTCACAGTACAAATTAACAGACCCATGGAACTTTCATCGAAACATATTGATTCGGGTTAGGCCGGTCTAAATTATAGTATGGTCATATTTGTATCAGAGCAATAAATTAAATGATTTTGATATCTTTAAATTAAATGACATTGTATAGTTCCTTATTTCGTAATGTTTCACTCTCAAATGTTTACTTATCAGATGGTATCACTTCCCCAACTGCTGAGTCAGTAAGTGGTATTGAGACAAATCTATAGGGATTTTCACCTACTTGGCATGGTATGCTGTAGCAGGTTATAGTCAATAAAAATCATGTCAGGAGGCCTTCAAATATGCAAGTCTGTGTTAGCTCTTTCACCACTGTGGTTTGACCCAAGCCCATTGTTTTCTATGGTACAGTTGGACCTCTAGAGAATCCTACATGTACGCTTGCCTCCGTACCTCCAACCCAGGTCGGAGGTATGGAGGCAAGCGTACGTGTTGGATTCTAGGCTACTGTCTATGGATAAACTCTTAGTTTGATGTACTTCTATGACAGACAGGAGATGAGGGTGTGTACAATACAGCAAACACGTGCAGTGTATGTATAGGCATTTACAGCTAGTTCAACAAATGTTAGATCTCAAAAGTTTTAAAAGTTAACATCACGTGTAATACAATGTAATTGTAGTATCAAGGGATAGTTTCTGGCGGTCAAACTACAATATTTTAATTTCAGAATTTAGCAAACCAGTTAAACTTGTTGATTTTCTGTGGAAATATCTCAAAAATGCAGTTCTTGGGTGTGGGGACTTTGCTCAAAAATCATTAATTCACAGAATGGGACATGACAACAAACTGTAATTTTGCGACATGTTTGAGTTATTTGTGTTGGTGACTGTGATGTCGGAACTTTGAACTCAGGTGTGCCTGACACCTGTCCAAGTTTTGAGTGCAATTATCCTGGCATGCCAAATCGGTAGAGTCATTGAAATGTCCATGCAACCATGAGAAAGTTCGACACACTTTGTTAATGATTGTAACATTCAGTGGCAGCCACCGCTTGTTTCCATCTCAATGGCCGAGTGTCTGTTTGTCTTGTTTCTGTGTAACATATTAAAGCATCGGCTTTGATTCTGTGTGTACAAGCCTGTACATGTAAGCTGTGATTTCTATCCAGTGTGCGTGAATAAGTTAGATCAGAACTGATTATTAAGAAGTTACTGATTTACAAATCACATCTTTACTGCAATGCTACATGTCCCCCAAGTAACAAAAGTAGCACTTATATGGCTTTTAAAAGTTTTATTGAAGTGTCGTATTTCAATGAACAAGCAAATTATACTGGAGTATTAAAGTTCAAAATATATACGAAATTGTTAACATTTTTGTATCAGTTGTCTGTCTGTCTCATGTCTGCAGTTTTCTTGATACCTTGATACTTCTTATATTTTTTTAATATAAAGGGTTTTAGCTCCGCTGTCAGCGACGCGGAGCTTATCAAAAGTTGATTATCCGTCGTCATCCGTCGTCCGTCGTCGTCGTCGTCGCGTCCGTCGTCGTCCGTCAACAATTGCCTTCTCCTCTGAAACCACCAGTCCAATTGCTTTGAAATTTTATATGCAGTTCACTTGGGGTGACCTCACTTCAGTTTGTTCAAATCATGGTGAAATTTGCATATTTGTATTTTTGGGGCATTTTTTGGTGTTTTTGGTAAAAAAATCTTCTTCTCTGAAACCGCTTGTCCGATTGCTTTGAAATTTGATATGCAGTTTGCTTAGGGTGACTTAAATCAGATTTGTTCAAATGGTGGTGAAATTTGCATATTTGTATTTTTAAGGCAATTTTTGTCATTTTTGGTAAAAAATCTTTAAAAATCTTCTTCTTCAAAACTACTGGTCAGATAGCTTTTATATTTGGTACATATGTCCCTAGGGATGATCTATTTCAGATTTGTTCAAATTGTGCAGAAATATGCAAATTTGCATTTTTAAGGCAATTTTTGCCATTTTTGGTCAAAAAATGTATTTCTCAAAAAGTACTGGTCTGATAGATTTGAAATTTGGTATACAGGTTTCTATAGATGAACTAAGTAATATATATTGAATTTCTGATGAAATCTGTAATTTTGTATTTTTTGGGCAATTTTTGCCATTTTTGGTCAAAAAATGTGTATTTCCAAAACTACTCATCTGATAGCTTTGAAATTTGGTATAGAGGTTTCTACAGATGAACTAAATGATATTTATTGAAATAATGATGAAATCTGCAATTTTGTAATTTGGGGCAATTTTTGCCATTTTTGGTCAAAAAATGTTTTTCTCAAAAAGTACTGGTCTGATAGCTTTGAAATTTGGTATACAGGTTTCTACAGATAAGCTTAGTAATATATATTGAATTTCTGATGAAATCTGTAATTTTGTATTTTTTGGGCAATTTTTGCCATTTTTGGTCAAAAAATGTGTATTTCCAAAACTACTTATCTGATAGCTTTGAAATTTGGTATACAGGTTTCCATAGATGAACTAAATGATATTTATAGAAATAATGATGACATCTGCAATTTTGAATTTTTGGGGCAATTTTTCCCATTTTTGGTCAAAAAATGCGTTTCTCAAAAAGTACTGGTCTAACAGCTTTGAAATTTGGTATACAGGTTTCTATATATGAACTAAGTGTGATATTTTGAAATTATGATGAAATCTGCAATTTTTATTTTTGGGGGCAATTGTTGCCATTTTTGGTCAGAATATTTTATTCTCAAAAAACTACTCATCAGATAGCTTTGGTTGACATGTTCTTAGGGATGATCGGATGTGATATATTCAAAGTATGATGAAATCTTCAATTTTGTATTTTTGCAGCTTATTTTAGCCACTTTTTTCTGGCCACTGCATTGAGTTATCAAAGATTTCCACCTTCTTCATCAACATGTGTCAAAAATAGTTATTCTGTACATAAACACAGCGGAGCTATATCGGCCGCTAGGTCGCTTGTTTTTTGAAAAAGATAAATTTATTCCAACAAAGTGGCAATAAAACAAATCAACATCTCTTATATCGGGTCAAAATGCTATCATCAGCTGTGGCGCCCTCTAACTCTTAAGCTTTCGTAATTCTTTAAGTCAATTTAACGATTCCTTGTCATGTCCTTGAGTGTCAGCCCTATACCTAATGCATGGGATATATGAAATTTAGGTGTACTACACATACATCAATGCCCCTGAAATGGAAATATCACTTTTATATTTTGTGATCATACCGGCGCTATCCAGGGTTGAAATAATGTAATCCATACATATAAGTAGTTAAATAACTATACAGGGTGTGAAAAGCTCTTCAAAACTTTGTTAAAGCAAATATTTGAAAGCTAGGAATTATTTTCTATGCTTGCTTCTTTCACTTCCTTAGGATTTTTTCTGTGATATCTTGTTCTGTGTTTCAATTTATGGCACGGTCCACATGTCAGAATTCACGTGCAGGCCCATTTGATGCATCTGGTATTCTCAAAATAGAATATCCTTTCTCACGAAACATTGTTGAGAGGTATGTCCGAATCTCAGTGGAATGGTTTTTAATTTCACAGCTAGAACATGCTATGATAAAGCCAGACAATGAGAGTGTTGTCTTTTTTTGTGATCTGTCTTCTTGGTAGACACTGTGCAGGTATTGGCCTTGGGGGACGAGGTGAGGTGTTGTCCGACACAACACAATGGGTGACCTTGCCGCGGCTAATCAACAAACTGCTTTATTACAGTTGTCTGTAACTTATGATCACATGCCTTTTTATCTAGTACCCTTTTTAAGTGAATTTAGCTAAGTCTGTAAATTTGCTAATTTAAGATGCCAGTAATTTAAACTTTTCTCTATATCTACTATGGTTAGGATGTCTGTCTAGCTAAATTAAAACCCTGCCAATTGCAAAGAAAGACTGAAAACACTAAAAAAGCATGCAGCTAATTCAAAATGCTCTACAGTAGTTTAATTCTGTCAGTACAGAACGCTGTCTTGTTCAACTCCTGTAATACCAGTGAACATTGGAGATGTGACCGAGTACAACTTTGAATTTAGGTAGTATGCGCCTCGAAAGTGAAATACTAAAACTTTTGCTCAAACTTTCCTCAAGGAACATTTAAACAATTCTCTTTCAAAATCAAGAATAAAAATCGGGGGTTACCTTGCAAACTTTGGTACTCGAGAAACAAATTACCCAAGATTAACCGATATTTGAAATTCAAAGAGGCCGCCATCCCTGTGTTAACTCTATGGAGAAAAATAAAATTTTTGATTTTCGAAAAAAAACAAAAAAACAGTGAAAAGTGTTCTTACATCAAGAGCTTTAAAATGAACCCCAACAAGTGGTAGATCAGAAAAGATTTGAAAATGTTTGAGTCTAAATGTCTGTCCCCGAGGCGCATTCTGCCTTAAAGACATTAAAAGTGACTTTCTGTTTATCCCCAGACATTTGGAATACAGGAAAAATTTTTTTATGAATGTCTATAGAATTCATCCAATCTTTTTAGAGACAAAGGGGAGTTGTTGAAAATCATGTACCTGTGAAGTTTTTCAGTTGCAAAGCAGACGTTTGTTTTTCACAAGTAGGTGACTCTTGTCATACATACTGATGTTGCTAGGTGGTTGATAACACCAAAGTCATTGATCACTGCGACAGATAACTGTTTTGCCAACGTTTCGTGGACTTACCCTATACTTTTCTATGGTAAAGTTGGACTTCTGTACCGGAACACAGGGGTGAAAGCATTCAAAAGACTTCTATGGTCCCCACCCAAACAGATTTCTTTGCAAATCAACTTTGCGAGTGTAGTCGATATCCTTGAAAAAGATAACCCGGAAACTACTTTTCACAGCAAAGTGTCGTCAGTCCCCGCACACGCCCATTCAGAGTAAGACTTTGGTACGTTCCCATTGTTTTCATTTGGGTGGGTGGACCTACATTTATTGAAATAGGGTGACAGTGTAGCACATTGGCTCAGTCCCTCACATAACACAGATCATGCCGATTTCCATTTAATAGTAATTAATATTTCCTGCCGTCACTCGCTTGCAGTGATTTGACACTTGAAACTAGCATCACTTGTTTTTGTGGGCACTTGAGTTTTCAAAACCGCTTGGTTTCCACATTACATAATATAAAAAGAAAGACATGCTATTTTTAGACCACAACAAATGAAGGAACTCGGAAGTGGTAGGCGTTGTGAAATATATCCCAGATAGGGGTGCCCTTTGCTAAGTTCAGAAGCAGAGGCCACCTAGCTTCCCCACAGATAGTAACAGGAAACTTCCAGTGCGGTAATGTCTGAGTTGAACAGGGAACTTTTCTGGGAGAGGTATGACATGCATACGAGGTGAAGCTCTTCCTAACAATGCTGAACAGGTTCAGGTAATTATACAATATATCTGTCCTAGATGTGTGTGAGATTTGGATTTTGTCTGCAGTGTGATCTGATTCTGGTCTTATCTCAGTGATCTCATGTTGGCAAGGTGGCCGGTCCCCCATATGTGTGTGTATACTGTGTAGGTGTGTGAGCTGTGACCCTGAGGTTAAAATCAGTGCACACGTACTACAGTATGAGCCTTCCTGAAAGACGTGTGTGTGTGTCGCACTCTGGGAGTGACCGTACCTTCGCAGCTCAATGACGCAAAAGTTTGGACGTACTTTTGTTGCAAATGATTTTACATGGGAAACTAAAAATTAGAAAACTTGTTAGTTCCTTGTTGTAGTTCTCAAGAAATGTAAAGTGGTGGAGTTGTTGAATTTAGATATTGGTACGATATATGTTTACTCAAGGTTAACCTATATAAAGAAAATACTGAATAATGTAATGATTACACACTTACTTTAAAGCATTTACTCAAATAGAATGCAATGAAAGTGTTAGTTTCTTGGTACATGTAGTATAAGACAAAATCTAAACCTTGTAGTTAATGGTAGAATATATAGGTTTGTTCTTAACGAGTTGAAATGATCAATTTTGACCCAGTGTGACACCTTAGATAATTGCTATTTCCTAGTTACTGTGTGTATGCGACATTTAATAGTGAATGTGTGCATGCGGTATTTGACGCCACCAGTTGTGGTTTTCTGTAGTCTATTTTGAGAGGCTGTTGGCTGTCGTGACAGACTGCTGCTCTTAACGTAAGCCATCAAGAAAGAAAAAAAAAAACGCCTACCAAAACTGTGATCGCCGATACCATGTGTGAATCAGTGTTTATACAGAGGGTGCACACTGAGTGTTCTGTGGTGTTTAGGTAATTCCGTTGAAGTGACACAATAACATTATGCAATTTTAAGAAGGGCTTTGTGTCCCGTTTTTTGTCTAATTATATCTGCCTATCTGAACACCTTATTTGCATGGAATAATTGTTACTTTGGAATTCAAAAGAGATATCAGAGAGCCTTTTTGCAGAATAGATGTGCTGGAAAATGTTTGCTGCTATTTGTAAATACTTAAACAAAATAAACATCACTTTTGTAAGTGTACATGCTGTATGTACCCAAGTTATTTTCAGTTCTGTGATCCTAAACCACTGTGGAACACTCTGTTGTAAAAATTGGTAATTACAGATTTCTTTCGCATTTTTTCAACTATGGTGGCTTGTTCTACTCCCCAAACCATGTTGAGATACACAGTATTCAGCTTGTCAGCTAAGCTTGTATACCGTGTGCACAGACTGCACTGTTAGTGTTATTGTTGACAAGCGAATTCTGGACTTGAAATGAAATGTAAACAATAACAGTGCATTTTACATAAATAGATGCTGTATTTACAAGCTTTTTACTGGTTGGTGTTTCAACATGCTTTGGGGAGTAGAACAGAAATTTGCAATTAACATACAAAACTTTGTAAATAAAATAAAAAGTTACACATGCCATGTAGAGCCATTTGTACCAGTGCACTGAGACTTTACCTGTTTGTTATATTTCAAGGCAAAAGCTCCAATGATGTGTATTGTCACTCATACGGTATCAGCAAATTATTGATGTGTAATATAATCTGTGCGCAATTGAGTGTACTCACAGTTTTGGAGTTTCTATCTTCCTGCAAAGAGTGACTTTTCTCAGTGTTGCAGTTTTTGGCATTCTGACGCATGAACTTTGAACAGTGGCCTGCTGGCGATTAACGTCACGGGTCTGAAAAGAAAGAAACAACAAAACGAGATAAAAGTTGAAGTTCTGTATCACCAGGCACCCCAGGAATCTTGTGAAAAGGTGATATTTATATGGACCAGCTATGTGTTTGCCTAAAGTTTGGTTCAAATACTGTGACAGACATGTATTGTCGATCAAAGGTTTGGTTGCCTTGGAAGATATCCTTCAGATATAATCTTTATATCTCTCTTTGTTTTGATGTTTTTATGATTGTTTTTCTAGATCAGATTAGGACCCAGGAACACTGCATTGTTATGTAAAAGGGGAAACAGCCTTGAACTATTGACAACACCGGGTAAACAAATCCATGCATGTCTTCCAAGACACTTGTAAGGTCTCTGTGCGGCTTCTTCTTTTTTGAGTTTCTGTCAAGGACCTCAATATAATCTAGTCCAAGGTTAGGTGAATGCCACGCCTCCCCCTCACCCCGAAGCTGAACAAACACAGAAAACTAAAGAAAACAAAATCTTTCAAGACTGTCTGATAAAACGTGACTTTTTAGTGAACATTTTTTGAAATGAAAATTGTTGGTTATCCTCACTTCACAGAAGGAAAATACTGCCAGGTTCATGTAAATAATTTTTGAAAAGTGGCAACAGTTTACTATTTAGATATATATGAACAGAAAACATCAGTGGTCCAGTATGCTTTTAAGTAACATGGCATTTTAACAACAGATAAAATGACATTTATGAGTCAATAACTTTTAAATCTGTGATTATCAAAATAATTGCGGTTAAAGTGGTGGTGTTGTCAAAGAAACATTGTATATATATAGTTTGAAATTCAAGTTTACAATGTTGGAGAAGTTAGAGGTAGGTACTGTTCTCATCAGAGGAATCAGGTACTGCCAGAGATGACAGATGTGACTGGAACATTTCAAAGCAGTGATTGAGAGAGAGTCGCCCTGCAAAGTACTGCACAGTATACCACCAGTAATGCGAGTAGTGTAGCTGTTGCCGTTAAGAGGCCTATGGTTCACAACGCAAGATTTTATTAAATTCAAGATTTCACTAAACGGGTCTGCCATGCTGTGATCTTCATAAAAATCACTGCTGTAAGCAAACGTGTCTTGATAAAATTGAATTAAGCTTTCAATGACTCAGCAATAAGACTAAATATAAACTATTGAAAATTAAACAGTAGCACATATTTGAATGATTTACAAGAGGGTTTCAACATGTATGGATATATAATACTTATGTTACTACTAGAGTCACATTCCTTCAGCCTGACTGTATTGTTGTTATTACGGTAATATCACTACTGTATACAGACACAGTATCCATTACTTGGTGTTAAAATTTACTACGTCTTTATATAGAGTTGCATTGGCTTTAACTTTTAATATGCCTTCCAGTGTTTTTGTTTTGCTTTCAAAATACACTTTCTTGTAAATTATTCCAAAGTCATGCTGAAATGGTGGGTGTTCAGATGGTAGGTGTGTAATCTGTTCGCTATTGTTGTTGAAATCTGAATTCTTATCTAGGAATAGAAGAAAGCATTGCATGTTGTACGGAATGCATGGTGCTAGCAAATCTCATACTGCATTCCTCTTGAAGAAATATGAGAAAAAATGTTGTTTTATATAACTAAAACAATGAAAATATTGCCTCAAGTTAGAACCATATACCAGTATGTGATTGGCCTGCCAAAATTTTATACTGGGCAGACTATATTTGCTATTGCAAAGCCTTTATGCATGTTTCTCTTGAAAATTTTGAAGCCTGCCCTCAGTCTGCAAATACAGGGAAGTCATTTTCCAAGCTGAAAGTGAAAGTATTTCCTCATGGTTCCTCATAGCAAAAGGCTGATTACACGATTTTCCGTTTTTAGCCATTTCAGTCGGATTTCGCAATCAAGAGGGAAATAATAATTTAGGATGGTATACGCAATCAGTTGAAGGTTCTTGATATTTGACCAAGTGATATTTTGTACCATATACTCCACTTTTACTGAAATTATTATTTTTTCTTGGAGACACTGACAGTTTGTTGCAAGAATTATGCCGACTTTTGCACAAGACGTACGACCCAATGAAGTATTTATGTTTGCTAGCAGTCCTGTTTTGGTGTTGCATCTTCAATTTAATGTACCAACAGGACTAAATAATCAACAGTTGCCTATCAATTTAGACACGTTTAATTTGGTTTTGTGGGTAACTCCATAAATTGATCAATTTGTCAAATCGATCAACTCAAGTGTGTAGTTTATGTCTTCATAAAGCTATTCATTGCCCCCTAAACTCAAAATGTAGGTCAAACCACTCAAATGAAAATTATAGAAATTTACCAAATTCTGATTGTGAAAGGGTTGCTCATTATTTTATTTTTACCCTTTCACCGCCATGGTTTGGCCCAAATGCATTGTTATCAATGGTGAGTGTGGACCTGTTTACTGGGAATTAGGGTGAACAGGTTACATGTATGCTAATGGTGAATGGATATAATGAACAGTGATGCCGGCTATGCTCAAAATAATTTCAATATTTTTTCAATTCCTACATTATTCTCGTCTTATCTTTAAACTGCCTGACATACGTTTACGCTTCCATACCTATATTGTAGCTCGTGATTTATTTTCAAGTATTTTTGTTAGATCTTTAAAACTATCTTATTCCACACCAGTAATGATGTCCCACAGCCTGCAGTGTTCAATTTACCAATACAGCCCGTATTTATTCGTTTCTGTGTGTCTACTGTACTTGTTGTCAAATGTTTCACAGTCAGGACTGAAGTTTATTTGTCAATGATTAATAAACACAGCATGGTATTTACAGTGCCTTATGTCTGCACAGCTAATACATTGCTCACACCTTGCTTACGGAAGTAGGATACTGAAAGTGTGCTTGTTGCACAAATATAGTGAACATATTATCAAACTTTACAGCTATATTAGATTGTTACGATAAGATAACAGATAAGGAAAAAAACAGGAACACGATATACTTTGATTTAGAGTTTTAGTTTCATATGCGTATCGGGTATTATTTATTTTGTGTATCGTGCTGCACAAATACATACAGATCTAAAAATAAGATGCATGAAAACCTGTGTACACATGTACAAAGCAAACACGTATGAAACCTCCACCTGTTTTGACTGTGTTGCCAGGAGAGAGAATTCATGGAAGGCTAAAATTGGGAACAGTTTTATAAATAATACTGTCTCTGTACAACGCCCAGTGAAGTTGAGCCATACTTAGCATGACAAATTCTAAAGTCGACACTCTCTATTGATAGGTGGGTTCTCTTTCAGTACAACTCATGCTATTTACTTTTAATACTATTAATAGTTCGAGAGCCTTCCTCTTTTAATAGTATAATCCACCTCAAGGACAGATATTTCGGCTCTCAACTTTTTCAGTACTTTTCTGATCTACCACTTGTTGGGGTTCATTTTAAAGCTCTTGGTGTAAGAAATTTTTTTACTGTCTTAGTTTTCTGATAATTAAAAATTTTATTTTTCCCCATAGAGTTAACACAGGGATGGCTGCCATCTTGAATTTCAAATATTGTTAAAATGTTCGGTAATTTGTTTCTCTAGTACTGAATTTTGCTTGTCGACCTCAATATTTCGTAAGAGAATAGTTGAAAGTTTCATTGAGGAAAGTTTAAGCACAAGTTTAAGTCTTTCACTTTTGAGGCGTATATTATCACCTTATGGAAACCACAGTTTTGCAACAGCCATATGTTCAATCTAGTGACTTTAATAATTTTTTGAACCAAGATTTCTGAACACGAGAAAAGCAATTTACCGCTATAATTTCTTCAGGTCAACTTACCAAGAGTAATTTATGGGCGTTTTAGTTTTTCAGATCAAGGCAAAAATTTAGATCAAATATATTTTGATTTTGTGTAATTAAAAAACAAAGTTGATAATTATATATTGTAACAGTACAAAGAGATTTCTGTATTAGTTTTAAGATAGACTACTTTTTGGGAGAACTAGCTGCCTTGGTGAAAGGCTTGACAAGGAACAATGTTTAAGAATTAGTGGTTTTTAGTGAAACGTTTTCAATGAATTGACACGACTTTCTATTCACGTGTCACTTTGAAGCTACTCCCTGTCAGTGTCATCGTAACGCATGAATTACTCACACGGGAAAAGCTGAATGAGAGGTCATTTGAGGTCATATTTACAAGAAGGACAGTATCCATGACATTGAATTTTTTGTCGTGTATTTGCACTGCACTCCGAATGAATGTATTGTCAGTTCTGTGAAGTGTAATCATTTCAGACATCAAGAAGATTTCCTGCAGGAACTGTTAGTTTTGTACCTTTTATTATTGTACAAGAGTCAATTATATCTCTGTAGAAAGTTTCCCGGTGGATTCCAGTAGGTCATATTTTGGTAGTTGGAACTGCCTGTGTGGCCGACACCATTGTGTTCAGAGTTGAATGTGTGTTTGCATATACTGTATGTATGGTACATAATTATATATTTTTATTTATACTATGTATGAAGTCCTTCATGATTTCCATGGAAGTCATGTCGGACATTCATCATTTTGGAGTGTAATATAAATGGAAGAAAGGTTGAACAGTACACTTCTCAATTATCATTTGTCGTTGGTAGCATTCTAATCCATTACAACAGTACGACCACCTTAATCATCATACATGTCTACAGTATGACAAAGTGACGGCCAACAGATCCAAAAGTGCTGACAACCAACAAAGAGAACGGCTAATCTGAACATTGCATTGTAATCAGATTGGGAAAGCATACAAATGTTTGAAGAAAATATAAAAAAATTTTGAAATTGATTCAAAGATTTCAGAATTATTTGTAATTGTAAGTTTAGGTATGCAATGCATACACTTTATATCAGCAGCTGTATAAGACACAGTAACTGCTAAACTCCAGAGCAGCTTCACTGTAGGTAAACCTCTGAACAGTAGTTCTATATTGGCATCAATAAAAAGGTCAATTGACCTTTGGTGTTATTATAAAAGGTCATGACCTTTTACCTTCGTTGATCTTCGGTCTCATGTATAGAATTGTCATAGGGTGACTCACTTGTTAAGGAATGCATGTCAAACCATTCAACCAAGAAAATGTTCAAGAATACCCATTGGGTTAGCTCTGCATGGCAGGGCTGTGTGTTGCAGGCGTTATGCGGCCTCCCACCATGGCAGGGCTGTATGTTACCGGCGTTATGCAGCCTCCCACCATGGCAGGGCTGTGTGTTACCAGCGTTATGCGGCCTCCCACCATGGCAGGGCTGTGTGTTACCGGCCTTATGCAGCCTCCCACCATGGCAGGGCTGTGTGTTACCAGCTTTATGCGGCCTCCCACCATGGCAGGGCTGTGTGTTACCGGCATTACACAGCCTCCCACCATGGCAGGGCTGTGTGTTACTGGCGTTATGCAGCCTCCCACCATGGCAGGGCTGTGTGTTACCAGCTTTATGCGGCCTCCCACCATGGCAGGACTGTGTGTTACCGGCATTATACAGTCTCCCACCATGACAGGGCTGTGTGTTACTGGCGTTATACCCTCCCACCACAGGTGGTAGGAGGGTATAACGCCAGTAACACACAGCCCTGCCACGCAGAGCTACCATTTGGTTTGATTAACATACAGGTTTTCACAATAAATATGGTATTGTACTTGACAAATTATGTTTGTAGTTTATGTAACATGATAATGCTATGCATGAAGAAGTTCTAACCTGTAGTGGGACAGAAGAGATCACAATTACTCCATAAAGTGCCTGTAGTTATAACTTTCCAGTTCAAAGGTCAGGAACAACGCTAAAATTTCCCAAATGTGGAAATTCAAATTTCAAAATGGCTGCTATACAGTGTGTTAATTCTATTGGGAAGGATTAAATTTTGATTTTCATGAAGACAAGGTAGTGAAAACATTAACTGAACAGGTTGTAAATGAGTAAACACAAACAGGAGACCAGAGAAGTTTTGTATAATATAACTTTTTCCAAAGAACTCTCAGGGACTCATGAAAGGTGACTTCATCTAACATTGGAAATGTGCAATTACATATTATTAACCTTGACATTCATTTTGTCAGAATCATGATAATTAATTGTAAGAGTGAAGATAAAAATACATGGTTGTGTTTTTCCTCACCATGCCTCTATAGAAGTGCGCCCTCTGTGGCCATAATGCGTTTTCAGTCCATTTTTCCCAAAAATCGGAGTATATGCTTTATTTGTGCGTTCCAGTTCTACAAACAACAGAATAATCACATTGCAATGTTCATGCATGTTTAAAATGCATGTTTAAATCATTCAGTCTTGGGGACAAGATTTTCCTAGTTGTTATACACTACACTTATGAGGACCAATAGAATGCGTCTGGGGAACAGCTATTTAGAGTCAAAATCCTACAATGCTTTTCTCGTCTACCACTTGTGTAGGCTCATTTTGAAGTTTGTTGTGTAAAAGATGTTTTTGCCATCTCACTTTGGCAGTCATTTTGAATTTGAAGTGTAAGTAAATGTGTGCTGATTTGTTTTTCTGAAACCAAAACTTGAAGAGTGGTCCTTGATTTTTACTTTTGATGATGAACGAAAATGATGTGTTTACCTGAGGAAAGTTTGAGCAAAAATTCAAGACTTCCAGCTTTGAGGAGCATTTCTAAGGTAGTTTGCGTTCAGAATTGAAAGACTTGTTATCTTTTGTGCAAACCTTTCCTTAAGGAAACTTTTGCAATTCTATTTTGAAATCAAGGATAAAAGTCAGGGGTCACTGTTCAAAATTTGGTACCAGAGAACAAATTACCTAGTTATATTTACCAACACTTGAAATTCAAAATGGCTGCCATCCCTGTGTTAACTCTATGGGGAAAAATAAAATTTTCACAAAAATAAGCTGGTGAAAACTATTTATTCCATGAGCTTTACAATGAATGTTAATCGCACCTAGCAAAGTGAATTAGTCAGTCATTTACGTTTAGCAAGTGATGAAGAGCGCCCTCTAACATAAAAAAGCTGACAAGTAAACTTTTGTCTATGTGTAAAACTTTATCAATAGGATGTTTCATACTGAGACACCTTTTCAGTAAATTTTAAAAAAAGCGCAGAACAAGTCTGTAAGTTTTATTGTTGTGTTCTTGAGATTAATGAAGAGAGCCCCCTATCAGCTGTAACTGTGTAAACTTTTGTTTACAGATAGAATGGGGCTTCACTTTGGAGTGAAGTACCTATAGCATGTACAGTACCTCTACAATGAGTCCAGGGTGCTGTGCCTCTCCTGATAATGAACTGTGCCCTTTCTACCAATGTAGAGCATGCTATTGACAAAGCTTGCATTCAACAAGTGGAATTGAATAGTTGAGCATCAAATTTTAACATCTGAAAAATGAGCTGTAAAATCATCAACTAAGTATTTGTGTTGATGATACAAGATGAATCCTCTGATGGCAACAAAACTTAGATTGATGCACTGTGAAGAGCTCATTTTGTTAGATCGGATTTCTTCCTAACACTGTGTTTAATTTTCACTCACAAAGCTTATCATTTACAGAAAGCGACTCCCAGATTAACGTTAAGAAAGGATGTGCTGCGTACATATAGTTTGACCTACAAAACTCACTGGTCATTCTAAAATACATGGGGGTGAAGAAATGAAATAGAACAAGGTTGGATTGTCTTGTATAACCATGAAACGACACAAAGCAGTAATCTGTAGGTGTAATGCCCTTAGAGGATGACCCCTCATCAGCAGGTATAGTCGTCATCAATGTGAAATCTTTCACAATAAACATCTGGTCATAAAATATGCATATATAAACCTAATACATGATATTTCTTCAGGGGGAAAATTTCAGTCAAATCTGAAATCTTCAAAGAATAAAGAAAAACTGCTACGAATAGGGAAACTGACTATATGACCTAAAAATCTTATTTATTATGAGAAGAGTAGTTTGTATTCAACCTTTATTTAAACTGGGGGGGGAGGGGGGGGGGGAAATCAAGACAAGGAGATGACTATTTGTGATTGCTAAACTGTGCCATTCTGCCTTCCATGACACTTCAGTGAACTTATTCAATCACGTATATTTTGATATTTTCAGTTCCATTTTATTTTTAGAAGCACTGATCTCACCTTTTATTTTTAGAAGCACTGATCTCACCTTTCTGTAACCCCAGATGTACTCCACATGTGCCATGATGAGAACACAAAAAAGACTTCACTTGTTTACCATAAGAGACTAGATAAACGGAACAATGTGTTTTATAAGATGTGCCATTTGCTTGCAATGACTCTACAAAAATTTGAACCAGAATAATTTTTTCATTATCAATGAGATTTAAGTTGTCAGTAGTAATTATCTCATTCCTCTATTGCTTCAATTTTTCTCAGCGCCTGCGGGGGTAATTAGATGAAAAAGGGGTGCCTGCAGGGGTAGTAAGAGGGAAAGGGGATGTTTGCTATGAAAGACCTTATATACGTTGTGATGAATAAATTTTGGCCATTTTATATTCACTGACAGTTCAACAAACTCTTGTGGAATTTATAACAAACAGGATGATTCCAAGAATTACTAGGTTGTCCGTTTCAGTGAATGCAAATCTGGTTTGATAGGGTGTACTGTCCGTGGAATTTTAGTAGAATCTAGAATATTCCGTGGAAAGTCTTTCTGGCGACAAGATTCTGTCTGTACAGTTGTTTTTTGCCATTTTGAAGTGATATGTGGAAGGTTGTAGAAGCCAGACAAGCTTTCCTAAGTAGCCAAATCATGAAAAAAATATGGAAGTTGTTTATTCCCTCGATAACTTTTATGTCTGCAGGGGAAAAAAAACACATCGTGACTTCTCAAAGAGTGCTATTACGGGAATTGTTTACGGCAATGTTGCAGCTTTTCTGCAGGCAGTCAGCAGTTTCTATCATAGAAGCGGTGATATCATCATAATGTGTGTATGCTTCACTGGTGATATCATCATTATACGTGCACACTTTTCTGAAAGCTGTCATTTACTCAATGCATGAACGTCAGCAATACATAAATAAACCTTTTTCAGCTGTGATGCTATTGTCACATACGCAAATTTCCTGGAGTGGTTCTCTCCATGTGTCTGTACGTACTCATAGTATAGCCTTCAAACATAAAGAAACACATTATATTTTGCTTTTTGATATCTGTTGATAGTTGTAATGCACATTTGCATCCTTATTATTATTGTCTGTTTTCATATCAAAGTCTCCAAGAATGGTACGATTGATACACAGATGAATCCAATGTTGCATAAAATAATTCAAGGTCTGAGAAATACGAAATTCCTCTCATGAAATTTTGAACACAATCTTTACCCACAATTAGCATGATGTAATGAATTGTGTGTAGTCTTGCCCAAAGTTGAATATTTTCCAGTGAACAATTTGCTTAAATCTTAAATCTTAAATTCTGGAATTCTGGAATTCAAAAGTCAGGGAGAAATTTTTTTCACTGAATTTTTGATGGTCCACATTATTTATAATTCTGTCAACTTTTTACATGCATTTACCAAAGGGTCAGCTCAATTATTAACCTTTTGAGCGCCAAAGTCAATTTTTGTCACCTTTATAAAATATACCCCAGTCAAATTTTTTCAGATTTTAACAAAATTTTGATAAAAAACGTTATTTGGTCCAAAATTATTAAAAAAATACAGAAAAATTTATAAAAAAATGGTAAAATGTTGTGCCAAAATTTTGGCGAGAAAAAAATTACAGCACTCAAAGGGTTAATAAAAGTAAATATTTTTCCCAACTGATCAAAATGCTAAACTTGCCATTGTTTGATAAATAAAATTTTTATGAAATATTTTTAATTTGTCTGTTTCCAGGTTAATTTATGAAGATTTATTTGTTTATAAATTAAAATAGATTTATCAGTCTATTTCTGCTATTGTGTGAGAATACACTGGCAGACAACGGAACAGAATTGTTAAAACAGTTTATGACAGCTTGTCTTGCTTCTCACTGGTTCTGTCACGTACAATGAAAGCAGCGAACTGCAGTATGTGATAATGATCGTACAAATGCACTCAGGCATGTAGTGCACTTCTCACATCATTGTTCAGAGAAGTGTTTCCAGATTTATTCACCGGAATGATTCTTTTTTTGAGTTGGGCACTGCATGACTCTTGAAATCTCAGCACTTATCCTTGACCGCCTTTTTCTTTATCAGCTATTTTTACACTGACACATTTCCTTATCAAGGGTCTTTGCCATCATCGAAGCTTATCACCACCGAGATTGCTCATTCAAACGTTCACAGAAGCTGCCCACTTAGTCTATGAAAGCTAGATTTAAACACTTTGTAACATTGACTATCAGTAGCCAAAGCCAGCAGCATGCAATAAAAAGACTATGATTTAAGATTCTGATGAAAGATGGATATCAGAAAGAATTAAAACATAAATTTGGTTTATTTCCTTTGACGTGCAAAATTGTTAATTTTTTGCCGCAATTACTGCGGGAAGACACAATTTAAAAAGTGACACTCCAGCTGTGTTTCCCAACGCTTTTTCTTTTCCAATAGAAATGATCGACAGCATAAAAGATTTGTACTTGTGCTGGAACATACTTTATCATCATCAAGTAAACAAGAAAAATTGGATTTTCGTTCTTTAGATGAGAAATTGAAATAAAATAATGTGCTTCGTAATTTTTATTTGCTGGGCATCGGATATTTTTTCATTATTCATGTGTGAGAGCGTAGTTTTCCAGTATTTTATTATTTGCCCTTTCTGATGTTCTCAATACATCATTGCAGAAAATATAGTCCAAGTGCTTACTGGATGTGTAATATATCATGGTTTTCAGGTATTTTCCTAACATATTGCAGAAAAACTTATTTTGTACTGTGCTGACACTGTAACATAAGAAACTGTTACACTAATTCACTCATTTAAGGAGCATTATATAGTTTGTCACTATTTTTCATTGTTTCATCCAGGATGGCATCAACAGGGGGGGTTTTCCCCCTTTGCCAGAAAATTTAGGGGGGATTTCACCAGTTCATGTCTTCTACTTGTATCTCTAAGGTGTGACTTGCACCGTTTCAGGGGGGCTGGTCCCCCCTTGACAAATTACTAGGGGGTGCCAACATGTCGACCGAGGGAGAACCCCCCATCCCCCTGTCCAGATGAAACACTGATTTTCGTTTTTGATGTCAGCCAGAGTTTCTTGTCTTAACCCTTTCACCCCCAGTTCCCTGTACACAGGTCCAACTTTACCATAGAAAACAATGGATTTGGGACAAACCATGTTGGTGAAAGGGTTAAATCCCCAAGGCTTGTTGAGATACACAGTCGTACATTTGTAAACTGCAATGTTATTTTGACAAGTGACTTTTTGGTCTGTAAAAAATTCAAATGTAAACAAAAACAGTTCATTTCACATGCACAGGCTGGGTTGACATGCTCAGCACTGTGTAGTGCAATATGCCTTGGGGATTAGAACAAGAACTTGCATTTGACATGCACAACAAAATGTCTATGTCTATTGATCAAAGTCCCTTTCTGAAACAAGAGAGATGTACCAAACCTGAGCAAAGGAGAGGTTTTGAAACAGCTAGATTATGACTTACCTTGGACCAATCTGGGCTGGTTTATGAGGAATATGTTACATGGCAACTGATGTGAGTGAGGGAATCACATGATTTTAAAATGGTTGTATACCACATCTATCACTCCTTGAGGCATGGCAATAATACTTTCTCTGCTATCTGTATGTACCTACATAATGTTATCAACCGTAATGAGTTTGTAAACCTTCCTGATATTCGCGCACCCCTTACAACAAATAGTCTCCTGATCGTAGACTTCTGTGCTTTTCAAATCACGCATACATGGGGGCTGTAACTCTGATACAGATGAGCATGCTTTTTCAAAACTTAAGTGTCTTTATAATGTATGTAATGCATCGTGTTTTAAAAATACGACAACAAATCTCCATAAGATCGGCGGTGCGACATTTTCTGCAAGAGGATAATCCCTGCTGATAAGGCATATTCATTTTTTATCAGATTTCGGCTCTGCAGAATTTATTCTTCTTTCATGTGGGCTAGAGTCGTGATGTGAAGATTAAATGGAGCAGTGTACAAAATTAATTATTGATGTCACCTGAGCTGAGCTGAGCTGGCTTCTCATGGGTTATAAACTTTCTGTTTTCACAAATAATGCATGTCCAATGCAAAATATTTCCTCTGGTTTCACATATCCTGGATTGCTAGAGTACTGCCCTCGTGTTGAAATTTAAAATTATGCATTTATCAAGAAAGTGAGTTCCTTCACATTTGGTAACTTGCTGTACAATGGCAAGGGTGTATTTTTCATCAGCTACTCAAACCAAATCATCGTACAGTCACTGCAGTGACTTTTCATCGTGATGATATTGAGCGTTGCAAGGTGTTTTTCCACCTGTCGTAAGATCGCACAAGGCTTCGATATTTGCAAATCATAGAGGTGAAGTAAAATTACATGTGGTAGTATGGTACAACAAACATTGGCGACTTCTGGTCGACACTTCTGGTGGTGGTGAGTCGTGAACTGTTGATTCCCCCTCCCCCCCCACAAATCCTGTTTCTGTATCGTCTACTCAGAATGTCAGGACTGGATATGATGATACAGAAACAGGATGAGAGGGGATCATCAACAGTCCGCGACTCACCACCAGAAGTGCTGACATTCTGAGTAGACGGTACACAGTCACTTGGACTGTCCCACGTTTTAAACCGATATGCAGAATAAAGGGGAAGAATGACATGGTTTTGCCATCCGGAACACAAACCCCATGTAGTATGATCTTTACTGTTGAATAAAAGGGTCTACATTGATAGCTATGCACCTCTTGTTTTCACTGCCAAAGTTTGAAATATGTTAACCAGGATTTAGTCACAATTCCGGCTCAAAAGCCTTTTCCGTGGCTCGCTATGGCATACCGGCACAGTGTGTACCTACATAAGAACTGTGGTCTGTGCATAAACAGGAGTTTTTTGGTCCATAACAGAAACAAATAATGATTTAGTATGTTTCAAACTTCGACACTTTATGTCCTATGTGCACCGGAATGCCTCTTTATATGTTACTGCACCATACACTACACTCCAAGTGCCTGTGAAATTGTAGAGATGGTGGATTTTTGCATATGTGAGTGGTTATGTGGTGGACTTTTGCCCAGCTGAGACCTGAAGACACAAAGTCAGACAAGGCTAAATTTGTGATGTTGTGTTTGCATATACCGTATGCTGCTACCACAAAGCCCAATTGAAAGACCAAAACGGCATTGAGCGACTACTGATTCCTGTGTCAAAAAGACAGCATTCTATAAACTTTTGTAAAAACTTGCACAATATGAAGATGGCCTATTGTTACTTTTGCTGCATTTTTGAGGAGGGATGGTATTTTTCATTTGTCCAGCTCAACCTGAGTCACAGATCCTTTCGCAGCAAGTCAAAGCTGAGTAAAATAAAACTATTATATTAGGTACACTGTGTGGAACAACATTCAAATGGAGAAAAATATTTTGTTATCGTGTTCTATGTCTCCTACAAGCGCCACTCACAATGGAAGTTTAAGACAATTTTTACATTGTCAGATTGCCATTTTCAATTTTGGAAAACTAGTCTTTTAATGTATTTCCTTGAAAATCTGCATTCACGAGTTGTCTGTACTTAAAGACTCAAGTTGTACAGGACAATGGGAAAGCCTACAGAGTGCATGGATTCTGATGGATTTTCCATGTCCGGAAAACTGCAAGCCAAGACTTACTCATTTATGGTGACATTTCCCCGTCATATCGTGGAACAAAGGGAGGATGCGTCTCCATAGTCTAGGCTTTTAGGGCCTATACATTTGATAGAAGAAAGAAATGAATTTTTGATAAAAATTCAAAACAAAAAGACAGGATGGACTCTTTAAAGGTATACTGTCACCTGTTCCAATTTTGCCACAGTTTCCATGGAAAGAGAAAATCTATCCAATCACAGATTTTAAGCGGGTGTCCGCTTTTTAAAAACAGCGCCCTCACATGGGCATTTTGAATACCAAGGAATGCCCCTTGACCATATATGGGCATATTTAGATTACAGGTGACTGTGTACCTTTTATAGTCCTCGTGTGTTGTGTAACAGGTTTATCTAGGCACAGCATAGCTTGAATTTTCCTCCCAAATGATGAATGCTGGGGGCTTGACCCCTTTCATCAGATGTATGGTTTGATCCGTCTGTTCTCAGTGACACATACAGATCCATCTACTGAGTTCGCAGCAGTAAAAAGGTATATACCATACATGAACCAGCTGCTGTACAAAATTTAATGTTGCAACAGCATGTCCTCTGAATGTAATTTTTCTACAGTTTAGTACATACCATTGAAATATTGATTATGCAATACAAACAAACCTTTGTGAATTACTAAGATTTAAATGATATAATGTGTTTATTCTGACTTACAATTGTAATGAATGGTCCTCAGCTAGTCATTATAATTGTGAAATTGAAACTCTTCTGTAAAATCGATGCTTTAATTGTAATGGTTTGTGATTTATAGGTACGTGATCTATTTAACCCGTACGAAATTTGATGTTGACAAAATAATTAGTTTTTAATGATAATGGTTTAGATATTTGGAATGATCGTGGTACATGTCAAGTACCGTGTGAGTGGGAAACAATAGTACAAATGAAGATACCGTGTATAGGACAGAACGCACCACCTTATCCATTCTAACCTTATTGAGATTTGTTCAAACTCCGCTAAGAATTCAACCATTTTGATATATATTTACTCAGCATAGGTTATTACAACGAACAACTCAAACAAAATATAATCTCATTCTTAGAGTTATTCAGAAAGTGCCACTAGATAAAGTTACAGTTTTTAATGTTCTGATGTAATATATTAAGAGAGAGAGAGAGAGAGAGAGAGAGAGAGAGAGAGAGAGAGAGAGAGTGTTGCAAGGACAAAGTCAAATATTTTTAAATGTAATATTGTTCATGTTCAGATTTTGTTTGTTTGTTTGTTTTCTATTCTCCTCAGTAAAACAGCCATGTCTTTGCTCTCTCACCCCTCTGACCTTTCACCTTATTTCCAAGAAATTTCGGCCTGGCTGTAGCATAGAAAACAATAAGGTAAAACTTGTCTGTTGGGTTTATTGGGGCTGCAGATGAAAAATGGGAGAGTTGCCCTGCAAAGTCCTTAAGTTTTCAACATGTACAGTACTTTAATCACATTGTGAAGAGAACTTTGTCCAAACAATCGATCAACTTGTGAGTTCAAGTTCAGTGCATTTTGATTTAGAGATACAGGTTTTGGAAGTATGATAGCACATAATATTTAAATGTTTATTCAGAAACATTGTTTTGCAGTGTGAGACTTTCAATATGTACGGTGCTTTTAATTGCAACCTATTTGTCAATTACACTCTTCCAAGTTTCTATCTACCGGTAGTAGCAAAACAAAGCTAATGTCAGATGGACTATTATTTGAAAAAAATTTTCAACTTTTCAGTATAATCATTATTTTTTTGTTTCAACGAGAATTCTGCATTTCAAATCTGTCCATATCATCGATCGTTTTGTTAAAGTGGGAAAATCCCCAGGAAAAATGAGGATCAGTTTTCATGTGGACTGGATTGGTTTCGGTTTGTTATTGTATGTGCAGCCATCAATATGACTTGATAGAAATAAAATGAGATATTTCTTTCACAGACAATCTCACGAGCTCAGTTTTCAATTCACATATCACATATTAGTCTGAACTCTGAAATTCTGTTTTCCTGTAAATATTTTGTTATGGCCAGAAATCTTGAAATTCATAAGCAAATGGGTAACATACAGAGTTCAAATAATCATCTCATTAACCTTATTGACTCTTATTGCTCACTTAAAATTTGAGAAAATATTGGTACCCCCGGTATTTGGATATAAAGTCTATTTTATG